>NC_081555.1:17051436-17389622 GCF_963082655.1 Stomoxys calcitrans | reverse complement strand
GCTTCCTTTGGTAAAGGGTCGTTTTAGTAACCTTTTCGATGGGAGAGTGTAGTTTTAGTACCCTTTCCTCTGGGAAAGGGCAGTTTTAGTACCTTTCACTAAAACCACCCTTTTCCAAAGAAAGGGACACAAAAACTGCCATTTCCTTTGGGAATGGCACTAAAACTACCCTTTTCCAAACGAAAGGGCAATAAAACTACTCTTTCCCAAAGGAAAGGGTAGTAAAACTGCCCTTTCCCAAAGGAAAGGGTACTAAAACTACACTCTCCCAACGAAAATGTTACTGAAACGACCCTTCACCAAAGGAAAGGGCACTTAAACTACCCTTTTCCAAAGAAAGGGGCACTAAACTGCCCCTTCCTTTGGGAAAGATTAGTTTTAGTGCCCTTTCGTTTGGAAAAGGGTAGTTTGAGGGCCCTGCTCTATCGGAAAGGATAGTTTTAGTACCCTTTTCTTTGGGAAAGGGTAGTTTAATTGCCCTTTCCTTTGGGAAAGTGTAGTTCTAGTGCCCTTTCCTTTGGGAAATGCTAGTTTTAGTGCCCTTTCCTTTGGAAAAGGGTAGTTTCAGTGCCCCTTCCTTTAGGAAAATGTACCCTAAACAGGGTACTAAAACAATCTTTTACCAAAGGAAAGGGTACTAAAACTGCCCTTTCCAAGAGGAAAGGGTACTAAAACTACACTCTCCCAACGAAAAGGTTACTTAAACGACCTTTTACCAAAGGAACGGGTACTAAAGCTACCCTTTCCCAAAGGAAGAGGCACTAAAACTACCCTTTTCCAAAGAAAGGGACACAAAAACTGCCATTTCCTTTGGGAAATGGTAGTTTTAGTGACCATTCCTGTAGGAAATGGTAGTTATAGTGACCCTCCCTTTGGAAAAGGGTAATTTTAGTGCCCCTTCCTTTGATAAAGAGTAGTTTAAGCTTCCTTATCGTTGAGTTTCAACACCCTTTTCGTAGGAAAGGGTAGTTTTATTACTCTTTTCTTTGGGAAAGGGTAGTTGAAGGGCCCTTTCCTTTGGGAAAGTGTAGTTCTAGTGCCCCTCCTTTGGGAAAGGGTAGTTTTAGTGCCCTTTCCTTTGGGAAAGGGTAGTTTGAGTGCCCTTTCCTTTGGGAAATGCTAGTTTTAGTGCCCTTTCGTTTGGAAAAGGGTAGTTTTAGTGCCCTTTCGTCTGGAAAAGGGTAGTTTTAGTGCCCTTTCGTCTGGAAAAGGGTAGTTTTAGTGCCCTTTCGTCTGGAAAAGGGTAGTTTTAGTGCCCTTTTGTCCGGAAAAGGGTAGTTTTAGTGCCCTTTTCTTTGGGAAAGGGTAGTTTTAGTACCCTTTCCTTTGGTAAGGGGTATTATACCTAAACTTTCTTTAGGGGACAGGTACCAAAACTACCCTTTCCTTAGGGAAAGGGCACTAAAACTGCCCGTTCCTTAGGAGAAGGGCACTAAAACTACCCTTTTCCAAACGAAAGGGCAATAAAACTACTCTTTCCCAAAGGAAAATGTAGTAAAACTGCCCTTTCCCAAAGGAAAGGGTAGTAAAAGGTACTAAAACTACACTCTCCCAACTAAATTTTACTGAAACGACCCTTCACCAAAGGAAAGGGCACTTAAACTACCCTTTTCCAAAGAAAGGGGCACTAAACTGCCCCTTCCTTTGGGAAAGGTTAGTTTTAGTGCCCTTTCGTCTGGAAAAGGGTAGTTTGAGGGCCCTTTTCTATCGGAAAGGATAGTTTTAGTACCCTTTTCTTTGGGAAAGGGTAGTTTAATTGCCCTTTCCTTTGGGAAAGTGTAGTTCTAGTGCCCTTTCCTTTGGGAAATGCTAGTTTTAGTGCCCCTTCCTTTGGAAAAGGGTAGTTTCAGTGCCTCTTCCTTTGGGAAAATTTACCCTAAACAGGGTACTAAAACAACCTTTTACCAAAGGAAAGGGTACTAAAACTGCCCTTTGCAAAAGGAAAGGGTAATAAAACTACACTCTCCCAACGAAAAGGTTACTTACACGACCCTTTACCAAAGGAAAGGGTACTAAAGCTACCCTTTCCCAAAGGAAGAGGCACTAAAACTACCCTTTTCCAAAGAAAGGGATACAAAAACTGCCATTTCCTTTGGGAAATGGTAGTTTTAGTGACCCTTCCTTTAGGAAATGGTAGTTATAGTGACCCTCCCTTTGGAAAAGGGTAATTTTAGTGCCCCTTCCTTTGATAAAGAGTAGTTTAAGCTTCCTTTTCGTTGAGTTTCAACACCCTTTTCGTAGGAAAGGGTAGTTTTAGTACCCTTTTCTTTGGGAAAGGGTAGTTGAAGTGCCCCTTCCTTTGGGAAAGTTTAGTTCTAGTGCCCTTTTGTCTGGAAAAGGGTAGTTTTAGTGCCCTTTCGTCTGGAAAAGGGTAGTTTTAGTGCCCTTTTGTCTGGAAAAGGGTAGTTTTAGTGCCCTTTCGTCTGGAAAAGGGTAGTTTTAGTGCCCCTTCGTCTGGAAAAGTGTAGTTTTAGTGCCCGTTCGTCTGGAAAAGGGTAGTTTTAGTGCCCTTTTCTTTGGGAAAGGGTAGTTTTAGTACCCTTTCCTTTGGTAAAGGGTATTATACCTAAACTTTCTTTAGGGGACAGGTACCAAAACTACCCTTTCCTTAGGGAAAGGGCACTAAAACTGCCCGTTCCTTTGGAGAAGGGCACTAAAACTACCCTTTTCCAAACGAAAGGGCAATAAAACTACTCTTTCCCAAAGGAAAGGGTAGTAAAACTGCCCTTTCCCAAAGGAAAGGGTACTAAAACTACACTCTCCCAACGAAAATGTTACTGAAACGACCCTTCACCAAAGGGAAGGGCACTTAAACTACCCTTTTCCAAAGAAAGGGTCACTAAACTGCCCCTTCCTTTGGGAAAGATTAGTTTTAGTGCCCTTTCGGAAAGGATAGTTTTAGTACCCTTTTCTTTGGGAAAGGGTAGTTTAATTGCCCTTTCCTTTGGGAAAGTGTAGTTCTAGTGCCTTTTCCTTTGGGAAATGCTAGTTTTAGTGCCCCTTCCTTTGGAAAAGGGTAGTTTCAGTGCCCCTTCCTTTAGGAAAATGTACCCTAAACAGGGTACTAAAACAACCTTTTACCAAAGGAAAGGGTACTAAAACTGCCCTTTCCAAGAGGAAAGGGTACTTAAACTACACTCTCCCAACGAAAAGGTTACTTAAACGACCCTTTACCAAAGGAAAGGATTCTAAAACTACCCTTTCCAAAGGAAGAGGCACTAAAACTACCCTTTTCCAAAGAAAGGGACACAAAAACTGCCATTTCCTTTGGGAAATGGTAGTTTTAGTGACCATTCCTTTAGGAACTGGTAGTCATAGTGACCCTCCCTTTGGAAAAGGGTAATTTTAGTGCCCCTTCCTTTGATAAAGAGTAGTTTAAGCTTCCTTTTCGTTGAGTTTCAACACCCTTTTCGTAGGAAAGGGTAGTTTTAGTACCCTTTTCTTTGGGAAAGGGTAGTTGAAGTGCCCCTTCCTTTGGGAAAGTTTAGTTCTAGTGCCCTTTTGTCTGGAAAAGGGTAGTTTTAGTGCCCTTTCGTCTGGAAAAGGGTAGTTTTAGTGCCCTTTCGTCTGGAAAAGGGTAGTTTTAGTGCCCTTTCGTCTGGAAAAGGGTAGTTTTAGTGCCCTTTCGTCTGGAAAAGGGTAGTTTTAGTGCCCTTTCGTCTGGAAAAGGGAAGTTTTAGTGCCCTTTCGTCTGGAAAAGGGTAGTTTTAGTGCCCTTTTCTTTGGGAAAGGGTAGTTTCAGTACCCTTTCCTTTGGTAAGGGGTATTATACCTAAACTTTCTTTAGGTATCAGGTACCAAAACTACCCTTTCCTAAGGGAAAGGGCACTAAAACTGCCCGTTCCTTAGGAGAAGGGCACTAAAACTCCCCTTTTATAAACGAAAGGGCAATAAAACTACTCTTTCCCAAAGGAAAATGTAGTAAAACTGCCCTTTCCCAAAGGAAAGGGTAGTAAAACTGCCTTTTCCCAAAGGAAAGGGTACTAAAACTACACTCTCTCAACGAAAATGTTACTGAAGCGTCCCTTCACCAAAGGAAAGGGCACTTAAACTACCCTTTTCCAAAGAAAGGGGCACTAAACTGCCCCTTCCTTTGGGAAAGGTTAGTTTTAGTGCCCTTTCGTCTAGAAAAGGGTAGTTTGAGGGCCCTTTTCTATCGGAAAGGATAGTTTTAGTACCCTTTTCTTTGGGAAAGGGTAGTTTAATTGCCCTTTCCTTTGGGAAAGTGTAGTTCTAGTGCACTTTCCTTTGGGAAATGCTAGTTTTAGTGCCCCTTCCTTTGGAAAAGGGTAGTTTCAGTGCCCCTTCCTTTGGGAAAATGTACCCTAAACAGGGAAAATGTTACTGAAACGACCCTCCACCAAAGGAAAGGGCACTTAAACTACCCTTTTCCAAAGAAAGGGGCACTAAACTGCCCCTTCCTTTGGGAAAGATAAGTTTTAGTGCCTTTTCGTTTGGAAAAGGGTAGTTTGAGGGCCCTTTTCTATCGGAAAGGATAGTTTTAGTACCCTTTTCTTTGGGAAAGGGTAGTTTAATTGCCCTTTCCTTTGGGAAAGTGTAGTTCTAGTGCCCTTTCCTTTGGGAAATGCTAGTTTTAATGCCCCTTCCTTTGGAAAAGGGTAGTTTCAGTGCCCCTTCCTTTAGGAAAATGTACCCTAAACAGGGTACTAAAAAAACCTTTTACCATGGGAAAGGGTACTAAAACTGCCCTTTCCAAGAGGAAAGGGTACTAAAACTACACTCTCCCAACGAAAAGGTTACTTAAACGACCCTTTACCAAAGGAAAGGGTACTAAAACTACTAAAACAACCTATTACCAAAGGAAAGGGTACTAAAACTGCCCCTTCCAAGAGGAAAGGTTACTAAAACTACACTCTCCCAACGAAAAGGTTACTTAAACGACCCTTTACCAAAGGAAAGAGTACTAAAACTACCCTTTCCAAAGGAAGAGGCACTAAAACTACCCTTTTCCAAAGAAAGGGACACAAAAACTGCCATTTCCTTTGGGAAATGGTAGTTTTAGTGACCATTCCTTTAGGAAATGGTAGTCATAGTGACCCTCCCTTTGGAAAAGGGTAATTTTAGTGCCCCTTCCTTTGATAAAGAGTAGTTTAAGCTTCCTTTTCGTTGAGTTTCAACACCCTTTTCGTAGGAAAGGGTAGTTTTAGTACCCTTTTCTTTGGGAAAGGGTAGTTGAAGGGCCCTTTTCTTTGGGAAAGTGTAGTTCTAGTGCCCCTCCTTTGGGAAAGGGTAGTTTGAGTGCCCTTTCATCTGGAAAAGGGTAGTTGTAGTGCCCTTTCGTCTGGAAAAGGGTAGTTTTAGTGCCCTTTCGTCTGGAAAAGGTTAGTTTTAGTGCCCTTTCGTCTGGAAAAGGGTAGTTTTAGTGCCCTTTCGTCTGGAAAAGGGTAGTTTTAGTGCCCATTCGTCTGGAAAAGGGTAGTTTTAGTGCCCTTTTCTTTGGGAAAGGGTAGTTTTAGTACCCTTTGCTTTGGTAAGGGGTATTATACCTAAACTTTCTTTAGGGGACAGGTACCAAAACTACCCTTTTCTTAGGGAAAGGGCACTAAAACTGCCCGTTCCTTAGGAGAAGGGCACTAAAACTACCATTTTCCAAACGAAAGGGCAATAAAACTACTCTTACCCAAAGGAAAATGTAGTAAAACTGCCCTTTCCCAAAGGAAAGGGTAGTAAAACTGCCCTTTCCCAAAGGAAAGGGTACTAAAACTACACTCTCCCAACGAAAATGTTACTGAAACGACCCTTCACCAAAGGAAAGGGCACTTAAACTACCCTTTTCCAAAGAAAGGGGCACTAAACTGCCCCTTCCTTTAGGAAAGGTTTGAGGGCCCTTTTCTATCGGAAAGGATAGTTTTAGTACCCTTTTCTTTGGGAAAGGGTAGTTTAATTGCCCTTTCCTTTGGGAAAGTGTAGTTCTAGTGCCCTTTCCTTTGGGAAATGCTAGTTTTAGTGCCCCTTCCTTTGGAAAAGGGTAGTTTCAGTGCCTCTTCCTTTGGGAAAATGTACCCTAAACAGGGTACTAAAACAACCTTTTACCAAAGGAAAGGGTACTAAAACTGCCCTTTTCAAGAGGAAAGGGTAATAAAACTACACTCTCCCAACGAAAAGGTTACTTAAACGACCCTTTACCAAAGGAAAGGGTACTAAAGCTACCCTTTCCCAAAGGAAGAGGCACTAAAACTACCCTTTTCCAAAGAAAGGGACACAAAAACTGCCATTTCCTTTGGGAAATGGTAGTTTTAGTGACCCTTCCTTTAGGAAATGGTAGTTATAGTGACCCTCCCTTTGGAAAAGGGTAATTTTAGTGCCCCTTCCTTTGATAAAGAGTAGTTTAAGCTTCCTTTTCGTTGAGTTTCAACACCCTTTTCGTAGGAAAGGGTAGTTTTAGTACCCTTTTCTTTGGGAAAGGGTAGTTGAAGTGCCCTTTCCTTTGGGAAAGTGTAGTTCTAGTGCCCCTCCTTTGAAAAAGGGTAGTTTTAGTGCCCTTTCGTCTGGAAAAGGGTAGTTTTAGTGCCCTTTCGTCTGGAAAAGGGTAGTTTTAGTGCCCTTTCGTCTGGAAAAGGGTAGTTTTAGTGCCCTTTCGTCTGGAAAAGGGTAGTTTGAAGGCCCTTTTCTATTGGAAAGGATAGTTTTAGTACCCTTTTCTTTGGGAAAGGGTAGTTTAATTGCCCTTTCATTTGGGAAAGTGTAGTTCTAGTGCCCTTTCCTTTGGGAAATGCTAGTTTTAGTGCCCCTTCCTTTGGAAAAGGGTAGTTTCAGTGCCCCTTCCTTTGGGAAAATGTACCCTAAACAGGGTACTAAAACAACCTTTTACCAAAGGAAAGGGTAGTAAAGCTGCCCTTTCCCTAAGGAAAGGGTACTAAAACTACACTCTCCCAACGAAAAGGTTACTTAAATGACCCTTTACCAAAGGAAAGGGTACTAAAACTAACCTTTCCCAAAGAAAGGGACACAAAAACTGCCATTTCCTTTGGGAAATGGTGGTTTTAGTGTCCTTTCCTTTAGGAAATGGTAGTTATAGTGTCCCTCCCTTTGAAAAAGGGTAATTTTAGTGCCCCTTCCTTTGATAAAGGGTAGTTTAAGCTTCCTTTTCGTTGAGTTTCAACACCCTTTTCGTAGGAAAGGGTAGTTTTAGTACCCTTTTCTTTGGGAAAGGGTAGTTGAAGTGCCCTTTCCTTTGGGAAAGTGTAGTTCTAGTGCCCCTCCTTTGGGAAAGGGTAGTTTTAGTGCCCTTTCGTCTGGAAAAGGCCATTCCCTTTGGGAAATGGTAGTTTTAGTGTCGCTTCCTTTAGGAAATGGTAGTTATAGTGTCCCTCCCTTTGGAAAAGGGTAATTTTAGTGCCCCTTCCTTTGATAAAGGGTAGTTTAAGCTTCCTTTTCGTTGATTTTCAACACCCTTTTCGTAGGAAAGGGTAGTTTTAGTACCCTTTTCTTTGGGAAAGGGTAGTTGAAGTGCCCTTTCCTTTGGAAAAGTGTAGTTCTAGTGCCCCTCCTTTGGGAAAGGGTAGTTTTAGTGCCCTTTCCTTTGGGAAATTGTAGTTCTAGTGCCCCTCCTTTGGGAAAGGGTAGTTTTAGTGCCCTTTCCTTTGGGAAATACTAGTTTTAGTGCCCCTTCCTTTGGAAAAGGGTAGTTTCAGTGCCCCTTCCTTTGGGAAAATGTACCCTAAACAGGGTAGTAAAACAACCTTTTACCAAAGGAAAGGGTGCTAAAACTGCCATTTCCAAGAGGAAAGGGTTCTAAAACTACACTCTCCCATCGAAAAGGTTACTTAAACGACCCTTTACCAAAGGAAAGGGTACTAAAACTACTAAAACACCCTTTTACCATAGGAAAGGGTACTAAAACTGCCCTTTCCAAGAGGAAAGGTTACTAAAACTACACTCTCCCAACGAAAAGGTTACTTAAACGACCCTTTACCAAAGGAAAGGGTACTAAAGCTACCCTTTCCCAAAGGAAGAGGCACTAAAACTACCCTTTTCCAAAGAAAGGGACACAAAAACTGCCATTTCCTTTGGGAAATGGTAGTTTTAGTGACCCTTCCTTTAGGAAATGGTAGTTATAGTGTCCCTCCCTTTGAAAAAGGGTAATTTTAGTGCCCCTTCCTTTGATAAAGGGTAGTTTAAGCTTCCTTTTCGTTGAGTTTCAACACCCTTTTCGTAGGAAAGGGTAGTTTTAGTACCCTTTTCTTTGGGAAAGGGTAGTTGAAGTGCCCTTTCCTTTGGGAAAGTGTAGTTCTAGTGCCCCTCCTTTGGGAAAGGGTAGTTTTAGCGTCCTTTCGTCTGGAAAAGGGTAGTTTTAGTGCCCTTTCGTCTGGAAAAGGGTAATTTTAGTGCCCTTTCGTCTGGAAAAGGGTAGTTTTAGTGCCCTTTCGTCTGGAAAAGGGTAGTTTTAGTGCCCTTTCATCTGGAAAAGGGTAGTTTTAGTGCCCTTTTCTTTGGGAAAGGGTAGTTTTAGTACCCTTTCCTTTGGTAAAGGGTATTATACCTAAACTTTCTTAAGGGAACAGGTACCAAAACTACCCTTTCCTTAGGGAAAGGGCACTAAAACTTCCCGTTCCTTAGGAGAAGGGCACTAAAACTACCCTTTCCTTAGAGGAAAGATCTGAAACCACCCTTTGCTTAGGGTAAGTGTATTAAAACTACCATTTGCCAAAGGAAAAGGTACCAAAACTACCCTTTCCCAGAAGAAAGAGTACCAAAACTACCCTCTCCCAACGAGAAGGGTGCTAAAACTACCTTTTCTCAACGTAAAGGATACTAAAATTACTCTTTCCCAAATTGAAGTGCACTAAAAATACCCTTTCCCAAAGGAAAGTGCACTAAAACTACCCTTTCCCAAAGGAAAGAGTACTCTTTCCTTAGAGGCAGGGTATTAAACCTACCCTTTCTTTAAGAGAAGGGTACTAAAACTACCCTTTTCTAAGGGGGAGTGCACTTAAACTACCCTTTTCCAAAGAAAAGGGAAATCAAACTACCCTTTCCCAACGAAAAGGGTACTAAAACTATCCTTTCCGATAGAAAAGGGCACCAAAACTACCCTTTCCTAAAGGAAAGGGCACCAAAGCTACCTTTTTCCCAAAGGAAGGGGAACTGAAACTACCCTTTTCTAAAGGAAGGGGCACTAAAACTAGCATTTCCCAAAGAAAAGGGCACTAGAACTACACTTTCCCAACGAAAAGGATCCTAAATTACTCTTTCCCAAATTAAAGGGCACTAAAAATACCCTTTCTCAAAGGAAGGTGCACTAAAGCAACCCTTTCCCAAAGGAAAGAATACACTTTCCTTAGAGGCAGGGTATTAAACCTACCCTTTCCTTAGAAGGGTACTAAAACTACACTTTTGTAAGGGGAAGAGCACTTAAACTACCCTTTCCCAAAGAAAAGGGTACTAAAACTACCCTTTCTCAAAGAAAAGGGTACTAAAACTACCCTTTCCCAAAGAAAAGGGTCTAAAACCACCCTTTCCCAAAGAAAAGGGTACTAAAACTACCCTTTCCCAAAGAAAAGGGCACTTAAACTACCCTTTTCCAAACGAAAGGGCAATAAAACTACTCTTTCCCAAAGGAAAGGGTACTAAAACTGCCATTTCCCAGAGGAAAGGGTACTAAAATTACACTTTCCCAACGAAAATGTTACTAAAACGACCCTTTACTATAGGAAAGGACACTAAAACTACCATTTTCCAAAGAAAGGGGAACTAAAACTGTCATTTCCTTTGGGAAATGGTAGTTTTAGTACCCCTTCCTTTTGAAAAGGGTAGTTTCAGTGTCCCTTCTTTTGGGAAAGGTTAGCTTTAGTGCCCTTTCATTTGGAAAAGGGTAGTTTTATTGCCCTTTCGTTTGGAAAGGGTACTAAAACTACCCTATCCTTTGCGGCATGGTATTATGCCTAAACTTTCTTTAGGGGACAGTTACAAAAACTACCCTTTCCTTAGATGAAGGATCTAAAACTGCCCTTTGCTTAGGGGAAGTGTATTAAAACTACCCTTTGGCAAGGAAAAGGTACCAAAACTACCCTTTCCCAGAAGAAAGAGTACCAAAACTACCCTTTACCAGAAGAAAGAGTACCAAAACTACCCTCTACCAACGAGAAGGGTGCTAAAACTATCTTTTCTCAACGTAAAGGATACTAAAATTACTCTTTCCCAAAGGAAAGGGCACTAAAAATACACTTTCCTAAAGGAAGTGCACTAAATCTACCCATTCCCAAAGGAAAGAGCATTCTTTCCTTAGAGGCAGGGTATTAAACCAACCCTTTCTTTAGGAGAAGGACACTCAAACAACCCTTTTCTAAGGGGAAAGGCACTTAAACTACCTTTTCCAAACAAAAGGGTTCAAAAATTACCCTTTCCCAAAGAAAAGGGTACTAAAAGGGCACTAAAACTACCCTTTTACAAACAGGAGCACAAAAACTGCCATTTCCTTTGGGAAATGGTAGTTAGGCACTAGAACTACCCTTGCACTTCCCCTAAGTTCAGTTTCCAAAAGAAAGAGTACTTAAACAACCTTTTACCAAAGGAAAGGGTACTAAAACTACATTCTCCCAACGAAAAGGTTACTAAAACGACCCTTTACCAAAGGAAAGGGTACTAAAACTACCCTTTCCCAAAGAAAGAGGCACTAAAACTACCCTTTTCCAAAGAACGGGGCACTAAAACTGCCATTTCCTTTGGGAGGGTCGTTTTAGGGCCCTTTTCTTTGCGAACGGATAGTTTTAGTAACCTTTTCTTTGGGAAAGGGTAGTTTAATTGCCCTTTCCTTTGGGAAAGTGTAATTCTAGTGCCCTTTCCTTTGGAAAATGCTAGTTTTAGTGTCCCTTCCTTTGGAAAAGGGTAGTTTTATTGCCCTTTCGTTTGGAAAAGTATAGTTTTAGTGCCCTTTTCTTTGAGACAGGGTAGTTTTAGTACCCTTTTCTTTGGGAAAGGGTACTTTTGTACCCAAAACTACCCTTTCCCAGAAAAAAGAGTACCAAAAACTACCCTCTCCCAACGAAAAGGGTGCTTAAACTACCTTTCTCAACGTAAAGGATACTAAAATTACTTTTTCCCAAACGAAAGGGCACTTAAACTATCTTTCCCAAGGAAAAGGGTACTAAAACTACCCTTTCCCAAAGGAAAGGCCACTAAAACTACCCTTTACCAAAGGAAAGTGCACTAAAACTACCCTTTCCCAAAGGAAACAGTACTCTTTCTTTACCTACCCTTTCTTTAGGAGAAGGGTACTAAAACTATCCTTTTCTAAGGGGAAGGGCACTTAAACTACTTTTTCCCAAAGGAAAGGGTACTAAAACTGCCCTTTTCTAGAGGAAAGGGTACTAAAACTACACTCTCCCAACGAAAAGGTTACTAAAACGACGGTTTACCAAAGGAAAGGGCACTAAAACTACCCTTTTTCAAAGAAAGGGGCACTAAAACTGCCATTTACTTTAGGAAGTGCTAGTTTTAGTGCCCCTTCCTTTGAAAAAGGGTAGTTTCAGTGCCCCTTCCTTTGGGAAAAGGTAGTTATATTGCCCCTTCCTTTGGGAAAGGGTAGTTTTAGTGCCCTTTCCTTTGGTAAACCGTCGTTTTAGTAACCTTTTCGTTGGGAGAGTGTAGTTTTAGTACCCTTTCCTCTGGGAAAGGGCAGTTTTAGTACCCTTTTCTTTGGGAAAGGGTAGTTTAATTGCCCTTTCCATTGAGAAAGAGTAGTTCTAGTGCCCTTTCCTTTGGGAAATGCTAGTTTTAGTGCCTCTTCCTTTGGAAAAGGGTAGTTTCAGTGCCCCTTTCTTTGGGAAAAGGTAGCTTTGGCGCCCTTTTCTTAAGGAAAGGGTAGTTTTAGTGTCCCTTCCTTTGAGAAAAGGTACCCTTCCATTGGTAGAGGGTAGCTTTAGTACCCTTCTTAAAAGCAAAGAGTAGTTAGGCACTAGAACTACCCTTTCCCAAAGGAAGGGGCACTAAAACTACCATTTCCTAAAGGAAAGGGTAATAGAACTATCCTTTCCCAAATAAAAGGTCACTAAAAATATCCTTTCCTAAAGGATAGGGCAGTAAAACTAGCCTTTCCCAAAGGGCACTTAAACTATAACTTCCCAAAGAAAAGGGCACTGGAACTACTCTTTCCAAAAGAAGAGGGCACTAAAAATATCCTTTCCTCAAAGGAAAAGGTACTACAACTACTCTTTCCCAAAGGAAAAGGTACTACAACTACCCTTTCTCAAAGAAAAGGGCACTAAAACTACCCTTTTCCAAAGAAAGGGCAATAAAACTACTCTTTCCCAAAGAAAAGGGTACTAAAACTACCCTTTCCCAAAGGAAAAGGCACTAAAACTACAATTTCCTAATAGAAAGGGTGCTAAAACTACCGTTTCCCCTATGAAATGTGAAGTTTTAGTACCCTTCCGATAAAAAGGGTAGTTTTAGTTTTTTTCCCTTAAGGAAGGGTAGTTTTAGTACCCTGCCTCTAAGGAAAGGTTAGTTTTAGTACCCTTCCACTAAAGAGAGGGTAGTTTTAGTACTCCTCCCCTAAGGAAAGGGTAGTATTAATACAAAAACTACAATTTCCTAAAGGAAAGAGTACTAATACTACCATTTCCAAAAGAAAGGGAACTACAACTACCCTTTACCAAAGGAAAAAGTGCTAAAAATACCCTCTCACAACGAAAAGGCTACCTTTTATCAACGAAAAGGATACAAAAACTACCCTTTCCCAAAGGAAGGGACACTAAAACTACCCTTTCCCAAAGGAAAGGGCACTAAAACTACACTTTCCCAAAGGAAGGGGCACTAGAACTATCCTTTCCCTACCCTTTCCCAACAGAAGAGGCACTAAAACTACCCTTTCCCAAAGAAAGGGGTACTAAAACTATACTTTCCTAGAGGAAAGAGTACAAAAACTACCCATTCCTAAAGGAAAGGGTCTTAAAACTACACTTTCCTATAGGAAAAGGCACTAAAACTATCCTTTCCCAAAGGAAAGTTTACAAAAAAAAACTACCATTTTCCAAAGGAAAGGGCATTAAAACTACTCTTTCACGAAAGGAAAGGGTACTAAAAGTACACTCTCTAAACGAAAAGGGTGCTTAAACCACAATTTTCCCAAAGGAAAGGGTACTAAAACTACCTTTCCGAAAGGAAGAGGTTCTAAAACTACCCTTTCCTAAAGGAAGGGGCACTAAAACTACCCTTTACCAAAGGAAAGGGTACTAAAAGTGCACTTTCCCAACAAAAGGGGCACTAAAACAAACATTTCCCAAAGAAAAGGGGACACAAGCTACCCTTTCCCAAAGAAAATGACACTTAACCTACCCTCTCCCAAAAGGAAAGGGTAAAAGTATCCTTTCCCAGAGGGAAGTGTACTTTCTCGCAGAAAAGGGTACTAAAACTACCCTTTCCCAAAGAGAGGGTACTAAAACCACCATTTCTCATAGATAAAGGAACTAAAATCTACCCTACCCAACGGAAAAGGTAATAAAGCTAACCTTTCCCAAAGGAAATGGTACTAAAATTACCCTTTCCCAATGGAAAAGGTACTAAAACTACCCTTTCCCAAAGGAAAGGGCATTAAAACTACCCTTTCACGAAAGGAAATGGTACTAAATGTACACTCTCTAAACGAAAAGGGTGCTTAAACCACCATTTTCCCAAAGGAAAGGGTACTAAAACTACCTTTCCGAAAGGAAGAGGTTCTAAAACTACCCTTTCCTAAAGGAAGGGGCACTAAAACTACCCTTTCCAAAGGAAGAACTACTAAAACTACACTTTCCGAAAGGAAAGGGCACTAAAACTACCCTTGCCCAAAAGAAAGTGTACCAAAACTACCCATTCCCAAACGAACGGTTACTAAATCTGTCCTTTTCAAAGGAAATGGTACTAAAACTACACTTTGCCAAAGAAAAGGGCACCTAAACTACCCTTTCCCAAAGGAACGAGCACTAAAACTACCCTTCCCGTAAGGAAAAGGTATTTTGAGTACCCTTCCCCGAAGAAAAGGCAGTTTTAGAACCCTCCCCTTAAGGAAAGGATAGTTTTAGTGTCCTTCCTATACGTAAAGGATAATTTCAGTACCCTTTCCCTAAGGACAGGGTAGTTTTTATTCCCTTCCTCTTAGAAAAGGGCACTAAAAATAGCCTTTCTCAAAGAAAAGGCACAACAACTAACCTTCTCAAAGGAAAGTTCACTACAGGAAAGGGTAGTTTTAGTACCGTTCCCCAAAGAAAAGGGTAGTTTTAGTAGGGCATAAAAACTACTTTTTTCCGAAGGAAGGGAGGAATGAAGTACTAAAACAACCCTTTCCCAAAAGAAAGGGTGCTAAAACTATTTTTTTATGGGAAAGGGTACTAAAACTGCTCCTTCCCAAAAGAAAGGTTACAAAAACTACCCTTTCCCAAAAGGAAGGGTACTAAACATACCCTTTCCCAAAGGAAAGGGTGCTAAATCTAGGCTTTCCTAGAGGAAAGGGCACTAAAACCACCCTTTTTCAAAAGAAAGGGTACTAAATAAAACTTATCTTTTTTAAAGGAAAGGGTTATAAAACTATACTTCCCTAAAGGAATGGGTACTAAAATTATACTCCCATAAAGGAAAGGGTACTAAAACATCCTTTCCCAAAATAAAGGGTACTAAAACTACCTTTTTCCAAAGGAAGGGACACTAAAACTACCCTTTTCCAAAGGAAAGGGTGGTATAACTACACTGTTTTATGAGAAAGGTTACTAAAACTGCCATTTCCCAAAAGAAAGGGTACCAAAACTATTTTTTAATGGGAAAGGGTACTTAAACTGCCCTGTCTCGAAGGAAAGGGTAATAAAACTACTCTTTCCCAATGGAAAGGCCACTAAGACTACATTTTCCAAAAGAAAATAACACTTAAACTACTCTTTCTCAAAGGAAAGGGCATTTAAACTACTCTTTCCCAAAGGAGAGGATACTTAAACTACCCTCTTCCAAAAGAAAAGGTACAAAAAGTTACCATTTCACAAAGGAAAAGGCGCTAAAACTACCCATTTCCAAAGGAAAGTGTACTCAAACTACACTTTTCTCAAGGAAAGGGCACTAAAACTACCCTTTCTAAATGGAAAGGGTGCTAAAATTACCCTTGCACAAATGTAAGGGTAATAAAACTTCACTTTCGTAACGGAAAGAGCACTAAAACTACAATTTCCCAAAGTAAAAGGCACTAAAACTACCCTTGACCAAAAGAAAGGCACTAAAACTACCTTTTTCCAAAGGAAAGGGCACAAAAACAATCCCTTTCCAAAGTAAAAAGAACTAAGACTACCCTTTTCCAAAAGAAAGTGTACTTAAACTACCCTTATCGAAAGGAAAGGACACTTAAACTGCCCTTTGCCAAAGGAAGGGACACTAAATCATCCCTTTCCCTAAGGAATGGGTAGTTTTAGTACCCTTCCCATAGGGAAAGGGTAGTTTCTGTGCCCTTCCCCTGAAGAAAGGGTAGTTTGAGTACCCTTCCCCTAAGGAAAAGGTTGGTTAGTATTTTTCCCCTAAAGAAAGGGTAATTTTAGTTATAGTTTCTCAAAGGAAAGGAAACTAAACATACACTTTTCCAAAGGAAAAGGCACTTAAACTACCTTTACCCAAGGGGAAAGGGCACTAAAACTAACTTTTTTCAAAGGAAAGTGCACTAAAACTACGCTTTCTCAGAGGAACGGGCACTAAAACTTCACATTCCTAAATGGAAGGGCACTACAACTACACTTTCTCAATGGAAAGGGTACTAAAGCTACCATTTCTCAAAGGAAAGGGTACTAAACCTATCCTTCCCCAAAGGAAAGACACTAAAACTTATCTTTCTTGAAGGAAATGGTACTTAAACTACCCCTTCCTAAAGGAAAGGGTACTAAATCTACACTTTCCTAAAGAAAAAGGCACTAAAACTACCCTTTCTCAATCGAAAGGATACTAAATCTACACTTCCCCAAAGGAAAGGGCAGCAAAACTTCCCTTTCCCAAAGGAAAAGGCACTAAAACTACCCTCTTTCAAATGAAAATTAACATAAACTACCATTTCCCAAATGAAAGGCACTAAAACTTATCTTTCTTGAAGGAAAGGGTACTTAAACTACCGCTTCCTAACGGAAAGGGTACTTTCCTAAAGAAAAGGTCACTAAAACTAGCCTTTCTCAAATGAAAGGGCACCAGAACTACCCTTTCTCAGGGGAAAGGGCACTAAAATTACCCTTTGCCAAAGGAAGGGTTACTAAAATTACCATTTCTCAAAGAAAGGGTACTAAAACTACTCTTTCCTTTTCTTTAGGAAGGGGTTGTTTACTACCCTTTTCTTTGGGAAAGGTCAGTTTTAGTACCCTCTTCTTTGGGAAAAGGGTAGTTTAAGCACCCTCTCTTTTAGGCAAAGGGTTGAGCACTCTTTTATTTGGGAAATAGTAATGTGAGTACCCTTTTCTTTGGGAAAGTGTAGTTTTAGTAAGGCAAAGGAAAAGTGTTCTTTTGGGATATAGTACTATAACTACCCTTTGCTTTAGAAAAGTGTAGGGATATTTTCCTTTTGGAAAGTTGATTTTCCTCTACTGGTTGTTTTTTTTTAATATTTAATACGATTTTTTAATGCTTAATAAAAACTTAATAACCAAACAAAGTAAGATCGTCATATGAAATAGATTTCCAGTTATTCATAACCATGTGATAGCTGCAATATTTTGTTTTTTTTTCTAAAAGTCGTCATTATGTATATTAAGATTGTATTTTCAAGTAGCTACATGGCTTTTCCATAAAACTGTGGTCGGTATGAAATTAAATCCAATAAATTCCCACAATAATCCAACACTTAAAAAACATCAAGCAAAAATTTGCACGTTGAATAGCAAATAACTTATGCGAAAATCTTAAACAAAAAACTGTTCGTTCCCATAGAATTGAATTACCCACAAAATTTAAGTGGCGTTAATCGTACGTACAATTCACACCAATCTGCATTTATCAATTTACATACACAAAAGGATAGAGAAGGTCTTGGAGTGGAAAAACCGCAGAACATAAGACTAATCACATTTCAAGACACTACTAAGCCCTAAGTAGATACAAAAAAAAATACTAAACCGCAATAGGAATTCTAGAAAAATTGTTGTCAGCAATCAAAAATACTGCCTAAAAGTGAAGAGGCAAACCCCAGAGAACTAAAATCTACTTTGAATTACTGATTTGAAATCCTCCATGGTGATTGATAGAAATGCCAAACCAGTTTTCCTTGCCCAAAAACGAAATGCCTCACAATGCCAAAGCATAGGCATAGGCCACAATAAACGAAAGTCAAATAGTACCGCAACTCTCCTGATGGCAAACAGCCAGTGTTCCAATGAAACAAAAGAAGCCCCGAAAACCATGAAAGAAAGATCAATTCATTTACTCTACCAGTGGCCATTCTGCGGGCACTTGTCCTCTTTGCTTTGCTTTGTTTGTCCCCCTCTTCTTGAGTCTCTAAAAAATGTAACAAACGACAAAAGCAAAAACCGTCTGTCTCTTGGTTGCACGTTTCATTTGCTGTTGAAATTATTTTTGGAGCCAATAACACGTTTTCATTTCGAAACTGCGTCGTATGTATGGATCTGTGTCTGTCTGTCTTCGCCACATTGTATTTGTTGAGTTTTGGAATTCATTAAGTGGGCGGCGCTTAATATACAACAGCAAACAAAAATAACGAAAAAAAGAGTTATTGACATTAAAAGCCGGCATTTTTAAAACTTTTTTTTTTGCTCACTTTTGGGTAAGAGAGGGAGATTTTAATGGATATCCAATAACTCGATTAAGATTGATGTGAACAAGAAAATTAAATAGACAAACACTAATACACGTTTGTTCAATTCGGCTGGGTCGAATGTTATATGCTCTCCATCATATATCACATTTGTCATGTACATTGCAAGGCTTAACTCTTGCGAATGATAGTGGCCTTGTTTTTTTTCTATTTGTCTATAAGGAATGCTTAAAATTTAAAGATCGGTTTAAAAGGGGCCCAATAAGGTAATGGGCCGATCGTGAAAATATCAGTATCAGGTTATGGACCGACTCTGATCAAACTTTGTACAAACTTTGGGGTTTCTTGTTATGAACTCCCTTTATCAATATTCTACCCACCACCGAAGGATGGGGGTATATTAATTTTGTCATTAGTTCTGCAACACATCGAAATATTCATTGCCGACCAAAAAGTATATATCGGGTTTTCCAATAAGGACTTCACAATTTTTTTTTTATTTAAACGCAAACTATTTGAGATATAGTATTTTTGACTTAGCTGCCAAAACAAGTGTTGCACTCATTTTGTGGCAGCAAAGCGAAATGTGGCAGTTATCCGATTTGCCCGCCTGCCAAAGAATTGGCTCTTAAGTGTAATTTTCATTCACATCTTTTATTACTTTTTATGTGAATATATGAGTAAAAAACCCAATTTTCTTCTTCTCTGTGTGTATGTTTGACAACTGAAGCATGACTTAGTTTCGAATTCTATTTTTTGTGACTGTTAAAAAAATTGTTGGTGGAAATGGCGATATCTTTCCAAATATTGTTGGTAGTTAAATAAAATTCGCACTTAAACGATTGGCCGTTAAAAAAGTTATTTGTATAGATAGTTGGAAAAAAAATAACTTTTTTTTAAATTTCTTTTCAGGTATAACAAATGCGCACTTAAACAATTGGCAGGTTAACCAAAATTACTGGATTTCAAAAAAAAAAAATGGTGTCATATAGAAGTACAATGAAAACATTTATAAATGCGGACACGGTTGCATCTGTCAATACATTGGACCCGATTTTCGATGACTCGGCCACACATTTCAGCCAAAACTGTCGCTATTTCCTGTTCAATGTGGGCTATGAGATCTACGTCGTTTGCTTGTTGGCATAGATGTCGTTTGCTTGTTGGCATAGACCATTGACTTGAAGAAGCCCCAAAGAAAATAGTCCAGATGCGTCAAATCGCACGAACGGGGCGGGGAATCGACTCGAGATAACACACTCATCAAACTTACTCTTCAATAAAACGATCGTGATATGTGCTGTGTGGCTAGTGGCACCATGCTGTTGAAACCAAATGTCGTCCATATATTCCAATTTAGGCCAAAAATAATCAGTGAGTATGGTGCGGTCACGTTGTCTATTTAAGGTAACATGGCGATTGGTATCGTCGATGAAGAAGTATGGCCCAATGACGCCGCCAGCATGCAAACCGCATCAAACAGCTGTTTTTAGAGGATGAATAGTTGATTCATGAAGCACATGTCGATTTTCACCGGACCAATAACGCATATTTCATGTCACCGTAGCGCAGAGGTTAGCATTGATGCTCGACACCTGAGATCGAACCCGCCAGAACATCAGAAATATTTTTCAGCGGTGTTAATCCCTTCCTAAAGCTGGAGACATTTGTGAGGAACTATGTAATTTGAAATAATGGTATGGCAGCCATGTACCAACTTCTCCCTAAAGAGATGTCTCACAGCTGCACGCCATTCGGACTCGGCTATATAGAAAGGAGGCCCCTTATCATTGAGATTAAACTTGAATCGAACAGCACTTATTGGTATGTGAGAAGTTTGCGCCTGTTCCTTAATGGAATGTTTATGCGCAAATTTGCATTGACAAAAACGAATGTTTTGCTTATTGACGAAGCCATTACCAAAAATGAGCTGAAGATGATTTTGCTCTTAAAGCAGCTGTCACAGACTCTGAATTTCGGTATTAAATTTTTATAATTAGATGTTGCACAGTGGGAGAAAAACGAAAAGAACTATGGTTAGAGCTCAGTTGCGAGATTGTGTGCAAAATTACAAGGCCCTAGGGTGAACGGGCGTCTTTTAGCAGGCCCTTAAACTTGGTCACCTCCTGCCAAATCTTCATTTGTGGTCCGACTTTCGAAATTTTTTTTCCTGGATAGACCTCAAATATCCCTAAAAGCCAGTAAGGAAGGACAAAAGTCGATCGGTGCCGACTGTATAATACCCTACACCTACACTATAAGTACAATGTGGGAGCAAGACCTATTCTGAACCAATTTTTATCGACCTCGTCGGATGTTCTCATATGGGTTATTAAACAATCCCCAACAAATTTGGAGCAAATATGTTCAAACGTACGGTTAACAAATGGCAAGGTAATTGCAAATTACCCAAAATCTGATGAACATGGGAGCTATATCTAAATCTGAACCGATTTCGAGCAAACTTCTGAGACATTGTGGTAGTCGTCGAGGAAAGCGTAGTGCAAGATTGTTCAATAAATGCGCTTGCAGTGGTTCTTGGAGTGAAAATCGGGCGATATACATATATGAGAGCTATATGTAAATCTCAGTCGATTCGCCAGTAATGTGGAGAATCATAAGAAAATCCTCCCTGCCAAATTTCGAGAGAACCGGTTAACAAATGAGCACTTTATTTCAATATTTCTCAAAATCGGACGAACACATATATGGGAGATATATCTAAATCTGAACCGATATAGAGCAAACTTCTCACATATTGTGGTCGTAGTCGAGGAAGGCGTTGTGCAAAAATTTGGCAAGATTGGTCAATGAATGGGCTTGCTGTAACTCTAGAAGTTAAAATCGGGCGATATGTATATATGAGAGCTATATCTAAATTTGAACCCATTTAGATAAAATTCACCAGTAATGTCGAGAGTCAAGAGAAAATCCTTCCTGTCAAATTTCGAGAGAATCAGTTAACAAATGACCATTTCATTGCGTTATTACTGCAAATCGGACGAACATATATATGGGAACTAATTCCAAATCTGAACCGATTTTTTTCCAATTTCAATAGGCTTCGTCTCTAGGCCCGGATGAAAACTGCGACCTGTATTTGGACACACAGACGGACATAGCTGAATCGAATCAGGAAGTGATTCTAAGCCGATCGGTATACTTATCAATAGGTCTATCTCTCTTCCTTCTGGGTGTTACAAACAAATGCTCTTAGTTATAATACCCTGTACCACAGTAGTGGTGTAGAGTATAAAAATGCGCTAGTGGTGTACAATGTCCCCACAGGTTTCGGGGGTATACAAGTAAAAGTGTGCCTGGTATCTCTCTATAGGCAAACAAAGGATCGATAAGAATTGCTATGTTATTGGAGCTATATCAGGTTATGGACCTGAAGCCAAGATCCAAGGTTGGTTTATATGACAGCTATATCAAAATTTGGAACCATATGACCAATTTACAATCCCAATCGACCTACACTAATAGGAAGTATTTGTGCAAAATTTTAAGAGTCTAGCTTTATTGCTTCAAAAGCTAGCATGCTTTGACAGACTGACGGACATGACTAGATCGACTTAGAATGTCAAGACGGTCAAATATATATATAGTTTGTTGGGTCTCAGATCGATATTTCGATGTGTTACAAACGGAATGACGAAATTACAATAGTATACCCATATCCTATGGTGGAGGGTATAATAAATGAAGTTATATTTTATTATTTACGACGTTTTTCATTTATTGTAACATTGTAATTTTTTTCTTGAACATATCAAATGTTAGCCATAAACGTAGCATTATTGAGCGTTGCTAACTTTTTTTGTTGTAAAACCTTTAGAAGCTTTTATTACGACGTTTTTCATTTATTGTAATGTTTTCCTTCAACATATCAAACGTTCGCCATAAACGTAGCATTATTGAGCGTTGCTAACTTTTTTTGTTGTAAAACTTTTAGAAGCTTCGCCTACGGTAAAAGAACGAAAAACTTTTTAATATCAAAAGTTTTTCGATAGCCTCAAATGATTATTCGTTTACCGGGCCAATAATTATTCTCTTGTATCTCTCGTACTAGAGAAAAAGGGTGAGTAATTGAGAGTGTAGAGCAGTGAGGGGCAAAACTACTTACACTATTGCACATTACTGTGTACGTACACAGGAAAATAATCCCAAAAAAGCCCATGGCTTTGTAAATAATTGCAATTTTGAGCTCGTCACTGGTATATACACAATGATAATTTTTAAGGTTAGACCTTAGGAAAAAAATTCTGGTATGTCCAATGACAAATATCATTACAAAAACGGACAAATGTCTGCAAGGTACAAGAAAACATCAATCTTAAACACGAACATTCTTCGGTAATATTTACGCAATAATGAAATATCCACCCCAAAGTTGGTATTTAAATGTGTTTATAGCATAGGGAATACAGCAAGTCGTAATACAAAACTATAATAGAGTTGTGTCAAAATGAAAGACTTTTAATATAATTGTGTGTTCATAACATCGAAATAAACCCAAATAAAATCTGAAATTTTTTGAACTACCAACTGAGATATGTTTATAATTGGTAAAAATTTGATTATACTTGCCACAAATTCTTGCAAGAATATCTCGCAAAAAATATGTACTTTTATTGTAAACAAAGTCTAATGTTTTTCACAAAAGTAGTTTACTTGGCGAAAATTTCCTTTTTGTGAAACGAATTCTTTTTTTGCGTGTAGTTGATTTCCAAAACACCAACTTTTTTTGGATGAAGAACTTTTTGAAAAAAAGCTTGCTAGTGTAGCTACAGCCTATATGCCATGTTTCTCTGAGCCATTTTAAGACATTTTCAGTTTCTACATAAAATACCAATCAGTAAAATCAAATGTTTGTATTTCAATAAAACAACAAAACATCAATTTACTGTGACCAACCATTAATCACAATCAGACATCTCTTGAACACTGATTGTCTTTGAACGCACAAAATCAAAATCAAATGCTTAAATAGCGCGTGAAGTTCACGACGCACACATCACAAATCTTACGCACTTAATTTTTGGCATAAATTAGGAATTAGCATTTTCATGGTCAGTGGATTTACGCACTTCTTTCAAGCTTAGCATTAGTTGTACAAAGCATAGGGGATTTTATGGTATCTTATAGATACATATGTGCATACATATACACTAACAGCACTTATGACTAAAAACACTTCAATGCACATTTTGTCGCTATGAATGACATTTGCATTCATTACTGACACATTTTTTTTTATATGTTTTCGCAACGAAAAGAGAAATAAATGCCTATCGTGCCTCTAACTGCTGTTGTTGTGGAAGTCGAGTGTACTTTGAATTTGTAACGATTTCACACATTTAATTTGCAAATTCAGGTCATTTTCATGCGTATGTACTACAATGTTGGAGGAAAGAGAACAAAAAAATTGATCTGAATTATGTTAAGCATAGAATCGAGCACATATGGCGGTGGTGATGGTGGTGTGTATGTCATGAAATTGCATTGACACAGTTTTTCGTATGAGAATTGTCAGTGAAGCATTTTTCAATGATGAAATTGAGGAAACTAAAAGCGATATACAAAATAACTTGAGCATATAGATATAAATAAATTTAAATAAAAAACCAATCATACATACTACATGGCACTCAAGAAGAAAGCATGAGCGTAGCCAAGAGATCATTGGGAAATTTGCCTCTTTCAGAAACAGAGTAAAAGAGAGAGGGCATAAATTGAGCGAAAAGAGCATATAATCAATGAGCATAGAAATAACTGAGTAATTTAATCTCTCAAAATTTTACAGTAAAAGTCAAGATTATAGGTGTGGTTAATTATTTTATATTTCTTCAAAGCAAACAGCTTTGCCGAAAAAATTAAGTCCACACCAATTAGAAGAGAAATACAAGAAAGAAATATTCACATATTGGAAGCTAAGACTGCCTAAACCCTATAAAGGTGCATTACGCCATATTTTCCTTCACGGGAAAGGAAAAATGGAAATTTAGAAAATGCTAACCACGAAAACAGCATGTCAATTAGAGCAGAATTCTGCCTGCGGCATGTTCTTAGATGACTCTCATTTTTATACCCTCCACCATAGGATGGGGGTAAACTAATTTCGTCATTCTGTTTGTAGCACCTCGAAATATGTGTCTAAGACCCCATAAAGTATGCATATTCTTGATCGTCATGTCATTTTAAGTCGATCTAGACGGACGGACGTCTGTCTGTGGAAAGCACGCTAACTTTCGAAGGAGTAAAGCTATGCGATTGAAAATTTGCACAAATACTTTTTATTAGTGAAGGTCGGTTGGGATTGTAAATGGGCCAAATCGGTCCATGTTTTGATATGGCTGCCATATAAACCGATCTTGAATCTTGACTTCTTGAGCCTCAAGAGGGCGCAATTCACGTCCGATTTGACTAAAATGGTTGGAATCGGTTCATAACCTGATTTAGCTGGCATATAAACCGATCATGGTACTTGACTTCTTCAGCTTTTAGAGGGCACATCTCTTAGCCGATTTGGCTATAATTTTGCACGTGGTGTTTTGGTATCACTTCCAACAACTGTGCCAAGTAAGGTTCAAATCGGTTCATAACCTGACTTGAATCTTGACTTCTCAAGCCGCTAGAGGGCGCTATTCTCATCCGATTTGGCTGAAATTTTGCATAAGGTGGTTTGTTATGTCTTATAACAATTGTGCTTAGTATGGCCCAAATTGGTGCATAACCTGATACAGCTGCCATATAAACCGATCAGTGATCTTGACTTCTTGAGCCTCTCAATTCCCATCAGATTTGGTAGAAATTTTGTACAACGACTTCTTCCGTGACCTTCAACATACGTGTCCAATATGGTCTGAATAGATCTATAGCTTGATACAGCTCCCATATAAACCGATCTCCCGGTTTTGCTTTTTGTTCTACTTCACAAGCGCAACCAAACAGCCTAGTTTCGAACTTGAAATTCTTTATTTATATGTAAAGGAAGCAAGCAGGAGGTCAGTAAAGCTTTCGGAGTCAAGACAAGACACATAAGACTACGAGCTCACTTATGCAAAATCGGTGCAGCAAATGATAGTATGTGTCGGGCATGTGGAGAAGATGATGAGACGTTGGAGCTTTTCCTATATCATTGCCCGGTTTTCGCGTCTAACAGATGCCAGCACTTAGGTTGGGACACAATACCACACCAACTAAGGGGCGTGGTATGGAAAACAATTAGGTATTTTGTAAGCAGCACGGAGTTACTGGCTTAAATTTTCTTTTCCAGGTTACTTTTTAGTATTAAGAGCACACAACAAGCCGATTACTGGCTTAGATGTATGTCCACAGTCGCATGGGGCGGCGCTCCCTCTTTTCAACCTAATATAACCTAACCTCAGGAATTGCTTCCGGTGATGCTCAATGCACATATATCAGTTTAGAGACCGCTTAGACTATACTTGTTGTGGATGTAGGAGAAGCTCTCTAGAGGCTTTAGAAGTAAAGTCGGGAGATCAGTATGAGAGCCATATCTGGACCGATTCAAATCATAATTGACAAGGATCTCATTTTCCTTTTGCAAAATTTCAGCCAAATTTGATTAGAATGGTGCCCTTAGAAGCTCAAGAAGTACTATCGGAAGGTCGGTTTATGTGGGAGCTATATCTTAACATGGAACGATTTGAGCCATTTATGATTCCCAACTGACCTACATCAATAAAAAGTGTTTTTGTAAAATGTCAAGCGGCTAGTTTTACTGGTTCGAGAGTTAACGTGCTTTGGACGGACGGACGGACACGGCGACCTAGCCGCTATGACGATCAATATTTTGGGGTGTTTCAAACGGAATGACAAAGTAAGTATATGCCCATGCTATAGTGGGAGTATACAAATTTAAAAAAAAATCTTTTAAAAATCTCTATAAACATCTAAACTAGCATTTTGACATAGACATTTTGTAGGATTTTCAGTATTTTTTTTTTTTCAAGAAATATTTAATTTGCTTCAAACTATCTTAAGAGCCAAATAATTGTCTGTTATTTTCTCTCTTACTTTATTTTCTATCCTATTACATAAAAAATATTATTTTCACAAATACGGAAGTCATTAAATCGTCTCTTGTTTTTATTTTGTTACCTTTCACTACAGACCAGACAGACCACTTTAAAAAAAGAGTGTTTGTCACAAAAAAAAAAAAAGACATTCAGTCATTCACTATGACATGACCATGTCAACCCATTATTTTGAATGTTAACATGTTTCAGTAAGCGGCTATTGTCCATTTGCCACTCATCTTCAACGCATTCATTTCTTCTTTAACATAACAACAAAAAGATTGTCACTGTGTTACTTTTTCTCTCTTTTTGTTTTAACAAATTCCATATGAATTGAAGACAAAAAAGACAGTTACTTCACTTGGAAAGATAAATCTAAGTTCATTAACCATTATGACTTAAAATGTCCAAAATAAGCACAGTATTCAGAACATTACGGGTAGTCATGTTTTGACAATTAACCAGACAAAGGTTCATTAGGTTGGGCTTTCATGTGATCATTTCAACAACGGTGCTGCAATGCGTGAATTTCAACAACAACAATAACAAAAGAGATGACAAAGATTAACAACAAAAATGATATTTGTTTGACAATTATTTTGGCATTTTGTCACAAAATTACTAACGTGGGGGGGGGGGGATAAAGTTGTTGTTGATGCCTTTTAGTCAATTCAAATTATTCTTGAGTTTTTTTAAGTCTTGTTATTTCATTGTTTAAATGTGAACGCCTCTTTCTCAAACTATTTTTAAGCGAATTACGTACAACTCTGTTTTAACTGTTTTAATGCATTACCTACAACCATGGTATTAATGCATTACCTACAACCCTGGTATTGCAATCTTAGGGAACCTTTATACTATGTTACAGTAAGAGCTTATAAATGGCCCCAGCTTCAAATTTGTCAGCTAAAGTATGGTGTTTACCCAATTTAGTGCAGTCCAGCGGAATTTAATCTAGTTAATTCATCTCGTTTGATGGTTGGCTAACCCTTTTGGTGCTAAATGAATATTTATGCTTAAGACTACTATTACAACGTGACCTCATTTCTGATCTCACGCCAGCTGGACATTAAATGTTGTTGGAAAGTAACTAGAAGATTCTAAATAATAACTAAAGATTTATTTTTCTTAAATAATATAAATGGCCCTATTGAATACCAAACTCCCAAAATCTTCCATCTTCTTATATTGATAACATACTACTAACAAAAATTCCAATTATTCATCCAATCGGCATTTCTTTAGAAGCATGTCTGCTAATTGAATTTTCAAATTAAAATTCAATTTAGGTCTTAATGAACGAATGAGCCGAATGATTGAGAATCAAAAGATAATTTAATTAAACCTAACATTGTTGAACTTTCAAGAGCACTCAAACCCAAAAAAAAAAGAAACAGATCAGCAGCCAACACTGCAACAACTTCAGAGTGATAGTTAAATGCACTAAATAATGTTCAAGAAAAAAGAAAGAAATGGCATTCTGGTTTCCATGGCGTACTGATATATTTGGCTGGGTTTTGTTTCGTTTGTTCGATATAGCCACCATTGAATTTGCAATAGGTCATTGGACAATGGAGTGAGGAATATCTTTTTATTGTATGTTGTTGCTTCGATAGCAAGTGGGGGAAAGCAAATGCTTTAAATAAAAAAAATCTTCTCATCATTGAATTGAAGTATGTATATATTTATAACAAATGATTTTAAATCAGAATGCTTAGAGAATGTATAAGTGATTTATATTTATTGCAAGCACAGTAAAATGTTCACTACAATTATAGCATGAGGTTGATTTATTTGACAAGTCGACAACATTGTTTTATTTAATTGGACTTTTTTTATACAACCCGAAGAGAAAATGCATAACGCCATTTGAATAGGTTGCTAAATATGTGATAGAGAGTAAACTGTATTTGTAAAGGGACAGGTTCATTAAAGTAAGCGCAGAACATACAACGTATGCCAACTTAAAACTCCATGATATGTCGAAAACCGAGTTAACTGGTACCCATTTCAAAGGCTCACAAAAGCTGTACTTGTTGATTATTGATTATGTTTTAATGTTGTATGCATTTTTTTTACAAAAATTAATTTGATGAATGTGCTCCACATAGCTAATAATAGTGCCATGTGTCTGTCATCTAATAATATTGTCATGAGTTTGTCATCTAATAACATTATCATGTGTCTGTCAGTAGTTAAACAAAAACGTGTCAAAGATAATGGAATTTATGCTAATAAGTTTGGGCTTAGCATAAAATGTTTAAATTAAGGCTTATTCTCTGCCTCCCTCTATTTTTTTTTAAACTTATGACTGTCAACAAAAATTTTGGAAGACATTTTCATGTTAGCAATATTAAGTGAATAAAAATCATTGATTGATTTAGCAACGAAAAAATATTTTAAAAATATGCCTAAGTAATTTTTTTGAAAATTATTTCTTGTTCGTGCATGTAGTACACCATCGTCTGTCATATAATATGGTATGTTGCTGTGTACACTTTTGACACATTTAGTGCTTGCGGCTGACAACCAGGTAACACTAACTAACGAGGGGAGGTATTACAAGTGAAAACGTGCTGCTTTCGTTGGGGTCGAACCTTGGGAATACACCAATATGGATCTTGCTAAAAATTTAGGTAAAATAAATGTAGTACTTTATGTACCAAACTTCTGCCAAAGAGGGCTAATCGGGAAATTGGTTTATATGGGAGCTATGTCAGGTAATAGACCGATTTGGATATGGATGTTGTAAGTCATAACAAAACACTTCGTGCAAAGTTTCAGCCAAATCGGACAACAATTGTGGCATCCAGGGACTTGAGATGCCAAATCGAGAGATAGGATTATATGGGAGCTATATCAGGTAATACACTGATTTGACGGTTTGTACGGTTAGGAGGCCTAGAAAGAAATAGGAGAAAGGATGGTGGAAGTGGTTGGTTTAGCAATGTTTTGGGTTCTATCTTTCGTCTGATTGGTTCTGTTGAATATCCAGATATAGGATATCAGCAGGCTTATATTAAGAGTCGTGCATCATTTGAAGAGGTCTCTTCAGTTTAAGGAATTCGCTTTGACGGCGTTTCTGGATATCGAAGGGGCTAAAATAATGTCATAAGGACGGTTTTTAGGAATGCTGATGTGGAGGATGGTTTTACTGGTTGGATAATGAGTATGCTTCTGCATAGAAAGATCACAGCCAGCGTTGTGGCCACTTCGATGAAAGTGAATGCGCGACCAGGGGTACGCCACAGGGTGGGTTTATTTCTCCATTGCTTTGGATTCTTGGGGTCGATGGGATTCAGTGGAGAGGCTAGATGTCATGGTATGCGCTTGTGCTGTCAATCTGACTATTCTTAAACGGAAAATTTATGGATACGCTGTCTGGGGTCTGTATACTGCTCTTACTGGGGTACTGGGATCACGGCTTCTTGGGCCACTGGGTGTAATCTAGGTGTTAAAGCCAGGAAGACTGAGTTTGTATAGTTCACAAGGAAGAGGATGGTGCTCGAGTTTAGAGTATCGAGCAGCATCTCCTAGGAGGTGCTGGCAGGAATACTACCGATTAACCTATACGTCAAGGAATCTTCCGAGAGGACACTGTTTAGGCGCTCACAACTTGGTCAGCTTCGCAGGATATACAAGCATACTCAACGGGGCTATTGCCGACCTGCAAACTGACTTCCAGAGTTTATTGTGGACAACAGGCTGCTAATTCCTACCTTAGCGGAGTGGCAGAAGCCTGGGTTAGGTTTGGGGATTTTAATATCTTAACAGATGAATCGAAGATTGAATCGAATAGATGTCTCTCATCGGAGGAGGGACGAATGCAGTTTTCACAGACGGAGGTCGTTGCGTTTGCCAGGGTTGTGGAGTTTTTGTTGTCAAGGAACATAGCCAGGTCGAACATGGCATATTTAGCGATAGTCAGGCGGTGCTTAAGGGACTTATGGTTACAAGCATTAGATATAAAGTGCTTTATCGATGTCGGCTTTAACTGGAGCGACTATACAGGCAACACAGGGTGGCCCTGTATTGGCTCCCTGTTCACAACGATGTGAGTTTGTTTTTACTAAAATTATCATACTCTTTCCTTTCCTCTAGGCTACCGTATTTTTTGTCTTAACTTTTTTTTGGCAATAATCTATGATTGCTATGCATTGAATAGCCCAAAAAGTAAGCCTGCTTCCAACAAAGACCAAAGAAATTTTGAATACCATTTGAATTATTTATTACATTTGGTGTTTGTACTTCACTGATTGTTTGGTTATATCTATGTGGGTGTGGTGCTACGTTATCATAATTTAGAGTTTTTTCAACTTCTTTTATTTTTTGTCTTTAATGCGGGTATTTGAATTTTTCTGATATAGGCACATCGTAATTAGTGGGTGTAGTTGATGTGTGTGTTTTGTTGTTGTTCGTTTTTTCGTAGGCGATATGAAGATGAATGAATGACTTTCTGAACGATTAATCACATCTCACTTAAAATTCAACACATAACGCGCGCCTTGTTATGGTTAATCATAAAAATGCTTTTCTTTTTCTTTGGTGAGTTTCTTTTTTATTATTACAGAATGATTAATTAATTAACATAATAATAATAATTTTTTTATGCGGGAAATGAACTTTAAATGGTAGGTATATTGATATACCTTCGAAAAAAATGTGAGAGATGACATAAGAGATGCTATAAGGCAAAAAGATGATGACGATGATGGTGCTTTTTCCTTAAGATTTGAAATAGTAATTAAAAATTAATATTGCAACACATAGATATCGTTCAACTCATTGTACATTGTAATCTAATCATAATCTACAAGTGTGAATGACCCATTAACTTAAATTGTTTACACAAAAAGACAGGGTTCATTAATAGAAGATTACGTGACTTGTCGAAAACAAAACGTTAAAAGGACCCATGATAATAAAGGATGTCAAAATATGCCGATTGAAAAAACAAACAAACACTGAAGGTAAACAGAAATCAAGTTGACATCAGCTATGGCTAGTTCGGCAAAAAATTAAAAAAAAAATTGTAAGCCGGCTGATTGCTTTCTGCAACCTTATTTAGTGAATTCTGACAAGTATTTAGGCTTTATTTATTATTTTGGTGAATACATTTTATATTCTAAAGGTGTCTCGTATACACTATAATTATCATCACATTACTCTTTAATTCTTTCTCATACATTTCCCACGTCCATTTTAATTCATCCGCCCTCTTAATCTGCAAACTCTTTCAAATCTCTTAGCGGTAATCTGTATTGATTCAAGTGTCATTTAACCGTCAGCTAACTGCCACATATTGAAGTGGTAGTTGCCACCCGTATAAACATCAATAACGATTGACCCCTTTTCTTTTTCCAATCATTTAAAATGAATAACTATGCGTTTAAGCAATTTATGACTTTGTGTGATGTGGTATAGCAGCAATTCAATAGAAAATAATAGACGTCTTGCCAATATTTCCCCTACTTCGCCATACACCAGTGTTGATTGCGAACCCTCAACACTTTTGTTTTGTTTATTTATTAAACACTTCATAGAAAAAATACCTTTTTCATAAGTACTTAATGGAGCAGATTCATATAGCAGCACTGTCATATTTTGTGGCTTGTTAGACGACGACACAGGCCATCAGTAAAATTTGTGGTGTTTAAGTTTGTTGAGATTGTGATTGGGATGGTGTTTTGTATCTGAGAGACATGACTTGTGTGACATATGAAATTTAATTCCAAAGCATTCATATCAACATTAGAGCATTTTGAAGAGCATATGAAGCATTCCACAGATAGTCTTCACAGGTAGTCTTCAACGGCCCCTGGAAGCTTAAATGTTTGTCTAATTTTGTACGTAAAGTACACATATGCCCGGCAACTAGGTTCGTTTATGGAAATTTTAGCAAATCCATGGCGGTGGGTTCCCAAGATTCAGCCCAACCGAATATAAAACGTCTTTACTTTTTTCCTTAACTCCCTGTTCGTATACCAATAAGGATAAATATGCTATGGAAATCACCATATGTTATGTTATGCAAACTCGTTTCATTTTTTTTATAGATTTGTCAACACTTTAATGCTTTAAAAGAATGGCTTCAGCGGTTCATGAAGATGTATGCAATGATGAGCTGTTTTTTTGTGAAAGCGGCAAGTATAGCTTTACAAAGAACTTTTTTTCAAAAGTTCAGTTATCTAAAAATATAAATCATGTGTTTTAGCATGTGCCAAAGACATTTTTATTCTGGTTGATATCATCGTAATGAAATTATTTTCACAGATTTGGTTGATAGCGAAATTCCCCTCGACACTACGTTTCATATTGTATGACTGAAGCATGAATGATTAATCTAACGTAACGTAAGATTCGTATGAGAACGTATGATAATTGAAAAGAAAAAAATAATAAGTAAAAGTGTGCTAAGTTCGGCCGGGCCGAATATTTGAAACCCAACACCATGGATTTTGCTACAAACTTATACAAACAAAATTTAGTTGAAGGGCATATTTTTATTCTACATACCAGACTTCTGTCAAACCTTGTCTACGAACCGAACAAGGATAATCGAGAGACCGGTTTATATGGGAGCTAAATTAGGTTATAGACTGATTTGGACCGAACTTGGCACAGTTGTTGCAAGTCGTCACAGACCACCGCACGCAAAATTTCAGCCAAATCGGACAAAAAAGGCGGGTTGTAAGGTCTCAAGAAGTCAAATGGGGAGATCGGTTTATATGGGAGCTTTATCAGGTTATAGACCGATTTGAAACGTACTTGGCACCGTTGTTGCAAATCAAAGCGGAACACCACCTACAATATTTCAGTTCAATTGGAAAAAATTGCGGCTTCCAGGGGCTCAAGAAGTAAAATCGGAATATCGGTTTATATGGGAGCTATATCAAGTTATAGACCGATTTGTACCATACTTGGCACTGTTGTTGGAAGTCATTACACTATGTGCCAAATTTCAGCCAAATCGGATGAAAATTGCGACTTCCAGGGGCTCAAAAGTCAAATCGGGAGATCGGTTTCTTTTAGGTTATAGACCAATTTGAACCGTACTTGGCACAGTTGTTCCAAGTTATAACGGAATACGGGAAAAAAGTGAACACCTTGAATTTTTTGCATTTTAAAGCGAAATTTATATTTTAACCTTCAATTTTGGTTTGCTTTAATTTTTTTAATTAACAAAAATTTAAATTAAAACCGATATATTTTTTGAAGTCATCCTCCATAATTATAAGTTCACATGTGTTCACCACTGTATATCATATAGAAAGTTTCAATTACGATATGACACAATCCCACACCGTCTTTTGAAATGCACTGTACAAACCACAAAAGATATTTATATGGGCATGTAGACAACAAGATAAATTAAAAACGAAAAAGTCACACAAGTGTCATACTTCACATTTATTTGTTGTCTTATTGTCAAATTACGCGGGAGTATTTTCGTCTGTCATTGAATTCGAGATGGATTGTTCATTTTTTTCTTTAATTTTTTCTCAAATCGCACAATGAAATACTGTCTACAATGTACTCAACGTCTCAATTGCTTTGTTGAGAGGAAAATTCTTTTTGAAAATTTGTCAAGATACAAATGAAAGAAGTAATTTCGTTTATTTAAAAATAAGAAGGCGCAATTGAGATATTGCGTGGGTAACATCATTTCCCATGAGGAAGATTTTGCTCGTTAGTGATACATAGTTATAAAATATGTCGAGTAGGTAGTTGAATGATGCTTAAGGAAAACTTTTGAAATAAAATGCGTTCATCTTTAAAGTAAAGAAAGGTCAGAACGGAAATACAATTTCCCTGTAATTAATTTTAATAAGCTTAGAGAAAATTATTACAACTAAAAAAAAAATATTTTTATAGCCTCCACCATATGATGGGCGTATACTAATTTCGTCATTCCGTTTGTAACATCTCGAAATATTGTTCTAAGACCCCATAAAGTATATATATATCCGATCGTCATGACATTTTAAGTTGATCTAGGCCTGTCCGTACGTCTATCTTTCCAAAGCACACAAACATTCGAAGGAGTAAAGCCAGAAGGCAGAAATTTTTGCATAAGTACTTCTTATTAATGCAGCTCGTTTAGGATTGTAAATGGGCCAAATCGGTCCACGTTTAGAATATAGCTCCCATATAAACCGAACTCCAAAATATACTTCTTGAGCCTCTAGAGGGCGCAATTCTTATCAGATTTGGCTAAAATTTTGCACGATGACTTTGTGTATGATCTCCAACCGATGGCTCCAATCGGTCCTTAACCTGATATAGCTTCCATATGAACCGATCTCTTGAATATATTTCTTGAGGCTCTAGAGGACCCGATTCTTATCTTAGCATATAAAATATACGTGGGGATTTCTTTGTATACCCACCGCCACAGGATGGGGGTATACAAATCTAGTCATTCCGTTTGTAACACCTCAAAATATTGATCTAGGACCCCATAAAGTATATATATTCTTGATCGTCTCGACATTCTGAGTCGGTTTAGCCATATCCGTCCGTCCGTCCGTCGACATCAGGATAGCGATCGAACGCGCAAAGCTAGCCGCTTGAACTTTAGCACAGATATTTAATTTTGACATAGGTCGTTGGGGATTGCAAATAAGGCATATCGGTTCAGATTTGGATATAGCTCCCATATAAACCGATCTCCCGATTTGATTTAGTGAGCCCCTGGAAGTCTAAATTTTCATCAGATTTTGGTGAAATCTTGCACATAGTGTTCTGTTATGACTTCCAAGAGCTGCGCCAAGTGCGGTCCAAATCGATCTATAACCTGATATAGCTCCCATGTAAACGGATCTCCCGATTTGACTTATTGAGCCCCCGAAAGCCGCAATTTCTGTAAGATTTTGCTGAAATTTTGCACATAGTGTTCTGTTATGACTTCCAAGAGCTGCGCCAAGTACGGTCTATAACCTGATATATCTCTCATATAAACCAATCTCCCGATTTGACTTCTTGAGACCCTGGAAGTCTCAATTTTCATCAGATTTTGTCTGAAATTTTGCACATAATGTTCTATTATGACTTCCAATAACTGTGCCAAGTACGGTCCAAATCGGTCTATAACCTGATATAGCTCCCACATAAACCGACTTCCCGATTTGACTTTTTGAGCCCCTGAAAGCCGCATCTTTTGTCCGATTTGGCTAAAATTTTGTACATAGTGTTCTGTTATGACTTTAAAAAACTATGCCAAGTACGGTCCAAATCGGTCAAGAACATAATATAGTTCCAACTATATAGTTTATCCAATTTGGCTGAAGTTCTGCATATAGTGTTCTGTTACTTTCAACAACTGTGCCAACTATCAACTCGGTCTATAATCAGATATATCTCTCATATCTAGTAGAATCCATGGGGGGGTGGGTTCCCAAGATTCGGCCCGGGCGAACTTAGCACGCTTTCACTTGTTATGACCTTCCATGCTCCTTTTTTAGTTTCTGCCTATAATGAGAATCCGTCCAAACAACTTGACAAATGCGATCCATGGTGGAGGGTATATAGGATTCGGCACGGTCAAACTTAGCACTTGTTTTTCTTTGCCTGTGGACAATATTTGCCTAGCTGGCGCCTTTTATACATTTTAGAGCATAAAACGTTTTCCACTACATTTATATAGAAAAGTATTTATTTTTGACTTAAAAAATTAACAAATGCCATTTACCAACACCATCTAATATTTGTTATTGCACTTGTTGTTCCAGTTTAATTTTTTCACCTGTTGCTCATCCATATGTTATGATAGTGAATGTGTGTGTGTGTTTGTTTACTTGTCGTCTAACATTTCTGTATAATGTGACACGCTAATGGTGGGCCGATGATGATGATGAGAGCACATCATTTCAACCGGTTTTTTTTTTCTTTTGTCAAGAGAACACTGACCTCAAAAAATCTCTATTGTATATTGAAGAGCTCAATAGATAGCGGACACAGCATTCAGCTACTCAGTTGGGGAGTGTGGGGCACATCTAGGTATACCAAAAAAAACTGTTTACTAAGTGTTGCCTATCTATGAAAATAAACTGGTTTTGGGGTATTTGTTTTCTTTTTCAAATGAAAGAGCAGACAAGTAGAAAAGAAAAACTTCAACAAACATAATTTCTTTCTCCCCCTCTGTTTTCAATGAGAAAATATGAAGGTTAACTTTGACTCTCCCCTCTACTTTCAGCAATTAATCACCAACAACAACAGGTACACCACATGTACAATAGAAGTCATAAACACATTGACACCACACTTCCTCATAGTTGAAATGGTGAGTTGGATTTTTATTTTTTCTTTTTTTCATACATTTTTCTATGTTGTTCTTGTTCTAGCAGACTTTTTCACATAACCATAAGAAATTTCCAAGATTTTCTTCTATATCTTTCTATGACTATCTAACAATTGAGACAAAAGGTAGTTGCACAAGAAAACATGTAAAGAAATAATGCTCCTGACACGACATGCATAGATCAACGATAGTAACACGCGAGATGCCTACATAGTGATGCTTGTGCGATAATATCCCCGCCTGTTCCCTTACCATGTAAGATGCAAACTTCCTCAAGCAATCGAATTTATATCATAAAATATATACATATTATATTAAATTCAATTATGTTTATATCAGCTATATGTATGTAGATTTAACTCTTAAAGGCTGGTACTATGTTCGTTTTTTGCAACATTTTTTAGTGATTACTTTTTTTAGATAATAGATTTTGATGCAAAAAAACTTGCTGATTTCATTCAGTAGGACATTTGGTCATTACTTATGAAAAAATCTTCATAAAAGTAATAGGGTAAGTGCTCCTAAGTTCGGCATGTATTAGTAGTCACATTTATTTTTTAAACTCAAATAAATAAGCATATGCAAAACTCTTTCTACAAAGAAATCGGTTCAATACATCAAAAGTTATAGCCTCTTGAAGATTGGAGAAGAGGATAGTGGTCAACTTTGACAGTGTCAAATTGACACCCTGCGTTACATATATAGACCAACAATATATATATATATATATATATATAGACCATTTTCCTGAAAGCCTATGTCCTCCTCTATAAATGGTTAGAACATTTTTTACCCCTCGGATCAACAGGTAAAAAGCTGTGGACTTATTTAAAAATTTTTCGCCGTTTTGGCCCACTATGCGACGTTGGCTAATATTCACCAATTTAAAAATTGTGCATGCGATACTACTATTGATGTTATCAGTCATTGTAAACATATTCTAAATTAAGCATTATCAGCAAGAACGTAGCCAGGGGTGGGATGGGGACTATCGGGCACAAGATACCCATCATCTCCCTCCATCCAATAAAAAAAAAATTTTGGAATGTAAGAGCATATACACACTAGAGATTTGTAAAAGACCCAATATTTGGCACTAAATAAAGACTTATGGAAAACACTCATTATACACCCATGTTTGTTTCGCATGTCAAAATTATAAATTTTAAAAAATTTAGTTACAACTTAATGTTTATGTTATATGTAACCTTTTTTTTCCTGAGGCATGCGAAACACAAACTATTGAGTGTCAAATATTGGGTCTTATGCAGTTCTCTGATACGCACTTACTATTGTTTTGTAGCCCCCCGCCCAAATAAAATTCTGCCTACGTCCCTGATTATCAGTTTGACAATTCATTAAATGCTATGTCACGCTTGGTTTGTTGCAACTATTAAATAATTGTAGATAACCAGCAACAAGGTCTTCTCTTTCAACAAAAATAAAATATGTATGTATGTATATGCGCATACAAACATACAGTTACATATGCCACCTAGACATCATTGACAAATTATTGAAATATAATAGACAGACGATTCGTTAATATCAGTATTTTGTAACTTTCAATATGCTCAAAATAAATTTGAGATAGGGCAAATGATAAAAAAGAGATGGCAGGCCTGCATTCTGATCTAACCTATTAAAGTACTGATGCTCATTGGTATATGTTGACTTGAAAAGAGTGAAAGAGTATTAAGACTGAGAGAATTTCCTAAACCTAAATAAGAGAGCAAATGACTTTGTTGTCATCATAGTATGCAGCTCTCCACAAACAAAATGAACAAGTCATGCAAAAGATGTAATAAATGAAATGATTTCATAAAATGAAAGTATGGACCAATTATTTTAATCTAAAAGTGAGAAGAAAGTATTTCAAGTTTAATAAACGACTATAGACGTAAACTGAAAGATATTCTGTCAACTTGCCACCTTAACATTTAATACTCGAAAAACGTACTCTTTCCAAGAGCACAAAGCTCAGGAGCAAATTTTATTGTAACAAAATATAAAAAGGCATCTCGTAACCAAAGAGTTGTCTTTTTCATTTTGTTGTTAATTCTTAAGACGAACTTTGAAATAAAGAAGTGAATAAACTTTCAACGGACTTTAAACATGATAACATGATACTAAAAAAATCACTTGCTTTTCAACAATGTACAAAGAATATGAGACACAACTTAAATGAATCAATTCAATAAGAAAAGAATATTAAACTAAATAACTAAGAGATAAGGTTTTATTTACTAATAGCCATTAAAAATAAAAACAAAGAAAAAGGAATTCTAAAAAAACTTCATTGAATTATTTATGATCCAAAACAAAATCATGTGGCATGAACAGTCGACTCTTAAAAGAATACATAGAACAATTCATGGCTATTGTCTTAAGTAAACCAGACATGATAATGTAGTGACATGCCCTTTTGAAAATTCTTAAAAAAAAAGTCTTAACACGAAAATCCAAATAAATATGTAATAACTTTTTTAAATCCAAGTCAGTCTTATTAAAAATTCAAAACCTACAGAGACTATGATTTCTTTTATTTTCTTACTTGCACTTTTAAGTCTTGAAAACCCATAACAGAAACGAACGAACGAAAATTAGGAAGGAAGTGTTGACCATGGCTATGCATGACTTGACATTTTTTAATTAAATTCTGTCTGTCTATGGTATCACAAGCCGGATGTTTTATAACCACTATGGTTGCTTGGTTGACTTTAATTTTCTTAATTGGCTAGCACCATGAATTGGTGTTGATATCGATAATAGAACGTAGTACATAGTAATCACTTAAATCTTACCTGTTTGGTAGGTGATTGATATTTGAAAAGACTCCTTTTGGCTCTTGGTGTATAGGCATTCTCATTGCGCTCATCACTGATTGCCTTAACGTCTTCAATGGCTGTGCCTAGTAGTTCGTTTTTCAGCAGGCAAGAATATGCTAAACTATCGCGCGCCGTTTCACCGCAATCCCTTTGTTTTTTACTAGTCTGTGGCGAGTTTTCATCTGATTTGTTTATTGAAGCGAAATTTGTTTGCCAATTATTGTTTGCTCTGAAATTGAAAAGAAAAGAAAATTAAAAAATATTTATACCACAAATCGATAATGGGAATATAATTGCATATTAGAATGTATTTATTGATGAAAATAGTAATTAAAATATTTTTGTGTCATTTGTTTAAATTTCTTCAATTAAAAATACTACTGAATTTTTTTAATTAAAAAAATATTTTTTATTTTAAATCAAATAAGGATTTTTTAATTCCAATTAAATTTGTTGAAATAAAGTTTTTTCAATTAAGTTGCTTTAAAGCTACGATTCGACACTTAACAATATTTTTCTTTTGCCATAAAATCTTAGTTTTGGGATATAGCTGCCATATAGCCCGATCTCCCGATAAAGAGTCTGAAGACCATTAAAGCTTTATTTATTACCCGATTTCGCTGAAATTTAAAACAATGGGTTATTTTAAGTCTTCCGACATCTGACCTAAATGTGGATTAAATCGGTCCATATTTAGATATAGCTGCCATATGGCCGATCTCCCGATAAAGGCTCTGACGACCATAAAAGCTTTATTTATTACCCGATTTCGCTGAAATTTGGAACAGCGTGTAGTTTTAATCGGACAGATCGGACTATATTTAGATATAGCTGTCATACAGACCGATCTGCCGATAAAAGCTCTGAAGCCCATTAAAATTTTATTTTTTAAACGATTTCGCTGAAATTTAAAACAGTGGGTTATTTTAAGTCTTCCGACCGATCTCCCGATAAAGGGTCTAAAGCCCATAAAAGCCTTATTTATTACCCGAGTTCGCTGAAATTTAATACAGTAGGTTATTTTAAGCCTTTCGACATCGAGCCTAAATATGGTAAAGATCGGCCTATATTTAGATATAGCTGCCATATAGACCGATCTGCCGATAAAGGGACTGAAGCTCATAAAAGCTTTATTACCCGATTTCGTTGAAATTTGGAACAGTGAGTTTTTCTGAGCCTCCCGATATACGACCTTAATATGGATCAGATCGGTTTATATTTGGATATAGCTGCCAAAAAGACCAATATTTTGCTCTACAAAATTGAACAGTGACTTATACTAAATGACCACTAAATGTCCGTGCCGAATTTGGGCGCTTAAGTTATTTAATTTTCACCGGATTGTGACGAAAGGGGGTTTACATATATACCCGAGGTAATGGGTATCCAAAGTTCGGCCCAGCCGAACATAATGCCTTTTTATTTGTTTTTTTTTATAATTTATCTTTTTTAACTTTAGTTTTCTTAAAAACAATTCTTTCATTATTTTTATTTTAAATTCAATATTTTTTTGTTTTTGCTTTTTTTACCATGTTTTTATACCCTTCACCATAAGATGGGGGATATACTAATTTCGTCATTCTGTTTGTAACTACTCGAAATATTCGTTTGAGACCCCATAAAGTATATATATTCTTGATCGTCGCGACATTTTATGTCGATCTAACCATGTCCGTCCGTCTGTCCGTCCGTCCGTCTGTCTGTCGAAAGCACGCTAACTTCCGAAGGAGTAAAGCTAGCCGCTTGAAATTTTGCACAAATACTTCTTATTAGTGTAGGTCGGTTGGTATTGTAAATGGGCCATATCGGTCTATGTTTTGATATAGCTGCCATATAAACCGATCTTGGATCTTGATTTCTTGAGCCTCTAGAGTGCGCAATTCTTATCCGATTGGAATGAAATTTTGCACGACGTGTTTTGTTATTATATCCAACAACTGTGCCAAGTATGGTTCAAATCGGTCTATAACCTGATATAGCTGCCATATAAACCGATCATGGGTCTTGACTTCTTGAGCCTCTATAGGGCGCAATTCTTACCCGATCAGAATGAAATTTTGCACGACGTGTTTTGTTATTATATCCAACAACTGTACCAAGTATAGTTCAAATCGGTCTATAACCTGATATAGCTGCCATATAAACCGATCTGGGGTCTTGACTTCTTGAGCCTCTAGAGTGCGCAATTCTTATCCGATTGAAATGAAATTTTGCACGACGTGTTTTGTTATGACACCCAACAACTGTGCCAAGTATAGTTTAAATCGGTGCATAACCTGATATAGCTGCCATATAAACCGATCTTGGGTCTTGACTTCTTGAGCTTCTAGAGGGCGCAATTCCTATCCGATTTCGCTGAAATTTTGCATGACGTATTTTATTTTTACTTTCAACAACTGTGTCTAATAAGGTTTAAATCGGTTCATAACCTGATATAGCTGCCATATAAACCGATCTGCGATCTTGACTTCTTGACCCCTAGAGGTACGACGGATTCTCTCATGACCATCAACAAACGTGTTTATTATGGTCTGAATCGGTCTATAGCCCGATACAGATCCCATATAAATCCTTCTCTCTATTTTACTTCGTGAGCCCCAATGGGCGCAATTCTTATACGAATTGTCTGAAATTTTACACAGGTCTACAACATATAATTTAATTGTGGTCCGAACCGGACCATATCTTAATATCGTTTTAATAGCAGAGCAACTCTTTTCTTATATCCTTTTTTGCCTAAGAAGAGATGCCGGGAAAAGAACTCGACAAATGCGATCCATGGTGGAGGGTATATAAAATTCGGCCCGGCCGAACTTAGCACGCTTTTACTTGTTTCATTTAAGTTTTTTCAATTTTAGAAAATTGATTTACTCATAAATCTCATTAATTCTTCAATCGAATACGAAATTATTTAATCTTGTTTTTCCATCATAGGATCAGTGCATACTAATTTCGGCATTCTGTTTATAACACATCGAAATATTAATCTGAGATCAAACAAAGTATATACATATGTACATATATTCTTGATCGTATTGGCATCCTAAAACTATTTAGCCCTGTCCGCCCGTCTACCCGTTCGAAGGAGTAAAGCAAGACGCTTAAAATATAGCCAAAATGCCTCCTATTAGTGTAGATCAGTTGGGATTGTAAATGGACCATATCGGTTGAAGTTTTGGTATAGCTGCCAAAAAAATCGATTTCGCATCTTGACTTTTGGAACATTTAGAGGACGCAGTTCTTATCCGATTTGGTTGAAATTTGCAATTTAAGTTTTTCTTTAAAGCATACGATTTAAAGGTGACTAATTTAAAAAGGTGAGAAGTTGGCACCTGTTCCTTAGTGGAATATTCATGGGCAAAATTTGAAAAAAATGTAGTAAAATGAAAATGAGATTGTCGGTGTGAGATGCTCTTCAAATTTTTATAATTCTCTCTATCAGTAAAAATGTGTTTATTTGAATTAACCTTGGCGTCTTTTAATCATTAACATAATATTGCAAACACTTAGATAAACTTCCTATCTCTTCTAACGTTAAATCAGAGAAAACATGATCCCTCGTTGCTGTCTCAACCACGATTGAAACAAGAGCATAAGCGTACGTGTGAATTTTGAATGAACGCTAGTGTAAAGAAAATTCTCTTTTTTTTGTCTAAATTTAAAAAATATAACTTAATTAAAAAAATTAGACAAAACGAAAAACTTTGTGTTTTACACCAAATACATTAGTATATTTGGTGTAAAACACAAAGTTTTTCGTTTTGTCTAATTTTTTGCTTATGAATTTATTAAACAACGTAACATTGTTATAGCAGACAATTGCCAACAACTTTAGTTTCAGATTCATGTTTTTGTCACAGTGCCACAGAAAACAAACCAGAGAAACAACAAAAGAACGACCTTTAACGGAAGTTGACACTATGACGGCTTCATGATTCAAATGTTACCTTATAAGAGAGAGTACAATGAGCAAGGGAACCAACACACAGGTGAATAATGCAAATCCAAATGCAAATGTTGTCTGTCAGAACGATTTGTATATCGTTGTTGTAGTTGTTGTTATTATTGTTACTTATTCATACCACGGCACCATGGCGTACAACAACAATGTAATAAAGGAAAGGGATTGTCTTTCATGAAATATTAAATTTCCGTTATTATTGTAATAAACGAATACAAATTGGGGTGTGTGTTGAAGAGGGGGGTTGGGGGGCGGAAGTGGTGAATATTTGTGCGCTTAGCGTTCTATGTATATACACTTTAAATACGTAGAACCACTCTTTCCTGTACGTGGTGTTAAAAAATTGTAAACAGTTTTTTGACACTATGTGCAACTAATTAGCAACGACTGTGTTTTTTTATAACAATGGGCAATTATTGTTAAGCTAATAATGAAATGGAAATATTTATTTTGAAAATAAATATTTTACTACATTAACATAGTGAAACGCTTCTTTTGTAATAACAATTGTTGCATTACAGGTGCAGAAGGTGCACAGTGTCGAAAGGCTTATTTTATATTTGTTATAAAAATTGTTGCATTAACAGGTGCAGAGGGCGCGCAGTGTCGAAAGGCTTATTTTATTATTCCTTTCCAGGACATTGTCGTATCAAAAACTATTATTAGGTATTTCGCCTTCTTCGTATTCACCGATAGACTCTCGGCACCTAGCTCGATAGAGATTTAAATAATCTTGAAAATGTGGACATAAATCCGCTCTTGCACCATCGTCCGTACATATGTGATTATTATCGTGCCTTTATTTCTTGATATCCTGAGGATTTACAATTCCTTGTTACCCGCCAAGTTTGCGTTGATGATCCTGCAGTAAAGCATGTTACTGTATGGGCCGCCATGCTAAATCTTCTGTCGCAGAGATTTTTTGAACGTCGACAAACAGCTCACACGATACTGCACGTGGTTTATAAAGGGTGGTTTTTTTAGAGCTATAGAAAAGTTTTTCAAAAAAAAAAAAAAACACAATATTCAGAAAAATTCATGAAATCTTTGTTTGAATCGATAGTACGGTCCATATAATTTAATGTTTGAAGATTATTTCATGCAAATGTTGACCGTGACTGGGTTTCAAATGGTCCATCCGCTTAGTCCAATATTGGCGTACTCTTTCCAACGTATCATCTCACGGTAGAGCTCACCATTCACAGTAACGTTACACTTCGGTCCAATGATCTCACCAGCCCATAAACCGCCAAACCAAACTGTGACTTTTTCTGGATGCAATTGCAGCTCTTAAAATGCTTCTAGGTGATCTTCACCCTAAAATCGACAACTCTGCTTATTTACGTACCCATTGAGCCAAAAATGAGCTTCGTCGTAAAATGAAAGAAGTGCGCGATGAACTTTCTTAACAGAGCACGCATTTTGATAACAAAAATTAATAATTTGCAAGCGTTATTCGTTTGTTAGACGATTCGTGATTAAATTATAGACCAAACTGAAAATGTTTGAACATTCAAACAAGTTTAAAAATCATTCGTTTATCAGTGAGTGCTCTTCGATTCAAGTTTAACTTTAATGATAAGGAACCCCCTTTTTATAGCCAAGTCCGTACGGTGTGCTACGGCAGCTCTTTGGGGTAAAGATTTTACATAGCTGCCATACATACGCCATCATTAGGAAATGTTAACCAGCGCAGAAAACTGCTTCGGTTGTTCTCGCCAGGATACGAACCCAGGCGTACGCCATCATAGGCGGACATGCTAATCTCTGCGCCACGATGTCTACCTCTTTGAAGTATGTCTTGTGCACTGTTATTATACCCTGCACCACTACTGAGGTACGGGGTATTAAAAGTCAGCGAATTTGTTTGAAACACCCAGAAGGAAGAGAGATAGACCCATGGATAAGTATACCGATCGACTCAGAATCACTTTCTAATTCGATTTAGCTATGACCGCCTGTCTGTCCGTCGGTCCATGTTAATTTGTGTACAAACTACAGTTTGCAATTTTCATCAGACCTTTTTCAGAATTGGTACAGGCATGTTTTTCGGCCTAGAGACCAAGCCTATTGAAATTGGAAAAATCGGTTCAAATTTTGATATAGCTCCCATATATATGTTCGTCCGATTTTGAGAAATATTGCAATCAAGTGGTCATTTGCTAAGCGATTCTCTCGAAATTTAGCAGAAAGGATTTTGTCCTGATCTTCGACATTAGTGGCGAATTTTATAGAAATTGGTTTAGATTTAGATATAGCTCTCATATACATATGTATGTCGCCCGATTTTTACTCCTAGAGCCACTGCAAGCGCATTTATTCACCCATCCTCCCAAAATTTTTTACAATGTTTTCCTCGACGATTTCTACAATATCCATAAGGTTATGTGGAAATCGGTTCAGATTTAGATATAGCTCCCATATATATGTTCGTCCGATTTTGAGAAATATTGCAATAAAGTGCTCATTTGCTAACCGATTGCTAACCGATTCTGTAGAAATTTGGCAGGAAGGAGTTTATCTTGACATTACTTGCAAATTTCATAGAAATCGGTTGAGATTTAGATATAGCTCTCATATATATATCGCCCGATTTTCACTCCTAGAGCCACTGCGAGCGCATTTATTCACCAATCTTCCCAAAATTTTGTACAATGCTTTCCTTGACGACTTCCACAAAATTCAAAAGGTTTGATCGAAATCGGTTAGATATAGCTAACATATATATGTTCGTCCGATTTGCAGAAATAATACAATAAAATAGTCATTTGTAAACCGATTTTCTCGAAATCTAGCAGCTAAGATTTTCTTATGACTCCTAATATTACTGGTGAATTTCATAGAAATCGGATCAGATTTCGATAAAGCTGTCATGTATGCATATCGCCCGATTTTACCTTCTGGAGCCACTGCAATCGCTTTTATTGACCAATTGTGCCATAATTGGGTATAACGCTTCCCTCGATGCCTACCACAATATCTAAGAAGTTTGGTCAAAATCGGTTCAGATTTAAATGTAGCTCCCATATATATGTTCTTCAGATTTTGGGTAATTTGCAATTATGTTGTCATGTGTCAACCGTATGTAATACAGTTAGAACATAATTGCCCGAAAATTTGATACGGATTGTTTAATAACTCAACTGAAAACATCCGCCGATGTCCATCAAAATTGGTTCGGAATTAGATATAGCTCCCACTTTGTACCTTAAGGGTAGGTTTAGGGTATTATAAAGTCGGCACCGCCCGACTTTTCCTTTACTTATTGATTTTTGTTAGCACCTGAGAATATATCTCCCACTGTGCACATAGGTCGCTCGTAACAACCTTTTCTGAAGGTCTTTCCCATACTTCTCATTTTTTGCCAATTCAGCATTATTGGCTGGGTTGCTATGCACATGCAATTAGTTTATTTGAAATTTGACAATAATTATGCACGTTCTCATACTTTTAGCATGAAGAATTTTAACAAGAATCAAATTTTTGTTGGCTGTTTATCATACTCTGGGCGGACGACTCAGATTACCTTGCCCATGCACGGATGGCGCTGCGTGCAAGGTTCCGCAACACATTCATCACAGACCACACAAAATGATAAAGTCATCAGCTTGCTGGCAGGGCATTTGATTACAAATACGAACACACTACCTGAGCGCCAAAAGTCCTATAAGTATAAGGCAAATGTTTGCATAAAACAAGGTTTTCCTATGCATGCATAGCATTTTGTTGCCATTAGAGAAAAATATAAAAATATCACGCAACGACACAATAGATATCCAAATTATTATTAAAGTAACTCATAAATGCACATGCACATGAATATTTAATTATAATTCAACGTCATGTCATAGCTTTGAGGTGTGACATATTTTCGAGGAAGGAAATGCGCTAGCTCACGTACCACTCCAGATAAACGGCGAAGTGGGAATGTCATTGATTTTTGGAGAAGCATGTAGAGTTTATTCACCACACCACTTCTATTGAAAAATGTTTTATGAGATTTTGTTTAATAAGTTTTGAACTTTTCCCAAGGGCAGATAAAGAAAAAAAAAATGAATTGGCATCAAATGTAATTAAAAATTATAGGTTATTTGCAAATTTAAACAAACATCATGCTTTATATGTTCAGAAAATTCTAAAATTTAAGGATTCTGCCTTTTTCATTTTTCGTCCTTCCGGGAACAATTTTTCAATCAATTGAAATTAAAAAAGAAACCATAAGCTCTGGCTGAACAAAGATTGAATACCCACAACCATAGGTAAATTTCTTATCCAAAGATAGGGGTATATAACAGCCATATTCAACTGAGATCCAATATTGGGCCTATTCGGAAAGAATAAAGAAAGGTCAATACTATTCTATTTTCCAAATTTCAAAGAAATCGGTTGAAAAATACGTCACTTATGAGGCCAAGAAGTTCTATCGAGAGATACATCTATATAAAAGGTATATCTAAATATGATCCGATCTGGATCATATTAGATGCGAATGTAGAGAGTATCATATCCTCCCTCTCTCTACAACGCATTAAAATTTCAGTGAAATTGGGTAAAGCAGGTGTATACGGCAGCTTTATCACAATCTGATCCAATTTGGAGATCTAATCTAACACATTGTTGCAAATTTCGAACAAATTGGTTCAAAATATTCGTTTCACGAACTGAACTGATTTACCGATTAATCGGGTGAACGGTATGCAGAGGCTATATATAGATGTAGTTCGAAAATGACCCTATTTTGTCGAAACAAAACTTGCTATGGATGGAAAAGTAATCTACACCAACTTACAGCTAAATTTCTTACTTTTAAAAGGCTCAATATATGAATTTTAAATGTTAGAATCCTGGCGTTGAGAATCGTAGAAAGACACATTAACTTCTGCGCCAAGGAGGCCTCCAACGTGGTACAGACTTTTTTGTCCATAGGCAGGTTAATTTCGAAAATAGAATATAACGGACAACATTTTGATATATCTTCCTTATAAATCCGATTTGATTTCTAAAGAACACAGAAGACCCATTTTCCATCCGGCACACAAATACCAACTACTGGAAAATCAAAGTTTTTATTGACCCTTAAGGCGACATCAAATAAAAAAATATAAAACAATATTTTTTTTAAATATCTTTTTCACAAATTCGTTCTTTTGATTACCATTAAATGTTATTTTTGATTCTAAATTCAAAATTTGTCCCAACTTAAAAAGTTAATACCTCCATTTATTATACCCTCAACCATAGGATGGCGGTGTACTAATTTCGTTTGTAACAACTCGAAATATTCGTCTAAAATCCCATAAAGTATACTTTGATTGTCATAACATTTTAAGTCGTTCTAGCCATCTCGAAGGAGTAAATCTAAGCGCTTTCAATTTTGCAGAAATACTTCTTATCAGTGTAGGTCGGTTGGGATTGTAAATGGGCCATATCGGATTATACCCTCAACCATAGGATCGCGGTGTACTAATTTCGTCATTTCGTTTGTAACACCTTGAAATATTCGTCTAAGATCCCATAAAGTATACCTTGATTGTCATAACATTTTAAGTCGATCTAGCCATCTCGAAGGAGTAAATCGGAGCGCTTTCAATCTGGCAGAAATACTTCTTATCAGTGTAGGTTGGTTGGGATTGTAAATGGGCCACATCGGACCATGTATTGATATAGCTGCCATATAAACCGATCTTGGATCTTGACTTCTTGAGCCACTAGAGGCCGCAATTCTTATCCGATTTGGCTGAAATTTAGCATGAAGTGTTTTGTTATAACTTCCAAAAACTGTGCTAAGTAGGTTCAAATCGGTACATAACCTGATATAGCTGCCATATAAACCGATCTGGGATCTTGACTTTTTAAACCTCTAAGGGCGCAATCGTTATCCGATTCGGATGAAATTTTGTGCAACGGCTTCTCCCTTGAACATGCGTGTCCAATGTGGTCTGTATCGATCTGAAGCCTGTACAGCTCCCATACAAAGCAATCTCCTGATTATGCTTCTTGAGCCCCTACAAGGCACAATTCTTATCCGAATGGACTGAAATATTACACAATGACTATGGTCTTCAACATTCAATTCATTTATGGTCCGAATCGATTTCGGACCCATTTCACTGAAATTTTAAACATTGAGTTGTTTTAAGCCTCCCGACATCCGACATATAGTTCAGATCGAACTATATTTGGATATAGCTGCCATATAGACCGAACTGCCGATAAAGGGTTTAAAGCCCATGAAACCTCTATTTATTACCCGATGCCTCCTGACATCACATCATAGTGTTCAAATTGTGCTCAGCGACGAAGCTCATTTTGGGCTCGATGGGTACGTAAATAAGAAGAATTGTCGATTTTGGAGTAAAGATCAGCCAGAAGCATTGCAAGAGCTACCCATGCATCCAGAAAAAGTCACAGTTTGGTGCGGTTTATGGGCTGGTGGCATCATTGGACCGTACCTCTTCAAAGATGATGTTAATCGTAACGTAACTGTGGTAAATCGTAACGTAACTGTGAATGGTGGTGAACGTGAGGTGATATCCAACTTTTTTTTTGCCCAAATACAAGAGCTTCACTTGCATGACATGTGGTTTCAACAAGACAGTGCCACATGCCACACATCACGCGTAGCAAAGGACTTATTGAGAGGCGAGTTCGGTGAACATTTTATTTCACATTCTGAACCGGTCAATTGGCCTCGTAGATCGTGCAATTTAACGCATTTTTTAACAACTATTGTTTGTGGGGCTACGTTAAAGTTCATATCTACAGAGACAAGTCCGCTTCGATAGACGCATTTGAAGACAACATTGAAGACTTTATTCGTTAGATACCGGCCGAAATGTTGAAAAGAGTATGCCAAAACTAAACTAACCGGAGTTACGGTCAACATTTGCATGAAATAATCTTCAAACATTAAATTATATGGACTATCGTACTATCGATTCAACTAAAGATTTCATGCATTTTTTTTTATTTTATCTCCTATAGCTCTTAAAATATTACCCTTAATATGAGTTCTCGGGACCTGAATAAAAAATGATGGAGCCCTGTTTAGATATAAATATTGATATGGCAGTGGAGTTATAATAAAATAGGATGATTAATATATCCAGCAAGAAAAATTAAATATTAACAATAATACATCATAAAATTTATGTTGTATTTATGAGTGTCAAAAAGTTAAATTTGAAAAAAACATCTCAACTGTTGTGAACGGTTGAAAAGTTTTCTAAAACATTTCTAGACATTGTGGGTTGATTGGGTTTAGAATAGGGTTTCGGTTTTTGAAAACTGGGTTTTCGGTTTTGTGAGCTTCATATAAAAAAAAAACTATCAAAATTCTGTCTTTGGGGAAATTGCTACCAATTTTTATTTTTTTGAACATGCTCAAATAACTAACTTGACTAACTTTGTGATTGAATTGAATTTATTCTTTTACAACAAGGCATGTAATAGGCGATCATTGTCCACTATTCTTGAAAACAATAAAAAATTTCAAGATAAAAAAAAAAAACTAACCAGTCATGCAACATAGAAACTTTTATGCTTATCCCTCCTTAAGATACTTTCCTGCAAGGTCAGTGACATCAAATACTTCTTTCTTTGCAGCTTAACTTTGTAAGTTACCATTCTCAAGTACTTTCTTGGAAAACCCTAAAGAAAAACTATTGTTTATAGTTTTCTATGGCAATACTTGTCTGCGTTTTCACTAAAATATCATCCATGGGACTCAAATGAAATCCATAGAATCAACGAAGTGTAACAAATTATAGCGTTCTGGCCTTAGGGCATGCTTCTTCATATTTTCCCTTATTAATATTTAAGGCCAGAAAGCATGGTGAGATATTTTTTCTGAATTTTCATGATGCCACAAGAAAAAGCAATGTAATACCCAAAAGGTTAATGATCTTTAAAAGGCTATGGCAAAACAAAAGTTATCAAAGAAAGTAAATAACTTACCTGCAAGGTATAAATCGATCCAGCGATGATGTGGTTGAAGCAACTTCAAATGAATTGAAAAGATTTCTAGCCACGGGACTAAAATGTTTTAATATGCGTTTCTCATATTCGGGACTGAACATGGTTAAAAAGATAAGCGCGAACGACAATGGCGGTGATAGATTTAGTTTAAGAGATCAATAGTTTTACAAATAAAATATATACGAAATGTAAAAATTTTCCAAAATAGAATCAAAATTATTTAATTATAGCCGAATGTGAGAGAATATTAAGTAACTGCTTCCTGAAAATAAAGAAGAAAAGAATAGAAAAAAGTTGGTTAAAATAACATTTATAACTTCACAGTTGATTTGTTTCCCTAAAGACTTCACGAAAAATATGTACATCTACTTTCCACCCACAAAGTCTGAAACCCCTTGGTTCCATGTGTTTTTGTCTTAAGTAATTAATTAATCAATGTCAGCCATAGACATTGTTACAAGTCACAAATAATTGTTGAAGGAAAAAACAAAAAAAAAAGAAAATGTTTAAAATCGAAACATGTTTGTTGAAAAAGGGTGAGAAGAAGCCTAAGAAACACCAAAGTTTGTGGCAACAATTGAAAACATGATGCGTGGCTTAAAAGCATGCGCAGGCGTGATGTCGCCTTTTCACCGTTAATCATGCTAAGACTTTAGCATAAAGCTCTCTAAAGTAAAATAAAAGAAAACAACATAAAAAACCTTCCAACACTTCTATTTTTTTTTAATTTAGCCCAAAGATCACACCCATGACTTCACAAATCACATGTTAATTGTTTTTTTTAAGTAAATAAATATACCACAACTAAGACCCCTAATTCAATGATTTTGGTTTCAATGAATATTTTCTTCTGTGAAAAATAGCTCATACACTTTAGGAATATTAATTGGTGGTTTATGTTTCCTAATTTATTAATGCTGTTTTCTAAGACACATTTGAAGATTTATTTGACAAGTAATGTAGAGTACAATAAAAAAAAAGCATAACGTGAAAAAATACATGTGTGGTAACCCTGGCAATATAACGTGTGAGGGGCCGATAAGCAGTGATGTCAACTCATCAGTTTTCCAGTAACGGCTAGTTTAGGCTTTAGTGGCGGTTTGCAAGCAGGCACGAAAACATATTAAAAGTCATTGTGATGCCACAGTAGAAGAAACAAGTAAAAACGTGTTAAGTTCGGCCGGGCCGAATTTTATATACCCTCCACCATGGATCACATTTGTCGAATTCTTTTCCCGGTATCCCTGTTAAGGTAAACAAGGAATAAAGAAAAGGATTGCTGTGTTATTGGAGCTATATTAAGCTATGGTCCGAATCGGACCATAATTGATTTGAATATTGGATACCAAAGTAGAAGTCATTGTGTAAAATTTCAGCCAAATCGAATAAGAAATGCCCCCTTTAATGCAAAATAGGGAGATCGGTTTATAGGGGAGCTGTATCAGGTTATAGATTTATCTTTTTTTTATCTTAGATTTAAAGTTATAAAATAATAGAATTCATAAGTAATAACAACGTTATCATAAATGTCCCTATTATTTTTTCCAAGTAAGTTTACCAAAAAATCACCATAACGAGCATCCGTGACTTATATAAGATTAAACAACAAATTTAAGTTCACCGTTCAAAGCCCAACATGTCTACGAATATTCAGAATCAGCCTTATATAAAATTAACCCTGTTTTATTACTCTTTTTGTGAAATAATATTCTTAGTAACTGTTGTCCCTATTATTTTTTCCACCACTGCATATATTCTTATACGTCTTGACATTCTAAGTTGATTTAGTCCTTTCCGTGCGTCTGTCCGTCAGTCGAAAGCACGCTAACTTTACAAGGAATAAAGCTAGGCGCTTGAAATTTTGCACGAATACTTCCTATTGTAGTGTAGGTCGGTGGGGATTGTAAATAGGCTATATCCATGTTTTTATGTAGATGCCACATAAACTGATCCTACATCTTGACTTCTAGATCCTATAGAGGGCGCAATTCTTATTCGATTTTTCCAAAATTAAGCATGAAGTGTTTTGTTTTGGCTTGTCTAGGTATGGTCAAAATCATTTCATAACCTCATTTAGCTCCCAAATAAACCAATCTCGGTCCTTAACTTCTTGAGCCGTTAGAGGGCGCAATTATTATACGATTTGGCTGAAATTTTGCATTAAGTATTTTGCTTTGACCTCTAGCCACTATGCCAAGTTTCTTCAAAATCGGTTCGTAACCTGATATAGCTCCCATATAAACCGATCGATTTTCCGGTTATCACTTCTTGAACCTCTAGAGGGCGCCATTTTTATCACATTTGGCTGAAAATTTGCACAATGACATCTACTCTCCAAAATCCAATTCAAATGTGGTCAGAATCGGTTCATAACCTGTTATAGCTCCAATAACACAGTAGTTCTTTTCCAACCAGCCAAAGAACTTGACAAATGCGATCTTTGGTGGAGGGTGCCTATATAACATTTGGACCGGTCGAACTTAGCACGGTTCTAATTGTTGCATTTTTTTTTTGTTTTTAAATTTGTTAATCCATATTTCAGTATAACACTTTGCAAAATGGCTGTAGGACATGCTGGAATAACTATAACCAATCGACTCTATCTCCACTCCCTCCATGCAAGTTTAATAACCCGCTTTCATTTGTTACCATTGGTGATATTTTTCATTACCGCAACTACATAAAATTTTGCTGTTTAAAATGCTGTTTAAGTAAATAATTACCAATTTAAAATTATTTCTCACTTTATCACTTAGTAATTTTAAAACATTTTTTAATCACAAAATTAATGGCACTTCATGTGTTGAGAGCTCGAATTATATTTCAAAACTGTTCTCCACACAAAATCCGTGTTGGTCTTTTATAAAGAAAAAATTATACCATTCAAATGAATGCATATTTTGTTTTAATGAAAAACAAAAAGGAGACAAAACCACCAAAAATACAGACATTTATATTTGTTTGTCTCAAAAAAAAAGGCAAAACAATGCAAAAACGATGGACAAGCAGTTCTGTGACAAACAGGTATAAAAATTGGGATACAAAAACAAAAGCACACAAACAACAAACACTGCTGTTAGGAATGACTGAACACATACACTACTGTAAGGAGCATAAGAACATTACTATGAGAGAAAAAAAACATAAACATACCAACAATGTTTACCATAAAATCCTAATTAGAGTAAGTGACAGGTAATCTCTTAATAATGTACATGGCAAGTGCGAAAAGAAGTCAAAACAATGGCAACTACTGTTATGGCAATTTAATGATGATAAGGAATAATTTCAATGGAATTACAAATATAAGTATTATTGTAGATTAAAAATTATAAATTCCTATATCATTTCCAGCAGATTCGAAAATTCTTAATAAAAGTAATTATTTGTACCTATATTTTTATTTTTGTTTGGATTTTTCACATTTGAACAAGCATTTGGTGTTATGTCGTCATTTATATCTTAAGGTGGGTATTAAGCACAGTTTGCACAGTCAAACTCCATACAAAAACCAGTAAAAAAAGGCAAAAGTCGGGCGCAGCCGACTATATAGTCTGCGTACTACTTTTAATGCATGGAACCTATGTTGAAATACAGTCAGATTTTAATTTTGCATACCAACCTAAGGCTACTAGAGCCTTAAAGGCCATATCATATTAAACATATATATGAGGACTACATATATCTTAATCTGGGCGGACTTTGTTACAATTTAGCACAGGTGCTAAGACGACAAATAAAATACCTCACACTTGTAAAGATCAAACCAAAATTGTGGCTTCATTAGCTTTATGAGGTCATATCGGATGGAAGATCTCTATGGGAGCTTCATCTAAATCTGAACCGATTTTATTGAAATTTTGCACACGCATTGAAACAACAAATTGAGACAACAAATTCGACCTGTATCTTGAATACAAGAATATATGGACAGACAGACAGACGGATCGAGGGACAGACGGACATAGCTGAATCGAATCAGGAAGTGATTCTAAGCCGATCGGCATACTTATCAATGGGTCTAACTCGTCTCTTTCTTAGCGTTGCAAACAAATGCACAAAGTTATAATACCCTGTACCACATTGGTGGTGTAGGGTATAAATAGTGAAAAATCTGTGAAAACATTTTTATTTGCGGCACTAAGTTCTTCATTGAGTGGAAGTTTGCAATTCATTAAAAGCGTTCGCGGAACATTTTTCAACTTGAGCCAAAAGGAATTTCCCTTGTATTGCGTTCATATATAGCTCTTCCACTTTTATTATACCCTTCACCATAGTATGGGGGTATACTAATTTCGTCATTCTGTTTGTAACTCGTTAAAATATTCGTCGAAGACCCCATAAAGTATATATATTCTTGATCGTCATGACATTTTAAGTCGATCTAGCCATGTCCGTTCGTCTGTCGAAAGCACTCTAACTTTCGAACGAGTAAAGCTAGACACTTGAAATTTTGCACAAATACTTTTTATTAGTGTAGATCGTTTGAGATTGTAAATGGGCTATATCGGTCCATGTTTTGATATAGCTGCCATATAAACCGATCTAGGGTCTTGACTTCTTGAGCCTCTAAAGGGCGCAATTCTTATTAGAATTGGCTGCAATTTTACATAATGACTTCTACTATGGTCTCCAACATTCAATTATAGTCCGAATCGGAACATAACTTGATAGAACTCCAATATTAAATCAATTCTTTTCTTTTATCCTTTGTTTGCCTAAAAAGAGATACCGGAAAAGAACTCGACAAATCCGATCCATGGTGGAGGATATATAAGATTCGGCCAGGCCGAACTTAGCATGCTTTTACTTTTTTTAACTATAAAAATACACAAACAGCACAATTCACCAAAATAAATGCTGGTGAAAAAACATATGACATGGTTGCCTACATGTATTTTTATAGCAAAAGGCGTTTTTTGAGAATTTCTACAATAAGTGAAACAATGTTTTTTGGGAAATCTTCACACAGTGAACAAACTTAATACCCACCTTAAAGGAAAACAATTCTTATTTACCAACAACCTGAACAATAACAATTTCGAGAGAGATTACTCATGTGAGAAATACCACAACCCTATGGTCTTCCCCCTTAGCTACATAAACATATTATATTTACAAATATTTGTTTATATTGACATTTTGATAAGAATGAGGGCAACTGCCGCTACTATCTCCATAGCTTTTCCCAATGGCATTACCCATTGTTATTGTCATTTTTCACACAGACAATTTTAGTTAGTTTACAAAATGATGAATCTACGGGTAGGCTTATTTATAGTGAAGTGGTTTATTTGGTTTGGCATTTCAAAATGGGGGTACCTTTTTAGTGGTGACACAAATTCGGCAAGTATTCCAAAAAAAAAGATAAAATTAATGCATGAGTAACTAGTACTCCAGCAAAGAGGTCTGAGAAAGGTTGGTCAGGCGACAAATCAAAAGCAAATAGGATTTAAATTAATAAGCAAATGCACAAAGCATTAGACCACCACAACAAAAAAATGGCCACACAAAAAGAGGAGTGGTGGTTTTGAAAGTTTAAAAAAGGAAACCATGATTTTCAAAATAACAAACAACTGCCTACATACATTTATTGACTTGAGCATTTAAAAATGAGATGCATTAAGCCAAGCCTGTACTGCCTGCTAAAGAGAATAAGGGGTGAGCTAATGACCAGTCATCGCCTATTACTCAGCAGCAAACATTTGATGGCATTTATTCTTTATGCACTTTCATAGGGATATTAGGAGCATAGCGTAGCCTTTTTGAAAATAAATTATTTTCAACAAGATTAACCATGACTAATATGTCATTTATAATATTCTTGTTTACTTACTCTGCCCTCATACATAATGAGCGATAAATATCCAAAAATGCAACTCTCATTTCTATTTTTGCCTGAAAGTCAATGATAAGAGAACCCACAAACTGTTACAAGCCATATGGCTAAAATGACTGGTTTGTCAACTACATAGTGCGTGCCCTACACTTATCAACAAGAATGTTAAGTAAAAACAAGTCATAAATTATTGAATTTTATAGAGCCCAATAAATGGATAATTAGGAAGAGCAAAAGTCCGGCGGTGCCGCTGTATAATACCCTACACCTACCCTATAAGTACAATGTGGGAGCTATACCAAATTTTGAATCAATTTTGATGTACTTTGGCGGATATTTTCAAGTGGGTTATTAAATTATCCGTATCAAATTTCGAGCAAATATGTTCACACTGTAATAACTACGGTTGACAAATGACAACATTGTTGCAAATTACTCAAAAACTGACGAACATATATATGGGAGCTATATCCAAATCTGAACCGATTTCGAGCAAACTTCTCAGATGTTGTAAAGGGTGATTTTTTTGAGGTTAGGATTTTCATGCATTAGTATTTGACAGATCACGTGGGATTTCAGACATGGTGTCAAAGAGAAAGATGCTCAGTATGCTTTGACATTTCATCATGAATAGACTTACTAACGAGCAACGCTTGCAAATCATTGAATTTTATTACCAAAATCAGTGTTCGGTTCGAAATGTGTTCATTCACCGTAACGTTGCGTCCAACAGCATCTTTGAAAAAATACGGTCCAATGATTCCACCAGCGTACAAACCACACCAAACAGTGCATTTTTCGGGATGCATGGGCAGTTCTTGAACGGCTTCTGGTTGCTCTTCACTCCAAATGCGGCAATTTTGCTTATTTACGTAGCCATTCAACCAGAAATGAGCCTCATCGCTGAACAAAATTTGTCAAAATTTGAACACATTTCGAACCGAACACTGATTTTGGTAATAAAATTCAATGATTTGCAAGCGTTGCTCGTTAGTAAGTCTATTCATGATGAAATGTCAAAGCATACTGAGCATCTTTCTCTTTGACACCATGTCTGAAATCCCACGTGATCTGTCAAATACTAATGCATGAAAATCCTAACCTCAAAAAAATCACCCTTTAGTAGTCGTCGAGGAAAGCGATGTGCAAAATTTTGGCAAGATTGGTCAATAAATGCGCTTGCAGTGGCTCTAGAGGTGAAAATCGGGCGATATACATATATGACAGCTTTATCTAAATCTGAACCGATTTCTATGAAGTTCACCAGTAATGTCGAAAGTCATAAGAAAATCCCTCCTGGAAATCTGTTAATAAATGAGTACTTTATAGCAATATTTCTCAAAATCAGACGAACATATATATGGGAGTTATATATAAATCTGAATTGATTTCGTGCAACCTTCTCGGAAATTTTGGTAGTTGTCGAGGAAAGCATTTTGTAGAATTTTGGCAACATTGGTCAATAAATGCGCTTGCTGTAAATCTAGAAGTTAAAATCGTGCGATATATATATATGAGAGACATATATAAATCTCAACTGATTTCTATGAAATTCGACAGTAACGTCGAAAGTCAAGAGAACAATTTTTCTGCTAAATTTTGAGAGAATCGATTAACAAATGACCATTTTATTTCATTATTACTGCAAATAGGACGAACATATATATGGCAGCTATATCCAAATCTGAACCGATTTTTTCCAATTTTAATAGGCTTCGTCTCTAGGCGGAAAAACATGTATCTGTACCAAATTTTAACACGATCGGATGAAAACTGTAACTTTGTGCACAAATTAACATGGAACGCCAGGGTTCGAATTCTGGCAGGAGCATCAGAAAAATTTTCAGCGGTGGTTATCCCCTCCTAATGCTAGTGACATTTGTGAGGTACTTTGCCATGTGGAAACTCCCCCCCAAAGAGGTGTCGCTCTGCGGAACGCCGTTCGGAGTCGGCTATAAAAAGGAGGTCCAACATCATTGAGCTGTTCTCTAAAGGCAAAAAGTTCATAAAATTTTCTCTTAATACAAAATTTCTATGACATTTCCTCTTAAGACAAAATTTCCATGAAATTTTCTCTAAAGACAAAATTTTGATAAAATTTTCTCAAGAGACAAAATTACTATAAAATTTTCTCTACAGACAAAATTTCTATGAAATGTCCTCTTAAGACAAAATTTCCATGAAATTTTCTCTACAGACAAAATATCCATAAAATTTTCTCTACATACAAAATTTTCATAAATTTTTTTTTCCATAAAATTTTCTCTTAAGACAAAATTTCCAAGAATTTTCTCTAGACAAAATTTCTGTTGAAATTTACTATACAGATACAATTTCTATAATATCTTCTCTAACGATAAAATTTTTTTTCTCTAACGATAAAGTTTTTTTTTCTAAAAAAACAGTATTTGGCCCGCCGACATCCATGGTTTTGTGCTGCACTCTCACGGAATACATAGAAACGACAAAAAGTGAATTAATTTTAAGTCATCCCCCTCGATTTTTTTAACTTGGTATATCTATGTTTGAAAAACCTACCAAAAATTGAGGTCATCCTACCAAGAGAAAACCTACCAATTTTGGTAGGAACCCACCAAAAACCGTAAGACTGCTCACGACAATAAAAGCCCTAAAGGGAATTATAATCTCACTATCACCTTCACGCATTAATCCTTAGTTAACGCAAACAATTGCGATAAATTGTTTTTTACATATACTCATTTATTTAAAAAATTTCCAAAAGCGGTTCAAATATCTAAACATTTGCGACCTCGGGATTTATTTTTATGGTCTTTTTGGCCATTTTCATATTCTACGTAAAATTTCCTTTAATTTGAGTATCATATTGCCTACATTCCGTACACTTTCACTTGATGAAGGGAAAGGCCCGTTTTGCGCCCCCAAAGCTCAGTTTAATTTTATAATTGGAACAAAATTTCAAGAAAAATATCTCTAAGCTAATTTTGAAAAAAATCCCAAATACGAAATGACAACTGTATTAATGACAGAGACAAAATTTTTATCAAATTTTCTTTACTAGAATACCCTTTTTAATCTCATTTGTAATAAAAAATTTTGAAATACCAAAAAAATATTTCAATATAACATACATTACGGAATGTCAAATATCTATTTACATTTGAAATCAGCTGTTTTCATCGTTTTCAATAAGACAAAAGTGAAAAATTATCCCCCGCCCTGTTATCATGCTGCTGTTAAATTCTATACAACTATAGATCACGTCAAGACTGGGCATCCAATAAATTCATAATGAAAACAAGCCAGATGAAAATTTACTACTAGAGGAGAACAGACATCATCACATGAATGCATGCAAGCGTGCATACATGTGTGTGTGTATGTACTTAGGTAGGTTTTAGTATATGAAACACCACGTTTCATTGACCCCATGCCAGGGCAGCAGACATGACGACGTTACGGCAATGATATTTTTAGAGAGAGAAAACGAAAAAGGGAGAGAGAGAGGGTGCGGAGAAAGAAAGAAAGAAACAAAAACAAATTGAAATTTGTAATATTTTGGTTAGGCAGAGCCGATATTATAGCTCGATGTGTTTTGATTTTTAAACATGCGTGCATCCTCTTAATACTCAAGGGGGAGGAAATGATAATGATACTGGTTACTACCAATGGATTGCATATTAATGTAAAAGAAAGACTATCGATAGCGAACGTTTGATAGGAACCCCAAACGTTAATGATCAAAATGTTTCTAAAACAATAGTATATGGGGTGTGTTCTCCCCATATATTTTCCTTCATTTAACAAAAAAAAACTTCATTAGATTTTCTTTTTACAAATACGCCCTTTATGGCAGTATTTGACATGTTTATATTTAGAATAGTTCCGAGCAACGCATACACAACAGGGGTCTGTGATGACGTCGGCAGCAGCACGCTTCTCTTCCTGCATGAATTTGTTTTTAAAACTGTACATCTGTTTGTTGGCCTAAACTGGCCCAAGGTAAGCGTTGTAATATTAGGGTAGGTAGCTTGTCGTTAAAGGATGTCACAGCGTAACGATAGCGGAGCACTGTTTACTGGCGGAACAGCAACCACCAACACTATAATACTACGAAATGGAAACACAACAAAAGACATCCCTGGAAGTGTGCTGTTTTTAGAACTACCTTTTATAACCTGTGCACATGAAGGAAGGCAACTGGATAATTTTTTTTGCCAAAAAATAATCTGATTGGAAACATACAGACTAGGGTGATCATAGTCGTATAACCGGTTATTTAGTCCATTAATTTTTTTAGTCGTTCAACCGGTTACCATATAAAATAAATAATAAAAAAATAAACATACAGTTTTAACGGTCTGAAAGCTTGGATCCAAATAATGGGCTACATTCAAAATGGATAATTCCTAAACCAAGGTTCTTAGATTCATTGTCTTGAAATCAAAGAATAAAAAGGAGTTAAAGTTAAGAATTCGTTAAAGGAATGCTTGAAAATATCAGTTACTATTTTTCAGCGGTAATAACTCCTCATAAAGGTTTTCAGCCATCCAGAAATGCGCCAATGTCGCTACCATCGTCTGGTTAGTGATCGGATATTACAATGGTCAGTCAGCACTATTGTCGGAAGAATGCAGTCATGTTTAATAAGCCCCATTATAAGTGATATTACTGGGTTGGAGACTGGTCTTGAATCCTGAAGAAAACATCTGTAAACATTTTCAGCGGTGAATAATCCTGTTGTTGTGGTTGTAGCAGTCTACATTGGGTAGAGCTGGCAAACTATGGATAATCGCAATATTCGATAGTTTTAATAATAAATATCGATAGTATCGATACTATCGTTAATTTCCCATTGCCTATATTTCAAACGAAAATGTGAAGTAAAAATCATGAGATTGATTTATATAGAAGAGATATCAATGCATAGATCAAATAAAACCAAGGTAAATAAAGTCAGTTAGAAGTCATGAGAGAAATCATTGCACAATATGTTAGCCTAATCGGATGAAAATTGCACCCTCTATCGGCGCAATGTATCTTAAAGACTATATTCAGTGTCGGATTGCTTATTTTTGTTTGGTTTTGAAAAAAAATAAAATTTTGCGATAGTATCCATCGGAAAAATATCAATCGATATTCAGTCAAAAAATTAAATATCGATAGTGCCATCGATATTTTGCCAGCTCTAACACTGAAGCGGCAGCCCTTGCCGATGAAGATTTTCATCGGGTCATTCCGGTACGCACAACTGGCAGCCATGGGATTGAATACTTCTCACTTAGGCGTTTTGAGGAATCAACCTATCAATCTAATGCGACGCCCCACTATTCGTAAAATTGTTATGATTTTCTTTTCTTTTGTTTACTCCAAGAACAATCCAAATGCTAATCCATGATTTCAAATATCTTTCGTTAGATTTTTTAAAGTCATAACGATTCCCAATCAAGCGATTGCAAAGAAAATAGTGAGATCCTTAAATGATTTTTAGAATTTTCTTAATTGGGTTAAGATGATAGTACAAGAAGTAGTCTTGGGTGGATCCCAAAACTTTCACAACGTCAAAACTCACTTATTGTTGTTGTTGTTGTAGCAGTGTGTTGTATACTGAGGCGGCAGCTCTTGCCGATGAAGGAATTAATCGGGTCAATCCGGTACGTACAACCGGCTCCCATGGGATTAATCGTTCACTAAACTGAAAACTTGCCGAGAAAATGTATTTGCATCACTCGCTCCTATATGGCCTTTGGTTATTTAAAGGCGCCAACAACTCGCCTTTTCATATCGAGCACTCTATCATATCGAGCACTCTATAAATACCAATGCGGTATTTATGCAAGAGACGGCACCACCAAGCCTCTCACTAAGACTCTCCGCTCTATACCGCTGATTGTCCGCGACTGTCATGGGCACTCGGTATTTATGCAAGAGCCGGCACCACCCGGCCTCTCACTGAGACTCTCCGCTCTATACCGCTGATTGTCCCCGACTGTCATGGGCACTCGGTATTTATGCAAGAGCCGGCACCACCCGGCCTCTCACTGAGACTCTCCGCTCTATACCGCTGATTGTCCCCGAATGTCATGGGCACTCGGTATTTATGCAATAGCCGGCACTACCCGGCCTCTCACTGAGACTCTCCGCTCTATACCGCTGATTGTCCCCGACTGTCATTGGCACTCGGTATTTATGCAAGAGCCGGCACCACCCGGCCTCTCACTGAGACTCTCCGCTCTATACCGCTGATTGTCCGCGACTGTCATGGGCACTCGGTATTTATGCAAGAGCCGGCACCACCCGGCCTCTCACTGAGACTCTCCGCTCTATACCGCTGATTGTGCGCAACTGCAATTGTATTGAGCACTCCACTACCCGCAACCTGTGGACGCGCCCGGAAGCTCGCAGCTAAGCTTCTCGTGATAACAATGAACATCACACCGATCGGAGCTCAAAGTTCCAGCCTGTGTGGTGCTCATATTAATCCTGTGCCGAGAGAAGACTAATAATGGGGAGTTGTGCAAAATTTCAAAGAGATATCTCCATTCGTCCGATCATTATGATTTCGGTAAACGCAAAGACGGACAGATGAACGAACATTGCAGGCTCGATTGTTGTACGATCTTTATGGGGTTGTAGAACAACACTTCATGGTGTTACAAACGTAATGAGTAGATTAGTACACCCGCCAGCATATGGTGGTGGGTATTAAAATGGAGCATACGTCTAAGAAATTATCTAATAATTATTATTGCCTTTTTCAGTTTCTTAATGGAATGTCCCTGGGCAAACTTCCAATCATTATTGTGTTGTCTTGAAAATTAAAATTTCTATGAATTGTGCCCTCCAAGTGCATACGATGCAAAAAAAAAAACTTTATACATGGTTCATACGGAGTATATCCTCAAAAATTATTCCATTAAATCACTTTAAACAAAAACCACTCTAAATTCGCCGCAAAAAACAGGTTTATATTTCTCTCCCTCTCTTTTTCTATGATAGCAGTGACAGTGACAATTTTGCTGCTTCAATCTTTTATTCCGATTTTTTCTTTATTGCAATCACTAACAATTTTCCTCCACCAAAAAGTCCAATGATTGCTGTTTGATAAGGTGGTGTTGCGGCAAATGGCCACATCGCCAAACAACCACTTTCTACGAATGCACATGGGTCTTTATTATGAATTGAAAAAGAAACACAACCACAATGATGGAAGAAAATATTGTTATGGCTATTCGAGAAATACAAAAATATGTATTTTTACATTTTTATGGTTTGTGTGGTTAAAAGCACGGCTTTCAATGAAAAATAAAAGTAAAAAAACAACAATGTTTTAAAAAAATTATAATTACAAATCGTATTGGGGTTTCAATAACATTTGTAGGTACTAATTCTAGTAGCATTTTGTGGTCTTAATACGCAAAATATTTGAGGTTTTTACAAATGTTTCCCAAAATTGTTTTGAAGTATGGGATTTTTTTTTTTCTTTATACAATTTCACCGCAATTGGAAAAGAACCTTAAAGGGATTTACGCATGTACATACTTCATACATATATTTATTTTTAATTTTTGTCTAAGAGCGACAAATTCAACCGCTTGATAACCTACACCGCAATCGCTAAAGGCAAAGTAGTTTTGGTAAATAACTCTTAACAAATGCGCTCGATATGGCTCTTAAATTTGAAAATCGGGTGATAAAAAACTTCATCCATATTTGAATCTACTAAACGTCTTTATAGGCTTCGTCCCATGCCATAATTTCTATTTATCACATTAATTGTCACCCATCTAGACAGTTTTCTAAGAGAAATGTTACACCTTTTACTCTCCCTCCCCCTCACACTCTCTTGAAAGTTCTGACAATTCCCTTAAAAACTAAGAGCAAATTACGAGAGGAAAAAACCACTCCTCTAGTCATAAAAGGTAGGATGATACTTTCGGCACTGCTTAACCTTTACCTAGATTAGGTAAGGTTTTAGTGGCAATCAGACTCAGTCATTTTAATCCACTGTGAGATCACAGGGACAGGAGTAAGAAGATATTTACCTTAAAGTTTCTACGTTTTACCAGCCAGATTGGCTTAAAAGACGTAATTCAGACATGACCCTAAAGAAATAAAAAACCTAAAGTGGAAATTTTTGTGTCCTGCTCTAACAGGACAAGCACACAGTACATGTTCTACGGTTTTCTTCGCCTAGATTAGGTTAGGTTTTAGTGGCAATCTGATTCAGACATTTTAGTGCACTGTGATACCAAAGGCACATAAGAAGAAACATATTTACCTTCAAGTTTCTACGTTTCAACCAACCAGATAGGCTTAAAAGTCCTAATTCAGACATGACCCTAAAGAAATTAAAAAATAAAGTGGAAATTCTTGTCTCCACACGGTAGATCTTCTATGGTTTTCCCTTTCTCAACATCTTCATAGCTGCTGCAAGAATCATTATTTGTTACCTTTATTCTACGAGTATACTATTTTCAATCAGACAGTGATTAGTCATGACGTACACGATGATTGAGACTTCTGTTCTAGCCAAGGATAGCAAAGCGGTAGACCTCTTCATGTTTTGATTGGGTCACATAATCTTAGAGCCCACATCTCGCAATTTGTGACCATCGCTGTAACCTTTGGGTCTTATTTCAAATAATAATCTACACATTGCTTATATAATAGAGAACGCCCTACCAGAATTTTGCTCAGACATCTCTATTGCCTCTCCTGGTCTAGTTAATTAAGTCTACTGGCAAGTTGTAATTTCATTGGAAACAGATCACCTTCCCAAAATTCACAACCATAGTCCGACCATCCGATTTTATATCTCTGAACGCGCGACGCATGTCAACCAGATGAAAGTTGATTATAGCGGCTTCACAGAAAAAATCGACACTTCAGTGAACTGTCACCACCCTCATATGTACATATTGCGAAGAAGAGAGACGTCATAGGTCAATGGGGCCAACTTACCCTAGAATCGGGGAACTGAGTCTGGAAATCAATAGGGTGGTCAAAGAAAATAAGCGGAATTTATGCATTGAACACTTAAAGCAATGTAAATAGTTGCCGCCATTGGCTAGCTTTGGTCTACGGTTAAATCACTTTTGAACCTCTGAAAGGGGGATGACAGAATCTCAGTCACTTTTGGCGACGTAACAGTGACTGATCCGAAGAGCTGCGCCCGGTGATTCAACTTCAAGTTATTAAGCATCTATGAGATGACAAGGCAAGGAGAAGAGCCTTTAAAAGCAATTTGTCCAAGCCGCTGGGCCCAGACCTAACCCCTATACTGATGCTGAAGTACTTGGATGTACCGGCATCATGGCACAGATCCACAGCCTGTTTTTGAGGAGTTTCTCAGTCCACGATGTCTGGAAAATGGGCAGAGTGATCCCGATAAAGAAACCTGGAAAGGACCCAAATAAAGGTGAGTGGTAAAAACCGATCTCATTTTTCTCCCCAGTAGCCAAAATGCTTGAGGGACTTCTCCCCCCGAGCCTAGTTGGAGAATTTGCATTTACTGAGCACTAGTACGGATTCCATAGATGGCATGGCACGACAAGTGCTTTGCACGCCATCACTACAATTTTAACTGACCAACGATCCTCGTTGTTGTTGTTCTTGCAGCCACATTTGCATATGGATGTGGCGATCCTCGTCAAGCTCTTGTAGGTGAACAAGCTCGTTCTGGTCCAAGGGACCGATCGCCACCGGAACATGATGGGCATTGGTTATTTAAAAGGCTCCAATAACCTGCCTTGTCATATCGAGCATCACAGGCACTCAGTATTTGTGCAAGGGCCATTGTAGCAAGGCCTCCCACCGAGACTCTCAGCTCGATACCGCTGATTGTCCGCGCCAATAACTCGCCTTTTCGTATCGAGCAAAGGCACTCAGTATTTAAGCTAGATCCCATGCCACCCGGCCTCTAACCGAGACTCTCCACTTAAAACCGCTGATTGTGGACGCGCCCGGTAGCTCCCAGTTAAGCTTCTCGTGATAACGAAGAACACCACACAGATTGGTGCTCAAATTTCCAACCTTTGTGTGCTCATAGTATTCCCGAGCCACTTACCTCGAGGCTCTAGACATCCTCAAATTGCCTATGCAATTTGTGACAAGGTCAGAGGCAGAAACAAGGCCCTCAAGCCGCTTGCAGGCAGCACTTGGGTTTCTGACAAAAAAAAAACCTTTGTTGACTACATAAAAGCAATTGACCTGTCAGTGATAATGTATGCAGCGCCTTTATGGACCCCCTCAATAAGAAGACAAAAATCCTACCCACGCAAAGGCACAACTACATACTGTCTGAGTAGTATCTGATTAGCTGCTATGACAGAGACTATCCCAATCACCATCTTCTAAATAGGCATCCATCGACCAGAGCCATCAGGTTGGATCTACATTATCTAGACCGTGAGATTCAGAGCCACAAGCGAGAACCTCTAGATCAGGCGGCGTTTCATAAGAGTTTGGGTAGCATTCAAGCAGGCACGGTAGCAGAAGCGGTGAAAAGCTATCTACGCAGTCCTGAGTGATCGACCACAACCCATTGCAATGGAAAATTTAAACTCCCTCGGTAAACCACGGTATTTCTCGCTCAATTGCGCAACAGCAGATGCAGCCGCTTCTACTCCTACAATGCTAGGATTTAAGCAAGCGTTTTGAGTGTGTGTCCCAATTGTGACCTGGGAACACCCAGAATATAGATTGACAACAGCAACTCAATCACATGTCAGCCGGTTGTACGTACCTGTTTGACCCGATGAAGTTCTTCATCGGCAAGTGCTGCCACCTCAATGTATACCATACTGTTACAAGACCAACAACAACTACATTATACATCCTATGCCAATGACCCTCTTGCAGGTTATAGAGTGTGCTTGTCTAGAGTCTACCACAGAGCGACAGGTGTTCGAATATCTTTCGTGGAGAATGTTCTCCTTCCCACTTGTCGTTTTCATCAATTTTGGATTTTCCTGAATATTTCAACAAAAAAAAAGATTAAAATAAAATTTATTTTGTTTGAACCCGTGTGCATTACACAAAAACAGAACTAACATCCCTGTGTTAGGATTAGAGATGTGAGCGTGACTAAAGCGTTAACCACAAATTAAGTTGACAATTCTGTTACTTAGTTGAAAACCAACAAAGTTAACAATCTCCAAAAAAGTGGAGATATTCATGATTACCACCACAATTGCTCGATACACCTGCTGTGGCTAGCTCTTAATTTTGAAGAGGAAAATTTAATATAGATAGCACTCTTTAGCATGGGAAACAATTTACATTCCGATTTTTTTTAACAATTTTTTTTTTTATTTTAGAGCTCTATTCATTTTTTACATTTCTGTCGTAATCTACTCCTTCACACCTTTCATTTGATACCCATATTGCCAATATTACCTGGGTCAAAATAATTCTCAAAACCCTTTAGGTCTTTCCCGGGTCCAATTTTCTGTTGTTTTTGTATATTCGTAATCTACTACACAAACCCATTCATTTGATACCCGTATTGCATAGGTTGGACCACTTCCCCCCAAGCGATGGGGTGGGGGGTTGGACCCCAGGGGGCCCACGAGCCTTTGTCCCAAAAACGGATTTCATATGCGTGTTCCGGGAGTCAAAATTAGGGGGAGTGCAAAATATTAAAAAAATAGGCGGTGCGCCCCATAAAGTGCAATTTTCCCGCAATGCTACATACGGAGCAGTTGCAACTGCTGTCCCGTACAATCAGCAGTATCGAATAGTGCCGACCTCTCGTTGAGACTCCCAGCGAGAGGCCGGCACCGGTTCTAGCTTAAATACCGAGTGCCTATGATACGTTAGTTATTGGCGCCTTTTAATTACCAATGGCCCTCACTTTAGCTTGTTCAAAGCGATTCTCTTTACGACTCTATGCACCTTAGTAAAATTAGCCACTCGTGAGTGTCCCTGAGTAAGCAATGACTCACGTGCACATCTCTGTTTTGCTTGAAAACTCTGGGAGACTAAGGAAAAATTAAAATACACCCCCCACACACATGTCTAAATATGAAATTTTATTATTATCCAAAAAGAAACTATATTCAGATTCTAAATAAATTCATTTTTTATGCTAATGTGTCTCTGAATTAAAAAAAATGCACTCAAATAATACACTTACCCCTATTTTTGACAGCAAGCCAATGATGCAAAATCGTACTCTCCTTGGGTAGAAGTTGTTGTTGTCACTCTTGTTCTTGTTTGTATTCTATTTCTTCTTTGACGCACAATAATAATTTCTTTCAACGTATTTTTTATATAAACAAACAAAATTTCTTGATTCTATTTTTCACTTATGACCGGGTTTACTTCAAATTTTCTATTGCTTTCACCAAACTAACAAGATTTTTGGAAAAATTTATCTATGCTTTTTTTTCTAAGAGCTCAAAATTGGAAATTTACAGTTTTTCTTTAGGCCAAGCAGCAGCAGCATTCACAAACACACTTACACAATAGGAAAACTTTGACACATTGTGCGCAAAGAAAAAAAAATATGGGGGAAAATATCGTTTGATAAACTCATCTAACACTCGATTACACAATATAACTTTATCAAATAGATATTGTTGTAGATAATACAGGTTGCACAATGTTAATATTACTCCCGATAATCTTGGCGCTGGTTTTTTCGTATTTTCGTATGAATGCTTATATTTTTTGTCCGTCACCCGTCACACCGTCTTGGCCAAGAGAATGTATATATTGAACAAAAGTCGACTTTCGACTAATCGATAATCGACTTTTGGGTAAGAGTCAAAAAATCGAAGTCGACTTTTACTGAATAAAAAAGTGGAATAATCTACTTTGTCAAAAAATCGAAAAATCAAAAAATATCGAAAAGGCGACAAATTTTGAAAAAAGTAGTAAAACATTCGAAATGAATTTAGTTTTAAGTCGACTGCTTCGTCTTTTTTAGTTAGGGCTACAGAAGTATGGAGGGGAAGGGAGGGTTGCCCCTTCCCCACTTCAATATAGTCTATTACTATTATATACACAATTTTGCGAGTTCAACTTCAATTTATGTTCCGTTTAATTATTATTTATTAATTTATTTATAATTATAATTTAATCATTTATATTTATTTCTTTATTATGTTCTGCAGCCGGACAGTATCCGAATGTATGAATTATTTCAATACCAAATAAATTTAGCACAAAACTTATTATTATTATACTGGGATTCCATTGAAGGATATTGTCCGACTTTAGACCATTGTTTCATGCTTTTTATTCAAAGAATACCATAGCAAAAAACATTTAAAAGTCAGCAAAAGTGTGTTGTTGCTAGAAGCATTTGACTGGCTATCGGTATCGCGATTTCATTTTCGACCAAGAAAAATCATCAGCGGTCGATGTCAAATGAATCATGGGTGCTTTACATACCACCCTAACTAGAGTACGTTGTAAAGCACATATTTGAATTTGAACACGGCTCTTTAAGACGACTTGCTTCACAAGCTCAATAGAAAACAAATCAAATCTTAATTTCCTTATTCAAATTCAACTTATCAAACAATGCCAATAGCAACAAACATCTTTTGCAAATCTCCTTTACTCTTCGCACGGCGATCGCCCAACGGTGGATGCTACCAGTGCTGTTTTTGTGTTTTATTTTACTATTAAATTAAATATTTTAAAAATTTTACATTTAACTATAAAACTAACAAAACACCCTATATCGGGAGATTCGTGTCAGTGGAACTACATATATCTAAATCCATGGCGTAACAAATCATATGGTGCAATCCGCAATCATCAAGCTGATCGACGTTTTGCCGACCCACACAAAGAAATTTGTGTGCGTGTGTGTATACTAGAGGGTATATGAGCAGAGAATATGCGAGAGAGAAGATAACAACAAAGAGAATGCAAAAAAAAAAATCTGACATCTTAATACCGTCAAACCTGGCCGGCTGTTTGCGTTATACCATATTTTTAAATCCGCCTTGCCTTTGTTTGTAGTCAACAACAAAGTTTTTTCGACAGCATCTCAAGTGCTGCTGGCAAGCGACTTAAAAACCGTATTTCTATTGTTGACCTACCTTGTCACAAACTGCAGTGACCTTATCATATTGCATCCGCAGATGCTATAAAGAAATAACTACCATGGGATTGCGTAGCTCTAATGCTTTGTATGATCCGAATTGATCTGTATGCTTTAATAAGCAACTATCCGATTCGACATTTTGGACATTAGGTCGTATTACAACATGCATCCCAAAACATTCGGGGTGACAAGCAGGCCTCAATCCCATGGCAGCCGGTTTACGTACCGTACAGCACACTGTTACAACAACAACAAGCAGACCTCTCGGCTAGGACGTTAAACTTAAAGATTATATAAATAGAGAACTCAAGACATGTCTAAATTGTTTAACCAAACCGGTTGGTCAAACACCAAAAACACCATTAAATATTCTCTTAAGTATTACTTTTTAAAAGTTGTTTGATATGCTATTTTGTTGAAGGTAGACAATAAACTTAAGCTGGCCAATATTCTGTGGACTACCCAAAAAAGTTTTGCATATTTATAGGGGGTTTTTTTGAATAAGTTGTGAATAATTTTATTTAAATAGATTTTCAAAATATTGAATTCAATTTTTCGGATTGTTTTCATATTCCTCTGCCATATTTTGTAAATATTATGCAGTAAATTTCTATATATGTATATTTCAAAAAAAAAAAAAGAAAAACGCATACGTATATGCGCAAGTATGTAAATATGTTAAAGCACAAAATAATTCTTTAATTTTTTTTTTTTGGATTTGTTATATGTTTTTACGCGTCTTCCTACTGAAGATAAGTTGTTTGATTTGTGTGTTTTTTTTTGGATTTCTTCCAAGTAATACAAAATATGAAATAAATACTATATATCTATGTATAGTGGCTATATAATTGCTAATTTGGTTGTTTAATTGAAACATACATAAGAAAGAATTATACAAGTCTTATAAGACACATGCACTGCCAATTGAGGGGATATGGGGATAATAAGGAGTAGTCAAAAATATGCTCTACTAATTTAGCACTTGCCTAAAAAAGGAAACAAGTCAAAGAAAATACATTATGTAAGTAATTTTGTAAATGTAATCCTTTTTGAGCCCAATCGAGAAATCTTCCATACAAAAAAATCGATAGTAGTTTCCCTGATATGCGTTATGAGAGGTTATATTACGAGACAAAATAGCCAATCGTTTTGTGTCTGCCTGAATTTTGTTGATTATTTCAATGCCACGTCAGCAAGGCTGCATAGACGGCGCTGCCACAACTCATAATCTTCAGGTTCAGTGAAACACATCCATGAAAGGAAAATGCGCTTGATCCGGTTCCAGCAAATCGATTAGATAACATACAGTTCCTGCCACGCCTTCATACAGACTATGGGGACGATCTGGCACTCGAGCTCTTAATTTGAATTCAGAATTGCTTAGCAACTCCATAAACTTGATGGCTCGATACATATACTTGGGATCGTTGGTTAGGCGGTAGAGCAACAAAAATACATAGCCATTGCCAGCCACGCCATGGCAGATGCCTGGTCCCTTGCGTAGAAAGCCCTTTTTCCACACCAGATCGGCTGCCTTTTTCAGTGATTGTAGATATTTATCCTCTTTGAATATTAGGTAGGCTTTGGCAAATAGGTAAACGGCTCCCGGTGCCCCATGACACCAATGCACCAAGCGTTTTTCTCTGCCACTTCTGAGGTCTTCCAATGCCACCGGAAAATTGCCTTCCTCATCTTGCAGCATCAAATAAAAATCAATAGACTTTTTGATGTCTCTCAATTCGGCAGAAGGCGCTGAGATGGGGTCACTGCTAAACCAGGGACTGTCCAACAACATGTGTAGAATAGAGCAGAGGCCATGGGCAGCGCCCAAATACTCTGTCCCATGATATTGGAACATTAGCGGCAAAGGGGCGTTGGTCAGTTTTGAATACTCACGACCACTGGCAATAATCATTTGGCAGATGGACAAAATGTCATCATCGGTTATTTTCTTCTCCGGCAAGACATCATTGAGAAAATAGCAACCCGACAAATAGCCAGCCCTTCCCACCAGCACTTCATCACAGCCATATTTTGTATGTAAATGTTCCTTGCTGGGACCAATGCCGGCCTTAAAGTTCGTCAAATCATCGGACAAATCTTGCACCAGCTTTAAATCTTGTGAAATAACAGCAGCAACCGCATAAATTCCCGCATTACCACACAAAAATGAGTAGCGTTCATCTAGGCGTTTCTTATATCTATCAGCATTTGCTTTGGCGTTACGAATAAAGGCATGGGCATGCTCCAGAGATGCTGGGTAGAGATCGTGGGTCTGTGGAGATCTAGACATTTTCCAAAACATGTAGGCTATGCCGGCATTGCCCACATACAAATCACCACGATGATCTTCATCATCGCAACCGGGACGACAATGTTCCAGTATGGCATCCACGTAAGTACATATAAGATTCTTTACATGTTCCTCGTCCAACTCCAAGGGTGTGCTTTGCTTATTTACATAGTCTGGATAAGGATTCTCCAAATATCTTTTTTCCATCTTGCCAGAATCTGTGGAAAGGAAAGGCAAATTTAATGGTATCAATTTCAAGTACCCCATTATACCACCGTTAACATTGACATCGATTTTTTACCATGTATGTACATGTCCTGTCTGTGTTGCATTTAAAAGTCTGTGTCAAGGGTGCGGTCAATTTCTTTAGAAGGATTTTGCTATTCAGCATGTCTCTCACCTTTTTTGCTTGTTGTTGAAAAGCCTCTTACTAGATTATTAAGTCTCTGGTTGCAAATCTCCTGCCAAAGTAAATAAGTAGATAATATACGGTATTAGACTTTTAGATTTTAATTTGCAATATGCGGCCTTATCGAGACTAGGGATTCCAAAGTCAACTTTCGACTAATCGATTAGTCGATTATTTTGTGGAAAAAAGTTGAAGTCGACTTTCAATGAATAAAAAGTCGAATAATCGGCTTTAAAGAAAAAAAAAATCGAAAAATCAAAAAATGTACTAAAAAGTCGAAATGGATTTACTTTCAAGTCGGTTTTTACCACTATATAAGTTACAGGGTGAAAGAGAACAAAAACAAATTAAAAGTACAATTTCGTGGTGTGTTTACACTTGAAGCCTGGTAAGCAGTTGTAACGAAATTTTAGTAGAAGGTTATGCCACATGAACACTGAAGGCCAAAACAGAAGGAGGGCGTTCAGCTTTATTTTTAGCGTCGTGAAAGGTTAAAGGTGGTCTCATTTGTACAACAACCACAAGTCATATGGAGCAGTCCGCCATATTGCCATCAAGCTGGCCGACGTTTTGCCAACACACACATCAAGAAATTTGTATGCGTGTGAATATGCGAGAAAGAAAATAACAACAAAGAGAATGCAAACAACCCTGAGATTTTAATAACATTATTAAGATTATCATTAGCACAATAACAAAAAATATACTCTTAAGGAAACTACCTTTTGTGGCAAATGCCGTAAATTGAAATGTCCAAGTGGTTTTAGAAATCAACTTTGTTTTAGAACTTATCTTCTTCAAATGTGTTTTATATTTGTATTTTCATCATTATAAAACTTTTTGTTGCTTTTTTGTGGGATATAAGATCAAATAGAACATGTGTTTAAGATTTTAGAAAAAGATCACAGCTGTGATAGCAAGCCTTTGACATTTAGATTAACTGCAAAATCAAAACAAAAAAAATTGTACTCAGCTGTTCGCATGACCTCATCTTATAAGTGCATCCAGTATGAAATGCATGTAAACAAATTGAAGCTGACAATTTAAACCAAATCAAGCAGTCAATAGTCAGCGTCAATTTTATCCATACACTCATAGCTGAATTATATATAGGGTACCGCATGATATAACGAAAAGGGAGCAAACAGCTGAGTACAATTTTTACTCGCGAAGTGCACTATCTGTCAACGAGTTTTTATAACATTTATTTGTGTGTGTACATTATAGGTGAGAGCCATAACACACATACACAATGAAAAATGGCGCGAACTAGAAACACACTCATAATCAGAGTTGCACAAAAAAGATAGTGCATTCGATTTTTTGTTGTTGGGCAACTGCACATACCTGCAAAATATATCTTGGGTAATCCCACGCGAACAGCTGTTAACTGCCGACGAGATTTGACGGTATTAAGATGTCGGATTTTTAATCTCTTTGATGTTAAATCTTTTCTCGCATATTTTCTGCTTATATACGCATAAATTTCTTTTGTAATTCAGCATGATGGCACTTTCACTATATGGTTTTTAGGTTGTTGTACAAATGAAACAAACTTTAAATAATTGAGCCACAAGGAGTCCCATATGAAGTGCTTGTGCAAAAAACAACTACACGCTGACTATTTGATTGGGTTTAGACTCTCTCTCTATCTCGCCAGTGTCATAATTATCGACGTTGACTTTGTTATTGGGTTTAGGATAGTAGCATGATTCCCTAATTTTGCAACTATGGGTGAATGAAAAACAAAATTTAAACAAAACAAAGCGAAAAGTTATAAAGTAGAAAAGTTAAAAAGTTCGTTGTCTCTTTAATAAAAAAAATATGCCATCCATATACGCTGGACTCCATTTGCCAAACAAGCCCGATGAATTTCTAACATTGGAACAAATCGACTTCGAAAAAAATGTACTGCATCTCAAGAATATAATATCCGAAAAATGCCAATACGAAGCAGGTATAATTGTAAAATTTTACTATAAATAATGGGATGTAAAACTCGTATTCCATTTCTAGGCTCCATTGAACTTATTTACGATGGTTTGCCCTTGACAGATGAGGATCAACTGAAGCAGACCCTAAAGCCTGAAGCTGTGGTACATTGTTTCCAAAAGACAAAGAAATATATACCCTATGTGCCAGCTAAGAATGTTAAAGACAAGGAGGCTGTGGACAACGCAGTTTCGCTTTTCTATACTATTGGCAATATACAGATAAATGTCAGCTGCCGAGTGAATATATTACAAAAGGTCTTGGCTGAGTATCCAGAATTTCGTAGAAATACAGCAGCCTTAGCTTTGATTAGGGATTCGGTGCTTTTTAACACTCTACATCAGCCGGAAGTGATTAAAAAAGTTGCCGAACATTATCCCCTGATTATAGAAGCTGCTAGTTTTATTGTCAGCACTGTGCGCAAGGAGTTGGCCAGGAGTGGTTCATGTTCCAAATTCTCAGAGCCAGCCACCGATTCCACAAATTCTTCGGAAGAAGAAAATTCTGTGGGCAGCAATGAGCGCAGTAGTCGGGATGAAGAGACTGGCAGAAATCAATCTGAAAATGCCCGCATACGCATGATAAGTCGTCAACAATTACAAGCAGCCTTGGCGCAAATTGGTGTTGGTTCTGCCAACTCTCTCTCCAATATAGCTCAGAGAAATACAGAAACTTCCGGAGGTGCCTCCGCCTCGGAGGCTACCTCAACGCCTATTTCGAGTTCAACCAGCGGCGAACGCATTTCCTCTGATGTATTTCGCAATGAATTGCAACGTGTCTGGGATAGACTGGATAATAGCTCTGCCGGTGGCGGCAGTGCTCATCAAGATTCCATGGCTATGGACACTTTAGAGCAGCAATCCGCCAATACATCGGTAACAGACGATGGGGATATACCCTTTGCCTATCGTAATCATGAATATGCCGAACAATTGAGGACCATGCAACAAATGGGCTTTTTGAACCATGAGGAGAATTTGAATTTCTTGAATTTGGCCAGTGGCAACATTGAACAAGCTGTAAATCTATTGATGGCCGCTATGATGTAATTTGGAGACAACAAAACTTCATGCATATTTTTGATTTTGACTGAAAACTTTTTATATTCAATTCAATGGAATTGTATTGAACGACATCAATAAATTAACAGAAAACTTTCGACAAATACGAGTGTTTGAATTGTAATTTACTCTTACAGGTAGCCTACATGTCCATTATCTTCTCTCAATAGAAATGTGCACGACACCTGTCACTTGTTAAGCGGTCCAGCCTACTCGACTTACTGTCATACCATTCTGGCCGAGTTCCTAAATGTAGATATTTAACGGTACATAGATTGACGACATAACGTCGGGATGTTGGAGTATATATTTTTCCGGATATAGCCATACCTTAGCGCAGCTCCAGATATTTACTTGACTGCTGTTGTATTCAGCCCTTCCACACAAAGCTCCTGCTAATTTAAACAAGAAATTGTACCTGACCATTGAAAAACGTTGAAGTGCTCTCGTTATCACGGCTAGTCTTTTACAAAATATTTATTGCAACGACTTTATACAGGAAAGAGGTTATGGCAAGCGATCGAACAAATCAGCTGTGTATATTTCTTTCTGACAACAGTGATTTAAATAATAATGCCACCCTTTGCATCTTTGGCAGAAAATGTCGGCTTTCAAAAATTTTAAAATTTTCCATCCAATGGAAAAAAGCACGGGAAAAAAGAAAACTTTCTTTTTTTTCCTCTTGTTGGCAACCATTTTTCTCACCCATCATTCTTTCATTGGACAATTTTCTCGGCACGCGATGACTGTGTGGACCACACGGGATAGGATTTTGAGCTCCGATTTGTGTGTGCTCATCGTCATCACGTGAAGTTCAGCTGAAAGCTACCGGTCGCGTCCACAGGTTGCGGATAGCGGAATACTGCATACGGAGTAGCTGTAACTGCAGAGGCCGACAATGAGCGGTATCGATTGGAGTGTCTCAGTCAGAGGATGGGTGGCACCGGCTCTTGCTTAAATAATGAGTGTCTATGATGCTCGATACGACAAGGCGAGATGTTGGCGCCTTTAAAAAACCAACTCCCATTATGTCGTTTAAAAAACGAACTCAGTCGTATAGAGCGGAACAAGCTTGCTCGCCTATTAGAGCTTCAGGATCGCCATCTCCACATGCAAATATGGCTACAACAACAACAACAACAACAATCAGCGATATCGAGTGGAGAGTATCAACGAGGGGCTGGGCGGCACGGGCTATACTTTTACTTTAATGGGCTATGACACAACATTTGTCCCATAAGCCATCGATATGACATGGCGAGTTATTGGCGCCTAAATAACCAACGGCCAATGTTCTCGCGGCGATCCGAGCTTGCCCCCTTCCACATACAAATATGTGGTTAAAACAGCAACAAAAATAATAAAAAAATTTTAAGCATTATCCGTTGTGGTGTAAGTCCAAGGTTTGAACCGAACGCAGTTTTACTTGTTGCTTATAAAATAGTCAACCTTCAGACAACCCACACAGACTACAAATGATTTTCGATTATTAAAAAAAAATAAATAAATATTGAGAACAGCAATAACACATTCATTTTATTTAAGCAATTCAAATTGACAATGTATGAGACAATGTTTTAGCACTCATAGGATTCACAACAGTGGGGATAAGGTTTGGTTAGATCTTTGGGAATAAGTTTACATTTACTACCAGGACGTATAGCTACAACACCACATCTGTAAAAAAAAAACAAAAAAAAGACACATGAGTCTGTTATTTAATGATGAGGCTTGTCAAGGGCATTCCGGTTGTACCCATATTTTTATGTGGAGGTGGCGATCCTCGTCAAGCTTCTGTAGGTGAGCAAGCTCGTTCCGGACCAGAGGACCGATCGAGTCTGTTATTTAATGATGAGGCTTGTCGAGGGCATTCCGGTTGTACCCATATTTTTATGTGGAGGTGGCGATCCTCGTCAAGCTTCTGTAGGTGAGCAAGCTCGTTCCGGACCAGAGGACCGATCGCCGCGGTAACAGGGTGGCCATTGGTTATTTAAAGGCACCAATAACTCGCCTTGTCATATCGAGCATCATAGACACTCAGTATTTGTGCAAGAGCCAGTCCCACCCGACTTCCCACTGAGACTCTCCGCTCGATACCGCTGATTGTCCGCGACTGCCGTTGCAGTTACTTCGTATGGAGCCTTCCACTATCCGCAACCTGTGGCTCGCAGCTCGCAGTAAAGCTTTTCGTGACAGCAATAAACACCACACAGTTTGGACATCAATGTTTCAGCCTGTGTGGTGCTCACCGCTATCCCCTGCCGGGCGGAGTCTCATCAACAGTGAGTTGTATTAGACGTTTCGATAACCGTACCGAGTATGATCCACTTTGAAACATCTTTTAATAAAGCTGTCAGATAGACCAATCTCCCGATTTGAGGTCTCAGCCTATAAGAGGCCGATTTCGCTGAAATTAAGAACAGTGAGTTAGTTATATTTTATCTCTCTATGTAAGCTGTAATACGGTTCCACATTGGGGAGCTATCGTATACTTTCCAGACGTGGTCCCCCGTAGGGGTACATTAAGGGACAAGTCTTTATGGTGTTTTATGCAGGCACCTGCCGTGTTGGCTTAATCCTGCAGGGCTCTTAAACCCGGGTGGATATAATGCCTCTACCAACACCTCCATACATGACCAAAGCCAGCATGAGTACCAATTCGATATCTCGTTGTTTGGGCCTGATTTCCCCCTTGGTTAGAAGCTCTCTCTCTCTCGATCATGGCACCCGGTTGATTACATAAAACAAAATACCGAACAAAAACTGTCATTACTGCGATTTTAGATCTAAACCATTGCCACCAGGTTGCTCCCAACTGGGGCCTCACCATACCCAGGCTGGAACCGAAGTTCTAGGGTACCAGATCCCGTGGTACCAGATTAAGGACTCCTGTCCGACCATGTAGTCCAACAACTTCCAGTTGAACTCCAGCAAGAGCCAGCTGAAGCCAGCAAGAGTACAAATTCGATCCCACGTTGTTTCGGCCTGATTTCCCCTCTTGGTTGCAACTTCCATCAAACATCCACCATCACACTTAAACGATTAACTCTGAAGACTTCAATACGGTGCAGCAGCCTTCAACTGATGCTGTCTACCAACTTCTCATCCATCCTTCGTCTCATCGCTTTAAACCTCCAACACTTCCTTACCGTCCTTCACTTCCTCAAACCAACTAAAAACGGCACAAAACCTTTATACACTCTATACATCATCATTTTGTGGGTAGATATCCACCGCCAAGAAGCCTTAAGAAATTGACCTCCCCCGGCAAACCAGAGTAGTTCTGGCTAAATTACCTTCCGGCAGATGCAGCCGCCTCAACTTCTACAGAGCAAGGATAGATGCCAACGTGCAAGATGTATGTCCAGATTGTAACCAGGGACCACACTGTACACGTCACCTGTTTAACTGCCCAGCCAGACCCACTCGACTCAGATCCAGATCCCTGTGGACGTACCCCATTTTAGTCGCAGAGTTCCTGGGTCTTGCCACTCAACAGAATCAAGCAGACGAAACATAGAACACAACAAACTGCTACAATAGCAACCACAAGGAATAGCAGCGACACCTTGTAAAAAAAATTCAAACTCACAAAAACTTCCATACATCCACTTCACACTGAAACGACTAGCTCTGAATACTTCAAAACGGTGCAGCAGGCTTCAACTCACTGACATTTTCGATGCTGTCCACTAACTTCTCATCCATCCTTCGTCTCATCGCTTCAACCGTCTATCACTCCCTTATCGTCCTTAATTTCCTCAAACCAACTAAAAACGGCACAAAACCTTTATACACTCTATACATCATCATTTTGTGGGTAGATATCCAACGCCAAGAAAAAACATTTATCTATCGTTTGAACAGCAAATGTCGTACCCAGGTGATCCAATGTTAAGGAAAACAAAATGATACCTGGGTAGCATTAGTCTTTCACTTCGGATGAAGAGCAGTATTATACTTTTCAAACCTAAGGGTCCCCGGTGGGGGACATTAAGGGACAGGCGACACCTCTCTTAAGTTAGGTCTGTGATTTGAACCCGGGCTTTCAGCATCATGCTAACCTCTGCGCCACGGTGGCCTCCAATAATTGTGTTAGGCAATGAAAATTATATCTTGATATGGACAAATACCTACCCAATACCAGATATGTGGTCGCTGCCACGACAGTGCACACGTTCACATTTGCCTATTGGATGATAATATTCGCCTTTCTTAACCACATGACCATCAATTGTGCAAGAGTCATCATCGGAAGCTGAAAAAAATGTTAACAAGTAACAAAACATTAATTTCAGCAGGGCTGAACTTTGGATACCAACCTCCATATATATCGTAACCATATTCTCACAAAATTCAATGAGAATGCACTATTTATGAACCCAGAGAAGGCAGCTATGTCCAAATATGGTCTGATCTAAACCAGACTCAGCACAGATGTAAAGAGGTCTTCGCGAAATCTGATCCAAAATGCTCCTCTTATGAAAGAAGCCTAATCGGGAGATCAGTCTATAGGAGGGCTATATGCAAATATCGTACGATCTAGATCATGGCCGGCGCAGATGACGAGGGGCCTAATGCAGCTCACTGTGCCAAATTTAAGCGAAATCGGGTTACAAATGCGTCTTTTACCAGCATGCCAGCATATGTAAATTGGTTCCCATCGGTACCATATTCGTACCGATGGATATGGATATAGCTGTCATATAAACCTATATCCCAATGTAATGTCTTGGGCCTATAAAAGGCGCATTCTTACCAGATTTTGATTAAATTTGATACATATGCCGTCATATAACCGGTGTAGGGTTTTAAGCCCACACGTATATTATCAGATTTCTAAAGCCCAAAAAAAGACTCATTTATTTTCCGATTTTGCTGAAAAATCGAACTGTGAGTTGGACTATAAAGTCCTTACTATAGTAAGATCTAGCTGGCATATAGACCGATCTGCCGACAAAGAGACCTAAGGTCATAAAAGCCGAAATTATTGCCCAATTTCGGGTATAACAGTTAACATGCAAATGCAAATTTTGCCCATGAACATTCCACTAAGGAACAGTGGCAAACTTATGAGTGCAGTCCGATTCAAGTTGTAAGCTCAATGATAAGGGGCCTCCTTTCTATAGCCGAGTTTGAACGGCGTGACGCAGTGCGACACCTCTTTGGAGAGAACTTTTACATGGCATAGTATCTAACAAATGTTGCCAGCATTAGGAGGGGAAAACCAACGCTGACATTTTTTTCTGATGGTCTCGCCAGGATTCGAACCCAGGCGTTTAGCGTCATAGGCGGACATGCTAACCTTTGCGCTATGGTGGCCTCCGTTATGGCAGTTAATATAGTTGTTATTAAATATGATAATAAATATGTTGGGAACCACAAGATAGTCAGCATTTTTATCTACCTAGGCACCGCCGTAACCGAAACGAATGACACCAGTTTTGAAATAAAGCAAAGAATAATACTGACAAACAGATGATACTTTGGATTAAGTTAGCAGTTAAGAAACAAGGCCACCTCTCGACAGACGAAGATTACACTATACAAGACACTGATACTACCCGTGTTGTAATATGGTTCTGAGGCATGGGTACTTGTGAAGGCAGACGAGGCAGTGGTTGGAGTGTTTGAAAGAAAGATTCTTCGTAAAATATATGGACCAGTTTGCGTTAACGGAGAATATAGGCGTCATATGAACCACGAGATGTATGGTTGCCCAAAAAGTAATTGCGGATTTTTCATATAGTCGGCTTTGACAAATTTTTTCACAGCTTGTGACTCTGTAATTGCATTCTTTCTTCTGGCAGTTATCTGTTACTTTTAGCTTTCTTTAGAAAAAAGTGTAAAAAAAGTATATTTGATTAAAGTTCATTCTAAGTTCTATAAAAAATACATTTACTTTCTTTTAAAAAATCCGCAATTACTTTTTGGGCAACCCAATACAAGCTGATGACGTATCAAAATTCAATGGCTGCGTTGGCTTGGTCATGTTGTCCGAATGGATGAAGAAGTTCTAGCAAAGAAGTCTGTTGAAGGCAAACATGATGGTACACGCAAACCGGGACGACCAAAAGCCCGATGGAGACATCAAGTGGTGGGACACACCTCGAAACTTGGTTTCCGAGATTTTAGAATGAGCGCAGTAGATCGAGGCGCTTGGAACGCTATTCAACATTCGGCTAGTGGAACAAATGTTCCGCCGTATCCAATTAAAGTAAAGTAAGTAATAAATACATCCCTGGTGGTGCGTATCCAAAGTTCGGCTCGCCGTTTTTACTTGCTTTAATATATGATTTCTGACAACTTACCACATACCCCGGCTAGAATGACTAAAGTTACTAAAACGGCAATGATATAGTATTTCATTTTGTACATTGATATGAGAACTGTGTAGCTTGACTCTTGAACAAAAACTGATGTTATTCAAATATGTTTTAATTATATATTGTGCAATGGCTGTCCAAACAGATAAGAGGTAATGTGCCGCCTCCTCCATCTGGCACACACACATATGTACTTAAATGTATAAACTTAAACTTACCTACCATCTAAATTTCATGAATTGTTAGACTATCTCTTCTTTAAAACCCTATTGACCTGCCTATATTATAAATAAATTGTAGCTGAAAGCAAAACTGATAAGAAGTTAGAAATTAAAGTTTGCAAAAATTATGTTGGGATGCCCACCTATGGGCCCAACACCTAAAAAATAAAATGTTTGACATATTTTTGCGACAAAAAAAATCAAATTTTTATATTGGGTTGCCCAAAAAGTAATTGCGGATTTTTCATATAGTCGGCGTTGACAAATTTTTTCACAGCTTGTGACTCTGTAATTGCATTCTTTCCTCTGTCAGTTATCAGCTGTTACTTTTAGCTTGCTTTAGAAAAAGTGTAAAAAAAGTATATTTGATTAAAGTTCATTCTAAGTTTTATTAAAAAATGCATTTACTTCTTTTAAAAAATCCGCAATTACTTTTTGGGCAACCCAATAGTAACCATAGGATGCTGATATACTAATCTAGTCATTCCGTTTGTAACACCTCGAAATATTCTTCCAAGACCCCGTAATATAATCTTGATGGTCTCTACGTTCTGAGTCGATCTAGCTATGTCCGTCTGTCGAAATCACGATAGCTACCCGCTTGAAATTTTGCACAGATACTTATTATTGATGTCGACCCGAAAGGCTTCGGGTTAACCAAGTTTATCGACAGCAGTTCCCCGGCCTTCACCGCCAAATCGTTTACCATTTCATTTTCCCTTACTTTGTTATGGGCCGGCACCTAAACTATGCGAATTGTGCCATCTTCAGAGAAGGTGTTAATCCTCCTCCTACACTGCAAGACTGTTCGTGACCTTACCCTCCTGGTTGTTGTTGCCCTTATGGCCATTTCACTTTCCGTAAAGAAAGTAAAATGGCCTGGTTGTTATTGCCCTTATGGCCATTTTACTTTCCGTAAAGATGTTCACACTCGACGTCCTCGCGATAGTACCACACCACTTCACGCATTCAGTAATCGCCCGGATCTCGTTGTTGTTGTTGTTGTAGTTGCAGTGTGTGGTACACTGAGGCGGCAGCCCTTGCCGATGAAGGAATTCATCGGGTCAATCCGGTACGTACAACCGGCTGCCATGGGATTGGGCCCGGATCTCGTATTATGGCCAGGCAGATTAAAACAGATCTTAGTCCCTAGGTTCTCAATGTAGACCCCAGGCCCAATCTCTTATCACATCGCCTTAAGTTTCATAGCCGCAGTGCTGAATGTCAATGGGTCGGATATCTAGAATAGTCTCCAGTGCCCTAGTGGGCTTGGTCCTCATAGGTCCGCCTATGCCAAGATAATATGTTCTCTGAACTTGTTGTATGGACCTTAACGTTGCACTTATTCTTAATAGCAGTCCACCAAACTACAGAGGCGTAATTTAGTATTGGTCTTATCACGCTTCTGTAGAGCAAGTGGACTATCCTCGGATTCAGGCCCCATTTCGAGCCCACGGCCCGTCCATGTGGTGCCCAAGATCTGCAAGCCTTCTCAGTACGCTCCTGAATGTGAAACTTCCAATTCAGTTTCCTCTCCAAGATTACTCCTAAGTATTTGACCTTGCTAGATATCGATATCGTTTTATTAAAGAAACTTGGTGCGTCAAATTGGCACACCTTCGTCTTCCTCGTGAACAGGCATATTTCAGTCTTCTTTTGGTTAACATTGAGACCCCTGGGTCTAGACCAGTCATATGCCATATGCAAGACCCTTTCGGCCTTTCGGTTCGGATCCTTACCCCTAAGAAGTATTATAACATCGTCTGCATAGCAGACGGGTTAAAATCCCTACTCAGTCAGCACCCGCAATAGGTTATTTATGGTGGTCTCCCAAAGGAATGGCCATAAAATGCCGCCCAGTGGCGCGCCCTATACCACTTTCTGCCTTATATTTATGTCATGGGCCCTCAATTTATCCACCTGTTACTTAGAATATGGTTTATACAGTCTCTAAGGACACGGTTTACCCGGTACTGGTCTAAGGATTGGATCAATGTGTCGGTCCGCACATTATTAAACGCCCCCTCGATGCCAATGCAAACAGACAATGGGTACGTCTTGGCATCGAAGGATTCTTTTATTTTATGCACAACCTCGTGCAGGGCAGTCTCCACCGAACTTCCCTTGACATAGGCATGCGGTTTGTATTTAAACAGTTCGTTGGATGTCCTACTCTTTATCATGGTATCCTGAATTCGTTCCATGATTTTGAGTAGAAAGGACGTGAGGCTTATATACCTGTACTCCTTTGATGTCACATAACTTGCCTTGCCGGGCTTGGGTATAAACATTGGGTATAAATATTGGCCAGATGAGGCGCCAGATAGTCGGCCTTCTTTTGTAGTAACGCCGAAATATATACCATCAGGTCCGGCTGACTTAAATGGTTTGAAGATCCTCAGTCCAATATAAGGACGTGGGCGACAAACGCGCATGTAACACTGTAGAACAGCGAAACAGTCGATAGGACGACGAAAATCGTATGGAGTGATCCGGATGATGAGAGAACGAGGCTTTAATTTAAAGAAAGTAAGAAGAAGGTCAGTATAACTTTTGATGTCATAACGAGACGATAGGACTACGAGCTCACTTATGCAAAATCGGTGCGGCAAGTGATAGCATGTGCTGGGCATGCGGGGAGAATGAATGAGACGTTGGAGCATTTCCTATGTCATTGTCCGGCAGGCAGGCACCGGAACATAGGAGGGGACACGATATCTGATATGAACCAATTTAGGGGAGTGGTATGGAAAACAATTAAGGATTATGTAGCACGGAAGTCCTTGCTTAAAATTTTCTTTTGCGAGATTACTTTTTAGTTTTTAGAGCGCACAACAAGCCGATTACTGGCTTAGGTGTATGTCCATAGTGGCATGGGGCGGATTAATATATGCACCCTCTTTTCAACCTAACCTAACCTTTTATTGATGTAGGTCCTTGGGGATTGCAAATGTGTCATATTGGTTCAGATTTAGATATTGCTCCCATATAAACCGATCTCCCGATTTGACTTCTTTAGCCTCTGGAAGCCAATTTGGTTGAAATTTTGCATGTAGTGTTCTGTTATGACGACCAACAATTGTGTTAAGTACGGTTCAAATCGGTCTATAATCTGATATAGCTCCCTTATAAACCGATTTATCGATACCTCTTGAGACCTTACAAGCAGCAATTTCTGTCCGATTCGCTGAAATTTTGCATGCGGTGTTCTATTACGACTTCCAACAACTGTTCTAAGTACGATCCAAATCAGTCCATAACCTCATATAGCTCCCATATAAACCGGTCTCTCGATTATCCTTGTTCGGTACCTATAAGCTTTAATGTTTGCTGGTTTGACAGAAGTTTGCTATGTGGAATAAAATTATGCCCTTTAACTAAATTTAGTTTGTATAAATTTTGAGCAGAATCCATGGTGGTGGGAAACCAAAATTCGGCCCTGCCGAACATAGCACGCTTTTACTTGTTTCCTCTATATTTCTCTCATCCCACTGTGCGCCGTTTGTAACCTATGCCGGCTTATATGAGATCATATTTCTATTATGTTTATGTTGAATATTTGTTGTCAAATTTTTTTACCCAACGCTTTTTTAAATATAGCCGATTCTGTTGTTACCAAATTGGGGCGATACGCAAAAACCAATACGTTTTTATGTTAAACAAAAACCGTTGCCTTATTTGTTCCCGCCAACCACAAAGAAAATTCCAATACATTGATAGGGGTCATTAAAACTAGGTTGGGTGTCATACATGGCTTAGAACCACGCACAAATTTTAAGTTTTAGTGCAATAATTTATAACGCAATAAAAAATTTACATTTCTTAGTTCTCATAATAAGAATGACAATGGAAAACTGTTCAGTATGCCAATTTGGAGCAATAGTCTCCGAATTTCGTAAATTATCTGAATTCTGGAAGATTGTTGAATTTATAGCAGTAAAAGAGCATTTAGCTCAGCCGTGTCGAACGTTGGATATCCACCACCTTGAATATACATATATGTATTGGGTTGCCCAAAAAGTAATTGCGGATTTTTCATATAGTCGGCGTTGACAAATTTTTTCACAGCTTGTGACTCTGTAATTGCATTCTTTCTTCTGTCAGTTATCAGCTGTGACTTTTAGCTTGCTTTACAAAAAAAAGTGTAAAAAAGTATATTTGATTAAAGTTCATTCTAAGTTTTATTAAAAATGCATTTACTTTCTTTTAAAAAATCCGCAATTACTTTTTGGGCAACCCAATATAAATCCCATTTCATCAAAATGCACCGAAACAAGGTCCCATCTGGACCAAACTCGGCACGGGTCGTTGTGTCATACATAACTCACTGTTCCAAATCTTATGGACCTCATATTGGTATAAGAACTTCAATCGGTAGATTGGCCTATATAGCAGCTAAGTATATCCAAAAATAATCCGATCTGTACCATACTCGGAAAGAATATATAGGGGTCTTTTACAACTCACTGTGTCAAATTTCAGCAAAACCGGTTTAAAAATACACCATTTGTAGGAAAAAGACCTGCAATCGGAATATCGGTCTATATGGGGCTATATTCAAATATGCTGCGATTGGAAACATATTCGTCAGGGACGTCGCATGCGCGAAATCTAATATGCGAATTCTAATGCGCGAAGTAACAAATGCGTCTTTTATGGACTCAGGACCCTAAATAAAGAGATTGTTCCATATGACAGCTATATCCAAACATGGTCTGTTGTGAAGTGACTTGGGGATGTTGGAAACCAATCAACTATTCTGATTTGTTTTAGTTTGTCAAAATCCAGGCTAATCTTGGTCTTTCTTCATCTCAAATACGGACAGAAAACCTTCCCGCAGTGTCACCTAGGCAGCAATCTTTAACATCTGTTAAAGGTAGTGAGGTAAAATGTGTCACGAGTTCATCAGCAGAACGATAAAAAATGAGTTGGGGCGTCGGGTTAGCAAATTAAAAGACTTTACTTTAAAAGTAAATAAAAAAAGAAATTGAAGACATTCATTAAAAACAAATAAAAGCGTGCTTAGTTCGGCCGGGCCGAATCTTATATACCCTCCACCATGGATCGCATTTGTCGAGTTCTTTTCCCGACATCTCTTCTTAGGCAAAACAGGATATAAGAAAAGATTTGCTCTGCCATTAGAGCGATATCAAGATATGGCCCGGTTTGGACCATAATTAAATTATATGTTGGAGACCTGTATAAAATGTCAGCCAATTCGAATAAGAATTGCGCCCTTTGGGGGCTCAAGAAGTAAAATAGAGAGATAGATTTATATGGGAGCTGTATCGGGCTATAGACCGATTCAGACCATAATAAACACGTATGCTTATGGTCATGAGAGGATCCGTCGGATAATAATTGCGACCTCTAGAGGCTCAAAAAGTCAAGATCCGAGATCGGTTTATATGGGAGCTATATCGGGTTATGAATCGATTTGAACCTTATTTGACACAGTTGTTGAAAGTAAGAATAAAATACGTCATGCAAAATTTCAGCCAAATCGGATGGGAATTGTGCCGTCTAGAGGCTCAAGAAGCCAAGACCCAAGATCGGTTTACATGACAGCTATATCAGGTTTTGGACCGATTTGAACCATACTAGGTACAGTTGCTAGATATCATAATGAAACACGTCATGCTAAATTTCATTGCAATCGGATAAGAAGTCAAGACCCAAGATCGGTTTATATGACAGCTATATCAGGTTATGGACCGATTTGAACCATACTTGGCACAATTGTTGGATATCATAACAAAACACGTCGTGCAAAATTTCATACCAATCGGATAAAAATTGCGCACTCTAGAGGCTCAAGAAGTCAAGACCCAAGATCGGTTTATATGGCAGCTATATCAGGTTATGGACCGATTTGAACCATACTTAGCACTATTGTTGGATATCATAACAAAACACGTCTTGCAAATTTCATTCCAATCGGATAAGAATTGCGCATTCTAGAGGCTCAAGAAGTCAAGACCCAAGATCGGTTTATATGGCAGCTATATCAAAACAAGGATCGATATGGCCCATTTACAATACCAACCGACCTACACTAATAAGAAGTATTTGGGCAAAATTTCAAGCGGCTAGCTTTACTCCTTCGGAAGTTAGCGTGCTTTCGACAGACAGACGGACGGATGGACGGACAGACGGACGGACATTGCTAGATCGACACAAAATGTCGCGACGATCAAGAATATATATACTTTATGGGGTCTCAGACGAATATTTCGAGTAATTACAAACAGAGAATGACGAAATTAGTATACCCCCATCCTATGGTGGAGGGTATAAAAAAACGAGGAAGATAGAAAACGGATCCCCACAATGTTGACGACCCCCTCAAACGTTTTAAGGACCATGACTTGTGTATCTGCTCCTGAAATGTTCGAACTCTTTATAGAGAGGGTGCAGTATACGCACTGACGGATGTATTGGAGAAATACAGGGTAGACGTTAATGCCATACAGGAAATGCGATGGGTCGGTAAAAGGCTCCACAACAACACCCAGAGTTTATGCCCTATATTATAGCTGCCATGAAACGAGGCATGAATTTGGCTATGGATTTGTGGTTAGTCGGAGAATGAAACACCTTATTTCCAGGTTTACTCCGGTGGATGAGAGGCTAGCCACAATCCGCTTAAAGGACTAATTCTTTATCTTCAGCCTAATTTGCACCCATGCCCCGACGGAAGAGAGGGACAAAGGGACCAAGTATATTTTCTACGAGCGCCTAAAAAGAGAATATGACCGCTGTCCCGCCCATGATATTAATATCGTTCTGGGAGATTTTAATGCGAAAATAGGGAAGGAAGGAAAATATCTTTGATCCAACCACCGAAAATGTAGTCTAAACGAAGATAATGGACTAAGGCTAATAGATTTCGTCGTGGCCAAGAAAATGGTAGTTAGCAGCATCAGATTTCAACATCGAAGGATTCACGCGACAACATGGCCGATCAATACACGAAACCAAATAATGGGTTGCCCAAATTTTTTCACAGCTTGTGACTCTGTAATTGCATTCTTTCTTCTGTCAGTTATCAGCTGTTACTTTAGGCTTGCTTTAGAAAAAAAGTGTAAAAAAAAGTATATTTGATTAAAGTTCATTCTAAGTTTTATTAAAAATGCATTTATTTTCTTTTAAAAAACCGCAATTACTTTTTGGGCAACCCAATAGATCAGGTTGTAATAGATGGATAGATCCGTGGGGTGAACGACGATTTGGATCATTACCTCGTTGCAGCAAAGGTTCGCAGCCGTCTAAGTGAGGCAAGAAACGTACGATCTGACACTGCATGGATGTTGGACATCGGAAAGATGCAAATACAACAGGTAGCAACGGTATACTCCGCTCGGCTGACCCAATTGCTTGATGAAAGCACTCCCTGTCCCGTGGCAAACCATTGTCCACTCCATGGAAAGAGCCCCACACCATTTTTGGGTACCAAAAGCCTCTCCAAAAGAATCCATAGAACGACCAGGAATGCCGAAAAACTACTGAAGCCAAGAATGAGGCCTACGGGTGGGTAAACTTTACAGTCAGTAGCAATGCGCCAGGTGAAAGAGAGGTATCGTGATAAAAAAACACAGGAGAAACGTCTCTTTCGCAAGAAGAAAAAGGAATTTGAAAGACGTAAGTGTGAGTGAATTGAGCCAGAATAAAGTCCGAAAATGTTATCAAAGAATAAAAAATCAAACGGATGGCTTTGGTACAGGCACATCCTCCTGCAGAGACAAAAGAGGAAATCAGGTAACTGATACAGATAGTGTGCTAAGGATATGTAAAGAACCCTTCTCCCCGCTGCTGGTATCCGATTGTAGTGGTCATCATTATACGACAGAACCAATCCCAATCCACGCGGCAGTGACCCGACTGAAGAACAACAAGGCAACAGGAGCCTATGGGTTGCCCACTGAATTGTTTAAGACCGGAGGCGACATGCTGATAAGGCGTATTCATCAGCTCATCTGCGCAATTTGGCTAGAAGAACTCATACCCGATGATTGGAAGCTCAGTATACTATGGCCCGTACACAAGAAAGTTGACAAGACGGTATGTGCCTATTACAGAGGAATAGGTTAGATAAGGTTAGGTTGAAAATAGGTTGCGGATATTAATCCGCCCCATGCCACTATGGAAATACATCTAAGCCAGTAATCGGCTTGTTTTGCGCTCTAAATACTAAAGAGTAACCTCGAAAAAGAAAATTTAAGTCAGGATCCGTGCTGCTTACACAATCCCAAATTGTTGTCCATACTACGCCCCTTAGCTGGTTTATGTCTGGTATTGTGTCCCCACCTATGTTACGGTGCCTGTTAGCCGTGAAAGCCGGGCAATGACATAGGAAATGCTCCAACGTTTCATCATCCTCCCCGCATGCCCAGCACATGCTATCACTGGCCGCACCGATTTTGCATAACTGAGCTGGTAGTCCCGCTATACTGACCTCCTTCTTACTTCCTTTCAGTAATAGCCTCGTCTTCTCACGATCTGAATCACCCCATAGGATTTTCCCCGTCCTACCGACCGCTGCGCTGTTCTACAATGTTGCATGCGCATTCGTCGCCCACTCCCTTAACATGGACTACGTCGTCCCGAAAGGCTTCGTGTTAACCAAGTCTATTGGCGGCAGTCCTCTGGTCTCCACGGCCAAATCGTCTGTCATTTCATTCCCCCTTACGCTGTTATGGCCCGGCATCCAAACGATGCGGATTTTGCCGTTAATCTTCTTCTTACACTGCAAGACTGTTCGTGACTTTACCGTCCTGGTTGTTATTGTCCAAATGGCAATTTTACTGTCGGTAAAGATGTTCACTCTGGATGTCCTCACGTTAGCACCACACCACTTCACGCATTCCGTGATCGCCCGGATATGGTCAGGCTGTCTAAAACAGATCTTAGTCCCTGGGTTTTCAATGTAGACCCCCTGGCCCACTCTGTCCCCTAGCTTTGATCCATCCGTGTAACATGATCTTCCAGACGGCAATACTAGGGTTCCGTCGATCCAAGACTGTGCCGATGGCAACAGTGCATCGCACTCGACTTCAAGGTTCATCTCAGGTATCCGATCGGAAACCTCATCCCTTCCTTCCAGGTTTCCTATCGTTGCCTCGATTATACCGCGATGGTATGGGCTGGTCCCATCGCCTTAAGTCTCCTAGCCGCAGTGGCTGCCTCACACTTAATCTGTATGTCAATGAGGGGCGGACCCTCCCACTTACCCTAATTTTCAGAAACGCCAGATCTCGAAGATGGGTGATGCGATTTAAGCGAAATTTTGTGTGCTCTCATATAGTACCCTAAAAATAAAAATTTGGTATCCAAATTTCGGATGGGGTACCTAGGGGGGCTGCCCCACCGTAAAACCTACCAAACATATATTTAGACCAATCACGACAATATGGGACTCAAATGAAAGGTATTTACGATAAGAAAACGTATCTGATATCCAATTGTCCGACCAAGTGCTAGGGGTACCACCCCAAGCCCCAAAACACCCCTACATCGGACATATTTACCGACCATGGCAATATGGGACTCAAATGAAAGATATTTGCGAGTAGAATACGAATCTGATATCCAAATGTGGGACCAGGTTTCTGAGGGTCCACCCCTTCCCAAAACACCCCCCAAACTAGACTTATTTACTGACCATGGGAATATGGGCCTTAAATAAAAGGTATTTGGTATCCAAATTTCGGATGGGGTACCTAGGGGGGCTGCCCCACCCTAAAACGTACCAAACATATATTTAGACCAATCACAACAATATGGGACTCAAATGAAAGGTATTTAGGATAAGAAAACGTATCTGATATCCAATTGTCCGACCAAGTGCTAGGGGTACCACCCCAAGCCCCAAAACACCCCTAAATCGGACATATTTACCGACCATGGCAATATGGGACTCAAATGAAAGGTATTTGCGAGTAGAATACGAATCTGATATCCAAATGTGGGACCACGTTTCTGAGGGTCCACCCCTTGCCAAAACACCCCCCAAACTGAACTTATTTACTGACCATGGGAATATGGGCCTTAAATAAAAGGTATTTGAATGGAGAATACGAATCTGATACCCAAATATGGGACCAAGTGTTTGGGAGGCCACCTCTCATCAAAAATATCCCCAAAGGGGAAAAATTTACGACCATAGCAATATGGGGGTCAAATGAAAGGTCTTTGGGAGTAAACACGAACTTGATATCAATATTCGGGAAAAGTGTCTGTGGGGCCACACCACCACCCAAATAGTAAGTATTTTCTGACTATTGCAATATGAGGCTCAAATAAGAGGGTTTTTAAAGTGGAACACGAATCCGTTATATATTTTCAAGCCCAACTCACTGAGTGGCCGCCCATCCCCCAAAACACCGCCCAAGCCGGTCATGTTTGCTAACTATGGAAATATGGGGCTCAAATTAAAGGTATGTGGGGGAAGACCACGTATCTGATATCAACATTAGGGGCCAACTGTCTAGCGGACGTCCCACCACCATAGCAACCCCCAAATAGGACGTATTTGCTCACCAAGACAATTTGGGTCTTAAAGAGAGTGGAACTAAATATTCATAGTTTTTAGGGCTTTTGCAATAAGGTGTTTAAATGAGATTAGAAAACGAATTTAATATCCAATTTTGAGGCCAATGGCAATATGGGGTTCAAATAAATGATATGTAGACATATGAGAATAGAGCACGTTGCTGATATATTTTCCAGGCTTCGGGGGTTTGGGGGACCACCCCAATAACCAAAACACCCCAGATAGGCCATATTTACCGACCATGTCAATGTGGAGCTTAAATGAAAGGTGTTGAGGGGTAGAGCAAGAATTGATACCCATTTTCGGGACCATTTTTCTGGGGGTCTATCCCTTTCCCAAAATACCCCACAAACAGCAATTTTTTAGTGACCATCGCAATATGGGGCTCAAATAAAAGTATTTGGGAGTAGAATACGAGTTTGATATCCAAATGTAGGTCCATGTATTTAGGGCATCACCCCTTTCCCAAAACATACCCAAAGGGAACAAATTTTTCGACCATGCCAATATGTGGCTCATATGAAAGGTATTTGAGATTAGAAAACGAATTTGCTAACCTATTTTGGGGCCATCTGTTTGGGGGACGCTTCATCCTGTAAACTCCTCTTAAGCTAATGGCAATATGGGGTTTAAATACATGGTATTTGAGAGAAGAGCACGATGCTGATATTTTTTCAGAGCCAAGTATCTGGGGGACCACCTCTCCCCCGAAAACACCACTAAATCAGACATCATGAGAATATCGGGCTGAAATGGAGTATTTTAAGAATGGAGTACACCTTGCATCCAAACTCAAAATTCGTAGACTAATAAAGATCATATGGGATTCAGATACAGGCACTTATATTGTTAAGCTGTTAGTCAAGTAAGCATGGTATTTCACTAAAAGATCTTTAATTGTCGAAAATAAATATTCCAAGGAAACTTTTGTTCCATATAAAGTAAAAGAAGGCGCAGCGGAGCGGGCCCGGGTCAGCTAGTAAAAATATAAATGTAAAAATATAATTCCATTTTTTTGAACTTTGTATATTTTGAAGTATTGCTATATACTTCTTATTGTGTAACACCAAACTATGAAGTTAATACTGTCGTGTTAAAGTTTTTATATGGCCTAATGTCATTAAGAGGTATTTACTATTAATAGCCATTTTAATTTATTAGCTAATAATTCATAACGTAACACTTTGTGACCTTTAAAGTTAGATGTAGACTTAGATCACTTTTGCTCTCATCACCATTTAAATATGTTAAGTAGCTTGTATTAACCCATATTCCCTTTGGATGGTATCTCAATCGAAGTGATGGGGACTGGCGTAACGACGTTTTCTGTTGCTATTGCTTTTGTCGGCGCATTGCATTAAATAGCGTTTTATGCTAATTGACCCCGAGGAGGGCTTGGAGGGTAGAGGGTCCATTCAAAATATTCCAAAAGTGTTGTAAATGATTCCCCAATCATAAAATCAATTCAATTTGCCAGACAACATCAAAATTAGCTGTTAATTATTGAGTGGATTAAACCTTTGTCGTTGTTATTGTCTATATGCATTTGCTGTTAAAATACAAATATTTTTTATTTTGTTTTTGTTTTTGAAAAATTATTATTAACTAACTTTATAAAAGTTATTGTTTTATGAACTTGTTTTGGCGGCCGCTCTCTTGACTGGGGCAGCGAACATTAGCTAAAATCTTTACAAAATACATCGCAAACGAAATATTATCGACCTCTCAACAGCAATAAAAAAAAACATAGACAAAAAGCGTATAAAAATATGAAATGACTCAGGAATGACTTCAGATGTTATCATAACGAAATTTCTTTTTATCTGTTGTTAATTTGTTGTAGTTTGTTTTTAGGATTGAAGATGGGCTAAAGATTTTCGATGTTAGTATTTGCTAAGCTTTGTAAACGAGCGGTTTGACAAACGGAATAACTAACGAGGTGTGAAACAACAAGCGTCTATAGCTAAAAAAGGTCAACAAATTAAAATGAAAAAAAAAAATAGTAAAGCTAATTGAATGAAAAATTAATTAAAAAAGAAAAGTGAAAAAATTTCATACCAAAAACTATTGGGTTGTCCAAAAAGTAATTGCGGATTTTTTAAAAGAAAGTAAATGCATTTTTAATAAAGCTTAGAATGAACTTTAATCAAATATACTTTTTTTACACTTTTTTTCTAAAGCAAGCTAAAAGTAACAGCTGATAGCTGACAGAAGAAAGAATGCAATTACAGAGTCACAAGCTGTAAAAAAATTTGTCAACGCCGACTATATGAAAAATCCGCAATTACTTTTTGAGCAACCCAATATAATGAAAACAATTAAGCAATGCAAGCTATTTAAAGAAAAAAAATTAAATTTAAAACAGAGAAAAAAAATCATTTTAATATTCCCCTTAACTTAAAAATTAAAAAAAAATGTATAGGGAATTTTAAGACGAAAAACAACCAATGAAAACAACTAAGTGAGGAAAGATATTTGAAAAATCAGAAAAAATTTATTTTAATATTTTCCTTACCAGTTTTATACATGGATATTGATGTACTAAAAAAATCGTTTAAAGTTTAAATAACGTTTATTATGAAAGTGTTAAGTTAAAGACATTTTTAGTACGAGGAGGAAATGATTACAATGCATTAAATAATAACATAAACAAGTAAAAACGTGTCATGTTCGGCGGGTCGAATCTTGGGAATCCACCACCATGGATTCTACTAAAAATGTATACAAATTAACTAAGTTGAAGTGCACTTGTACAGTTTACCTACATTTCGGCCAATTCATGAAAAAATGCAAGCTTCTTGGGGCCGTAGAGTACCAGCCGGGAGATCGGTTTATATGATAGCTATATCTGTTTATAGACCGATTTGGAGCATACTTAACACAGAAGTTGAAAGTTATAACAGAACACTACAAGAAAAAAAAAAATTGGCAAAATTTCAGCTAAATCGAACAACAGTTGCGCCTTCTAGGGGCTTAAGAAGTCAAATCGAGGGACTACGTTTATGTGATATATACAAATTAGAACCGATATGGCCTTTTGGAATCCTCAATGACCTTCACCAATAAGAAATCTCTGTGAAAAATTCAAGCAAATGTCTCTATTCGTTCAATCGCTATTGTGAACAGATGGACATGGCTACATCAACTTGAATGTCATGAGGATCAAGAATATATGTATATAAGAGTGTCCCAAAAAAAACGAAATGTATTTTTTTTGGAACGTATGCCCTCATTTGTTTCCTTCTGATCCCAAAAAACAAAATACATAGTATTATGGGTTGCCCAAAAAGTAATTTGGGCAACCCATAATATTTTTTAAAAGAAAGTAAATGCATTTTTAATAAAACTTAAAATGAACTTTAATCAAATATATAATTGCCATTTTGTTCGATAACCTTTTGCCATCTTCCTGGCAAATTTCCATTCCACGCTCATAGAACTTTTGGCCTTTATCTGCAAAAAACTGAACCAAGTGCGATTTTATAGCCTCATCATTGCCGAAAGTTTTACCATTTTAGGAGTTCTGCAAAGATCAAAATAAATGGTAGTCTGATGGTGTAAGGTCAGGGCTATATGGTGGATGCATCAAAAGTTCCCAGCCAAACTCACTCAGTTTTTGGCGAGTGACCAAACATGTGTGCGGTCTAGCGTTGTCCTGGTGGAATATGACACCTTTACGATTGACCATTTCTGGTCGCTTCTCCTTGATGGCTGTATTCAATTTGTCCAATTGTTGACAGTAAACATCCGAATTAATCGTTTGGTTCCTTGGAAGCAGCTCAAAATATACCACACTCTTCCAATCCCACCAAACAGACAGCATAACCTTCTTTTGGTGGATATCAGCCTTTGAAGTGGTTTGAGCTGGTTCACCATGCTTGGACCATGATCGTTTTCAACTAACGTTGTTTTAAACAATCCATTTTTCATCTCCAGATTAATGCTTTGATTTGGTCATCATCAACTTCATTTGGCCGACCGAAAAATCTGCAATTACTTTTTGGGCAACCCAATATATAGGTCGTTTAACGGTAATCCCTGCCGACATGACGGTCAAAGTTGGATGTAGAGCATCACATCCAATAAGGATTCTATGTATTTTAGGTCCATGTATGAAAATGCAACACTATTGAGGCTGTGAAATTCCTCCTGATTCGGCTTGGCCATGTCCGCATAAACTTTCTGCACCGTTTGTGCGTCTATCGTTTTTTTATAATCACGGTGGAGGTCGCTTTTTTACGCAACCATCACGACATATTCCACATATCACTTTTTCAAAGTTCATAGACAAACGCTATGAGTTTTGGTAAAAATCGGTTCAGATTTAGATATAACTCACAGTGTAATATTTCATGTCATTATTATTTTAGGTTTGCCATTAGGATTTTTGAGATAAAAAATCTAGCCGAGCTTATACATTGTAGGTATAAAGTTTGTGTCTTAAGTCTTTTGTATTTGTACCCATAACACAGTTACGCAAAGTTTTCGTGCCTTAAGTCTTTTGAGGCAAAAAATTCTAGCCGAGCGTATACGATTTGCGGATATGAAGTTTGTGTCTTAAGTCTTTTGTATTTGTCTCCATGACACAGCCACACAAAGTGTTCGTGTCTTAAGTCTTTTGTGGCAAAAATTCTAGCCGAACTTATAACACGCTGTGAGTATGAAGTTTGTGTCTTAAGTCTTTTGTATTTGTCCTTATAACATAGCCACACAAAGTGTTCGTGTCTTAAGTCTTTTAAATGAAGTCTACCCTTTGAACATAGAACTACCTAAACTTTATATAGGCCTTAAAGAGTTGACACTGGGACTTGGCTATAAAATACAGACCCCTTATCAATAAGCTTAAACATTTATTCGGCAATAGAAATTGATATAAAGGGTAGCTGACACGAAGTGTTACCAATTCACATTTTTGTGTGAAAATATTTTTTTATTGATTCAAATGACAAAAATGGCAAGTCTTCTTGGTATGTCCATAGTCTACGACCGAAGTAATTGGGTGCTCACGGCTCCAAGGCAGTTTCCATAATGTTTTCCCGATAATAAGTCACATTTACTTTGCGCCAAACTTAATGAAAACTATTGCAGAGCGGCCATCGGCGGCCCAGCTGCACGTGAGTTGGGAAATTACTTTGGTTGGCCGTTCGTAATCTCAAATTCTTGTACGTGCGCTCGGTTAAAGGTACTATCACACGACATGTGCTTTACATATGTGCTGTCACTTTCTATATTCATAAGATTTTCCTTGTGTACGTAAAATACGAACAGAGCCCGCTCTAATTGGCATGTATTCTCATATGTATTGTACTTTTTTTATAGACATGTGTGTAAACGTATGTTGCATGAAATAAGAGCTCGCTTTAATCGAAAGAATTATATTTATTCAAAAAACCATTTTTCATATTAAATTTTTCGTATGCACTACACGGTGATACCGATATCTGACAAGGTCAAATACTTAGGAGTGATCTTGGATAGGAAACATAATTGGATGTGTCACATTCAGGAGCATACTGAGAAGGCTCACAAATGTTCACTGGCTCTACAGGAGCGTGATTAGACCAATACTTCCTTATGCTTCATTAGTTTGGTGGACTGCTATGGAGACTATTCTAGATATTCGACCCATTGATATTCAGATTAAGTGTGAGGCAGCCTCTGCGGTTATGAGACTTAAGGCGATGGGAGAATGGATTGAGGATGGGAGCAGCTCATACCATCGCGGTATAATCGAGGTGACGATAGGAAACCTGGAAGGAAGGGAAGAGGTTTCCGATCGGATACCTGAGACGACACTTGAGGTAGAGTGCGAGGCACTGCTGTCAACGGCACAGTCTTGGACTGGCGGAACCCTAGTATTGCCATCTGGAAGATCATGTTACACGGATGGATCAAAGCTAGAGAACTGAGTGGGCCTGAGGGTCTACATTGAGTAAGGGGGAATGAAAGGGCAAACGATTTGGCAGTGAAGGCCAGAGAACTGCCGTCAATAAATTCGGTTAACTCGAAGCTTTTCGGGTGGACGCAGTTCGATTTAAGGCCGTGGGCGACGAATGCGCATGTAACACGGTGCAACAGCGAAACAGTCGGTTGGACGGCGAAAATCCTATGGGGTGATCCGGATCGCGAGAGAACGAGGCTATTACTGAAAGGAAGTAAGATGGAGGTCAGTATAGCTATTGGTATCATAACGGGACACATAGGACTACGAGCTCACTTATGTAAAATCGGTGCGGCAAGTGATAGCATGTGTAATGCGGCTTATCATTGCCCGGCTATCGCGTCTAACAGATACCAGCACTTAGGTGGGGACACAATACCAGACATGAACCAACATAGGGAAGTTATATGGAAAACAATTAAGGATTTTGTAAGTAACACGGAATTTCTAACTTAAAATTTTCTTTTTCGAGGTTACTCTTTAGTTTTTAGAGCGCAAAACAAACCGATTACTGGCTTAGGTTGGAGCGGATTAATATCTGCACCCTATTTTCAACCTAACCTACTACAAGGCGTGTGCAAGCGTAGCAACTCTTTGCTCTTTCGAGCACTGGCTTAGGTTGGAGCGAATTAATATCTGCACCCTATTTTCAACCTAACCTACTACAAGGTGTGTGCAAGCGTAGCAACTCTTTGCTCTTTCGAGCCCAACTTTTTCTTGCTTTGGTGTAAGATAGTGTGAGCTCGTTTTTCAATTTATGCTGCATCCTTTCAAGGGATATTTTCAGATCTTAAGTCGTTTGTTTGCCACTACGTTCTGGATTTTGTTAAATTCTTCGAGTCTTCACTCGCCGAACCATTTCAGGCGTTGTTGCGGTTTATTTGGACCACCATTCATAAATTTTTGGACCATCTTTATAACGATTTATGGTGCGATATACAAACGTTTTGTTCACTTTGAGGTATTTGAGTTCGCAAACAATAGCCTGCTGTGATTTTCAATCAGTTTCAATCATTTCAATCACACTATTACGCTTGAGCTTCATCACGAAACCTTCTTTTAAAATAAAACAAGAGGCAAAAGCTTTTGGTCAATAAAACAAATATCATGCTAATGTTTCATGTCATCTATTCTGTAAACTCCAAATGTTACGTCTTAGACCGATAAAAGGCAAATTTTCTACCCGATTATGCAGAAATTTGGTAAGTCAGTTTTATAAGCCCGAATATGGACGAGATCAGACCATAATGTTATATGGCTGTTTATGGACGGATCTCCCGAATAAACTTTTTGTGTTCATCTATGGTGTATGTTTCAACGGATTTTGACGAAATATATATATGATATATGGTGGTTGGTATCTAAATTTTAACCCATCCCTGTTTACCTGCGTTTTTACTTGTTTTGTTTTAGATTTTTAGAAGTTTCATCTAAACCAAAATAACTTAAAGTCTTAGTCTGCCTATGTCTTTATTTAAAGGATTATTTTTTACATTTGCAGATTACCAAAATGTTTCAACTGCAGAATATTTCGGGAGCACTTTTCGTTCTGATGGTCTTAGGAGCTGAGGCTTGTTTTACAACTCAATACCTTGGCAATTCAATACACCCAAGTAAGTTTTCTCATAAAATATCACAGTTTTTAGAAAAAAAATATAATAGTAAATATTTCAGGAATATTTTATTAAATTCATTTTTGTTTTGTTTTTAACGTAAAAGAAGTAAAAAAAATGTTTTTATTTCCTTAATAATTTTCGTTATTTTATTTTTGTGTATTTTTTTTTTCTATTTCAGCCTTAAAGGATCATTGTTTCCACGAAGACTTTAATCTAACCATACCCGTAGAGATGACCATCTATCCCACCAATATTGAATTCAAATGCTTCAAAGTTCATTGCCGTTCAGATTTTGTATTGGAAATGAAACAGTGAGTATTGCATGATGTCATACTTAAAGTAACTTTTCTTAACACTGTTTTTCATTTAATTTTAGCTGTGATCGTTATCCCAACTATTGCACTGAGTCTTCATCGTTTGATTATACAAAACCCTATCCGGATTGTTGTCCCAAAGTGGAGTGTCCACAAAATTTAGTGTAGCTTTGAATGTTTGTTTGATTTAATGTATTTACATGATTATTTGTTATACAAACTAAGAAAGTGTTAAAGAAATTATATTTTTTTGTTAGAATATTTTTTAGATGATGATAAATGAAAGATAAATATTTATTTATTTATTGTAAATTAGTACAATTATTTATTAAACTACTATGTACATTTGGTGTTTTAAAACTACATAATAAAACAAAAAAAAATGTTATCTAAATTAAAAAAAAACATTTTTTTTATGTAAGAATAAGTTTTAAAAAGGTTACAAATTGCAAACACAACGGCTTAGGTCTTTGAGTTTCAGCTAATCTCTTATTATATAGACTTGCATTATGAAAATCTTAATAAGTTATGAATATAAAAAAAAAAATAAGAAAAAAACTCCAGAAACTTAAAGATGTCCAGGGAAGTCTTTAACGTTCATATAAACTCTTAATGAGTTATGACAATAAAAAAATTGAAGAAAAAATCCAAAAATCAAAAGACACACCCACGCAAGGCTAAATATAATGTTTGTGTCTTAAGTCTTTTATATGTGTCTTAAATCTTTTAGGTCTTAATAACTCAATACTCTACCTGAAATAAAAAAAAATACAAAAAGCTTTCTATGCCAGTTAAACGAATCCGTTCCAAATTTTATATACCCTTCACCATAGATCGCATTTGTGAAGTACTTTGAAGGATTAGATTATGTGGTTTAAATTTTTGTTAATATTGGGTTGCCCAAAAAGTAATTGTCGGTAATATAGTAGGCGTTGACAAATTTTTTCAACGGCTTGTGACTCTGTAATTGCATTCTTTCTTCTGTCAGTTATCAGCTGTTACTTTTAGCATGCTTTAGAAAAAAAGTGCGCGAAATTTTGTTTACATTTGTTTGTTTGGCGTCAATTTTAATATGGGTCCACATGTATTGAAAGAAATTCATTTAACAAACCGAATCAACGCTTGTGATATGCACCTTAAACGTAATGAATTCGATCCGTTTTTAAAATCATAACTGGAGATGAAAAATGGATTGTTTAGAACAACGTTAGTCGAAAACGATCATGGTCCAAGCATGGTGAACCAGCTCAAACCACTTCAAAGGCTGATATCCACCAAAAGAAGGTTATGCTGTCTGTTTGGTGGGATTGGAAGGGTGTGGTATATTTTGAGCTGCTTCCAAGGAACCAAACGATTAATTCGGATGTTTACTGTCAACAATTGGACAAATTGAATACAGCCATCAAGGAGAAGCGACCAGAATTGGTCAATCGTAAAGGTGTCATATTCCACCAGGACAACGCTAGACCGCACACATCTTTAGTCACTCGCCAAAAACTAAGTGAGCTAGGCTGGGAACCATCAGACTACCATTTATTTCGATCTTTGCAGAACTCCTTAAATGGTAAAACTTTCGGCAATGATGAAGCTATAAAATCGCACTTGGTTCAGTTTTTTGCAGATAAAGGCCAGAAGTTCTATGAGCGTGGAATACTAAATTTGCCAGGAAGATGGCAAAAGGTTATCGAACAAAATGGCAATTATATATTGGATTAAAGTTCATTCTAAGTTTTATTAAAAATGCATTTACTTTCTTTAAAAAATCCGCAATTACTTTTTGGGCAATCCAATAAACCGTACTTTCAGCAGATGTAAAGACGGAAATGGCTAGATCGACTTCCAATATCATGATGATCAAGAATTTATGAACCTTATAGAGGAGTGAGGAAAGTAAGTATACCCCATCCTATGGTGGAGGCTATAAGAACACTAATATTAAGTTTGTGTCTTAAGTCTTTTGTATACACCTGACTAAACGAAGACGAAAAGCCTTTGTGTCTTAAGTGTATAAAGAACTGTAATTATAATGTTGCATGAACATTCAGATTGTTTGGCAAAAGTTCTATTAGATCTTATGCGTCAAGTTGTGTTTAAGTCTTTTGTATTTGCTTCCCATATCGCGGCCACACAAACAGTTTGTGTCTTAAATCCTTTTATATGGTATTTCCACATGAAGGCTGGCATTATTTATGTGGTAGCAGAAACAAAGTGTTAACAAATCAAACGAACACATTTTTTTGAAAATATTTTGTGTAAAAATATTTTCTATTGATTTAAATGACAACAAGTAAAACGTGCTAAGTTTGGCCGGGCCAAATCGTGGGTCGCCACCACCATGGACACTGTTAAAAGTTTACCCTTATTAACTCAGTTTGTATTTGAATTATTTTTTATCAATCAAATAGGAATTGATTGCGTTTTCAGTGGTCTCAAGAATTCATATTGGGTTTTATCAGTATTTAAGGGCCTATAGCAGTATATAGACCGATTTGGATCATAGTTGGCACAGATACTGGAACAGAAGATTTTGTGCTAAATTTTAGCCATATCGGACTAAAGGTAAGCTTATAGGGCCTCAAGAAGTCAATTCCGGGGATCGGTTTGTATGGATCTATATCAGTTTATAGACGGATTCGCATCATACCTAGACGGATGTTGGAATTCGAAACAGAAGGTCTTGGACCAAATTTCAACCAAATCGGATGAAAATTAAGGCAGTTTTGGTTTATATGGGGGCTATATCAGCCTTAATCCAAATATGAACCGACATGACCCAGTTGCAATCACCAACATCCTATATCAATTAAAATTAAAATTTCAAGCGGATATCTTGATTCGTTCGACCGCTATCGTAATGTCCACAGACGGACGGACGGACAGGACTAGATCGACTTAGAATGACAAGAAGATGAAGAATATATACACTTTATGGGGTCGCAGATTTATATTTCGAGTTGTTATAAACGGAATGACCTATAGTGGTGGTGGTATAAAAATGGGCAGAAGTAATCTAAATTTAAAAATTCATTCACTTTTGCTCGATGTGAACACCACTTGCCTTGACTAATGCTCTGAGTTGGTAAAAAAAACGAGTTGGAAGCTCAACGAATATAATTTGTCGGTATTATGGGCTATTCCCATACAATGGCTTTCTTCAGCACATTCATATTGGCAAACGTCAGGCTCAATGAAAACTATTTGAGAGCGGCCATCTGCAGTCACAGCTGTACATCGGATGACTTGAGATGGAAAATTACTTCGGATGGCTGTTCGTAGGTTCAAATTCTCCTACGTGCGCTCGGTTATGTAAATACGACTATTTTTGGAGATTTTTGTTAGTAAATTGAATACTCATAGGCTTACCTCTGCGCTATGGTGGCGTTTGCGTTGTGGTGGTCTCTCCTGATAACCATATAAGCTGCCACTTTTTGAGCCTCTAAAGTGCATTGCGCAATCATCCGATTTAGCTGAAATTTTGCACGAGGTGTTTTTCCAACAACTATGCCAAAGTATGGTCCGAATTGGTCTATAACCTGATGTAGGTTTCATATAAAAAGATTTGCCGATTTGAATCCTTGAGCCCCTAGAAGCCGCAATTGTTGTCCGAGTGAGCTGAAATTTTACACATAGTGCTCTGCAACGACTCCTAACAATCGTGGCATAGGTTAGGTTTAAGTGGCAGTCTGCCACCAGACTCACTTAGACGTTATCGAGGGAAGTATGGTCCGAATCGGTCTAAAACCTGATATAGCTCCCATATAAACCAATCTCCCGATTTGGCTTCTTGAGCCCCTAGGCGCCGCAATTGTTGTCCGATGTAGCTGCAATTTTGCATGTATTGTTCTGTTACGATATCCAACAATCGTGCCATGTTTGGTCTAAATTGGTTTTTAATTTAAATTTTTGGTTGGTTTGGTAGAAATTTGGTATGTAAAAATTTGTTAGCAGCCGAACTAAGCATTTTTTATGTTTTCAATATATATTACATTCACGGTATATTTTTAGATCTTTAGCCATTTGATTGCCACTACGGCGTGTATTTCATTTAATTCGAACCTTCTCTCGCCGAACCATTTCAGGCGTTGTTGTAATAGTTTGTTTTTGAAACACCACCATGTCGTTTGGCAACGCATCGTTATAACGATTTATGGTGCGATACACAATTTTCACTTTGAGGTGTTTGAGTTCGCCAATAATAGCCGGTTGTGATTTTTCAGCCAAATGTAACGCAATCCCAATATAACTCTTGAACTACATAAGGAATAATTTTCTTTCTCGATTTTCACCGTAGACGTATGGTCTAGTGGACTTTTTTGCTCAGAACAATCCCACGAAGGGTCCATTAAAATGTTGCTTTCCACACTAATCGCCTCTCCCCAACGAATTATTGAGTGGCATGTGAGGATTTGGTTTGTAGTACTAACTGCTGGGTGTTTAGCTCAACTACCGGTAGTACAACTCCGGTAGTGTAGTTAGCACAACTCCGGTGGTGTAGCTAGCACAACTACCGGTCGGGTGTTGTGCTAACTCTTTGGTGATACTGCGGAAAATAAAACGTTGTTGATACCAGGGCTCAGGGAGTCTAGCCCTCGACTCCAACCTCGGATCGGAGTATTAAGCAGGAGTAGGAGAACGGTTCGGTGTCGGGTGGTACTGAGGAAAATAAAACTTTCTGGAACCCCTGATGGGAGTTTATGTCGGAGTCGGAGTTAAGCTGGAGTCGGAGAGTGGTTCTGAGTCGGGAAGCGTGCTCAACTCCAAACCAAACTTCGACTCCGACCTCAAAAACTCGACTTCGGTCGACTCAGCAGCCTTAATAGGTACATTTGGAAGAAGCAAAATAAATTTATTGTTTTTTTTTTGGAAATGATTGATGGAACTGATATATCGGTTAGTAACATTTTAAGATAGCTACTGGATTATGAAAATAATCAATCTGTGTTTCAAACAATTGAAATTGATTTGACATTATTATCTTTTTTTTCTTATAATCGAATTCCTACCAATGACTTCTCTGGGTGTAGTTCTATATTTCAGCAATTTTTTTCGATTATACAAATGTTTAACAATATATTTCTGTGAGTGTTTCAATTTCTATACAAAGTTATCTATTGAAATATTTAAATAAAATTGCAATAGCAAAGGAAATAAAATTCAAATATCTTCCAAAGCCTTTGTTTGGTTTTTTCTTTGCTTATTTCATATCTTTGTGTCTAAAGTCTTTTGTTTATTAAAAATTAACATAAATAGTTATTAACACAACAACCACGCACATTTATAGATATGTATAATTCTATAAATGGTAAATGGATGGATTATTTCTAGGCGGGAAGTGTTGGAAAAGCCTAACAATTCAAAACAAACAACTTGCTTAATAAAATATCAAATATAAAATATGAGTTATGTATTGGGTTGCTCAAAAAGTAATTGCGGATTTTTTAAAAGAAAGTAAATGCATTTTTAATAAAACTTAGAATGAACTTTAATCAAATATACCTTTTTTACACTTTTTTTCTAAAGCAATCTAAAAGTAACAGCTGATAACTGACAGAAGAAAGAATGCAATTACAGAGTCACAAGCTGTGAAGAAATTTGTCAACGCCGACTATATGAAAAATCCGCAATTACTTTTTGGGCAACCCAATATATCTAAATACAGATTAAGAAAAAAAAAACTTTTGTTAAAATTTTTAAAAAATTCTGAATGATATGCTGATTTGCAGCCCATGGATAACACTAAGAACCAAATAACAATCTTTATAAATCTTGCCATAAAATCAGAAGTCTTTCCAAAAAAAAAACAAAAACCAGGAATAATGTTATTTAATCTGCTAATTATTGCAAAATATTTCAATATATATATTATGGAATTTTAATAAAAATTACTATACATTTAATTAATGTCTTATATGTATATTTCATCACAACAGTTGTATCTTTTGAACTGTTGTTAGCAAAATTAAGATTTTTGAAAAACAAAACAAATACAAACAAAAAAAAAAAAATATTTCAAAGTCGTAAATTAGAAAGCTAAACAAATGTGTATTGTCAGTGGAGGTCTAGTGATGATTCATTCATCTAAACAAGAGATTTATTTTGTTATCAATAATCTTAGCTGCATCTTAATGAAGCCATATTAGAAACATGTTTAGATATGATAATAAATCAAGAGATATTTGCAAAAGTGAAATGAAAAAATCTATAATCCTATGACACTGAAATAAAAAGTACAATCTGCTTAATTTCAAATAATATTAAATTAGCCACTGAATATGAATATAAAGGTTATATTTAACACAAGGGTGTAATATTGTCATAAAGAATCCTCATTTATTTACTTTAATAAATACTAAGCAGAACTTTTAATTGAGGGCCATATCTCAAATGAAAGCCAGATGAGTTGTCAAAAGCATTTTCGCTTTGAATATGCTGCTCATGCATGTATTACATAAATCAATATGTTATATTGTACATGCATGATTTGCATGTAATGTGGACTATTTAAGCGAAGTTTTTTTTTTAATCTAATAAAACAGGAAGTTTAATATAAATAAATTGAAATTTTCCTTTTCTTCAAAAAAAACATCATGAGAATGCTTCTGTCGGGTCCGTTTCATATGGTCCAACGTTGACGATAACTTCGTTTTCACGGTGAGAGATGACGGAGTTTAGTTCCGAAACTCTCGAACTACTGGTTACAACGCACTTTTCGGGGGATTTGGCCAGCGGACCGGTGACTTGACGTTACGGATGTCCCTCAGATACAAACCAGTATTGGTTTGTTGACGAAGGGAAGGAAGATTAAATCGATTGATTTATTCGATGCAATCCTATAAATCGGACTGGATGGTATTTTGCCTAACATGCTGCAGAGTGCAGAACCATATGTCATGCATCTTCTGGAAGGGATATTTATGGGTTTTGTTTTGCTTGGCTTTGTGCCGACTGCGTGGCAACAAGCTGGGGACGTTTGCACTCCCAGGCTGGAAAAACAGTCTTCAGTCAATCAGTCTTTGGTCGTGAAGACACTCGAGACTGTTGGACGCGTGTATCAGCGATCTTCTTGACGCACTGCTGATAACCCGAATAATTTTCCAAAAAAATCCCCAAAACACCCATTTCGGGCAAAGATGATTTCAAAATCGGAATTTTTTAGTAAATTTGCTGTGGAGGCTACCAATATCGTCAGGTGCAAAACATTTTTTGCATGGGTTTAGGCGCATATGGAGTAAAAAAAACCATAAACCCAAATGGGGGATCTGGGCTTTGGAATTTAAGAACTCGAGGCAGTTGAAAACGCAGCTACAATCTCCTCTTCATAAAAAAATAAGGTATTTGAGTAAGTTTTTTCAATAAAGACTACACTTATAGAAATTTGTTAATAAAAACAGCACAAATTTGTAGCTAAAATACCAAACATTTTCTGCTGTTTTCAAATTTTAAAAAGTAAAAAAAGTCATAAATATATCGTAAATGTTCAAATTCCATCTTATCTTTCTATTTTACATCCATATAACGTAAAATTTCTTCAAATTTGCAAAATTTTCAACGACTTTGAATAACAACAAACAGAAAAACCACTACTTTATATTTATCCTTTTAAACAAAAAAAAAACGCATAAAAAGTTAAAAAAAATTTTGAATGGATTTATTCAAAAGTTTAAAATTTTTTATTTTATGTCTGCAGATAGTGTTTGCAGATATCAGCAGACTTTTTTTCTGAGTGTAATCAAAATTGCCAAAAATACACTTTTTCACATTTTTTACTTCCAAACTACATAACTTTTAACTGAATTATCACATGTGGACACTTTTTGTGGCAAAGTCGTTGTAAATTTTGTCCGAATCATGCATAACAAGTAAAAGCGTGCTAAGTTCGGTCGGGCCGAATCTTGGGAACCCACCACAATGGATTCTGCTAAAAATTTATACAAAATAAATTTAGTTGTAGGTCATAATTTGATTCTACATACCAAACTTCAAACGTCAAACCAGCAAAAATTAAAGCTTCTAGGAATCGAACAAGGATGATCAAGAGACCGGTTTACATGATTATAGACTGATCTTGGCCGTATTTGGCACAGTTGTTGAAAGTTGTAACAGAACATCGCGTGCAAAAGTTCAACCTAATCGGACGAAAATTGCGGATTGTTAGGGTTCAAATAGTCAAATCGAGCGATATGGGAACTATATCATGTTAAAGACCGATTTGGACCGTACTTGACACAGTCATAAATTTCAGCCAAATCGGACAATAATTGCGGCTTCCAGGATCTCAAGAAGTAAAATCGGGGGATCGGTTTATATGAGAGCTATGTTTAAATCTGAACAGATATGGCCCATTTACAATCTCCAAAGACCTACATCGATATTAAGTATCTGTGCAAAATTTCAAAATTTCAAATTTCAAGTTCAAAATTTCAAATTTCAAGTTCGACCTCTATCGCGACGCAAGAAATAAAATAAAATGCGCTCATTCTGTTTCGACCTTTAGGGAGTCACACAGACTTGTCAGGCAGCGCTGAAGGCCCTGGCGGCGGGTCGCCAGGAGCGTCTCTGTTGTTTGGGAGCTGCTGTCAGATTCTGCTGGATTCCGGACCATCAAGGGATGGCGGGGAACGAAGCGGCTGGCGAGCTGTACAAAACTCTAATAGCGCGACGCTGATGGTGAACAACCTCTGTGTTGACTGTTTTGGATGGTGGATGGCTACTTGAGCGAATGCGTAGACTCAGCGTGGGCTGAGCTTTGTGCACTGATAGAAAAAATATGTTGCAAAATCGTGCACTAACATAGTCATTATCATATACAAGCGTTATTCGAAATATTGTCATCAAGCGTGGTTGATTTTGTGAACACGCGTTGTTGATTCATGCACTGACCGCTGTGAACATCATCCCTTCGAAATGTGTACGTATACCAACGTTAAGTTTAAATGACTCTTAAAACCTTGTATGTGTATAGCCGGCCGTGGTGCAATGTGGTAAGGCGTTTGTAAACACACAATGGGATTAATGGAACACATACTCGATACTCATCGGCACACAAAATCTTTTTGTAATCTTTAAATAAACTGTGCACTAGAGGTTGTCAGATTGTGAACGGCTGTGGACGTTTTGTTCAACATAACTGTTGTTGTTTATAAATATTTGTTGTTGATCTAATAACATCTGTGCGTTGATTAACTTTTATGGACGAATGTGGCCAATTTGTCAATGTCGTGCGGGATTTTTCCTATGGGTGAGGTTTTCCGGAACGATGACGTCGATTGTCCTTAAGCTGGGAAAGAGTGACATTGGATTGTTGGTGGGAATCCTGACCGGCCGCTGCGACATGGCGATTGGCTCAGAACGATAGGGATTTCTGAAGAGTCTGTGCACTGATATAAAAAAAACGAAGCAAAATCATGCACCAATGTTGTCATTATCATACACCGACGACAACAACAAAACCAAACGTGATGGTTTTGTTGTTGTTGTAGCAGTGTGTTGTACACATAGCCCTTGCGGGTGAAGGATTTGATCGTGGCAATCCGGTACGCACATCCGGATGATTGGGATGGGATTGTGGATGACTTTATGAACACGCGTTGATGTTTCAAGTACCATCCATTATGAACATCATCCCTTTAAAACGTGTATGTATACCAGTACGTGTATGTATACGTGTACATGGCCGGCTGTGATGCAATGTGGTCAGACATTTGTAAACATTCAATGGCATGAATGAAACAAAGGTTTAATTCTCAGCAGCACACAAAAATTTTTTGTAATCTTTTAAAAAACTGTGCACTAGACGTTGTCAAAATGCGAACGAGTGTGGACATTTCATTAACAAATTGTTGTTGATTTATGAACATTTGTGGTTGAACAGATAACATCTGTGTGCTGATTCACTTTTATGAATGAATGTGGTCACTTTGTCAACGCCGTGTTTGATTTTTTCTATTGGTGTGGGGATGAGGAGGAGTTGGAAACGTTAAAGCATCTGCTATGCCACTGACCTGCGATGGTGGAGAGAAGGTGAACAGTTTTCTTTACACTGTACAGTCTTTCAAAACCCGAGTCATTCTGGAATTCTACAAGGGCCTGGGATGCCTGAAAGGGCGGCCCCCTAGTCGGTGAAACTTCTATCGGATTCTACGCCAGCTTTTCATTTATCTTTATCTGCTTTGGTCACTTTCCTCTAGAGGTCTTCGAGAGAAGCGGTTGGCAACTGTAAAAGTCTAAGTTTCTACATGATGAAATGGCAGATTATAATGAATACTTTTCACTACCACAGCTGGTGTTTTTACGTAATTATCAACCAGTGCTGCCACCATGAAAAACATAAATCATACTGCACCATTCAAAAATTCTCTTTTGCCCCCTCAAAAGTATATATTTATATGCTTGATCGTCGTAAAATTTTAGGATGAATGTGCGATGTTCGTTTATCTGTCATCCCTCGCGCTAGAAACTTTACTTATAAGTACCAGCTTTTGTTTTTACCATACATATTGAAATGTTAGTGCTAAAATAAAGCAGATCTAGAAACCTATCGTTTATATGAATGAGGGAAAGATTTTGATGAAATAAATTAATAAATTTGCTTCTAATTATTTGCCATAATGCTATTGAACTAGTGACCCATTAAGTGTTTTTTTTTTCAATTCCCAAACTCTCTAATTCTTATATTTCTCATATACATAGATTTTGGGAGCGGAAAACAGAATAAATACCCTTGATTTGATATTGAACTTGAGTAGTAGTGCCACTACATTGGTCCAGCTTAAATCTTTTCTATTGAAATTATAAAAATCTTAATTTTTATTTGGTTGGTCATACTGGCTTGTGGAGTTAATGGTAAGTAAAGTGATTTTTTTTTAAATATGTTTAGTGACATTTAAGACTCCCAAATGTATTTTACAAACAGCCGATGATACTCGCACCATTTATGGCCAGACATTACAAAAAGGCGAAAGCTATTACCCTCCTGGAAAATGTATGCAGATAAAATGTGACGATGTTAAAGACCCAACTTTCTTGGTGTAAGTTTTGGAAAGCTTTTGCTATAATACAAAATGTTTGTAATTTATTATTTTTTTTTTGCTTTCAGTTGTCCAAGTTTATTAGTTTCACCCAATTGCATACTTATACCAGAGGATAATACAAAGGCCTATCCTGATTGTTGTGAGAAAGCTAAATGTCCTTAGTTATGATTTGAAATAAATACAAACTGTAGATTGAATTGGAATTATGCTAAGGCATAAAACAATAAACAAAAACAAGTAAAAGCGTGCAAAGTTCGGTCGGGCCGAATCTTGGGAACCCACCATGGGTTCTGCTAAAAATTTACACAAAATAAATTTAGTTGAAGGGCAAAATTTTATTCCACATACCAAACTTCTGTCAAACCAGCAAAAACTAAAGCTTCTAGGAACCGAACAATGATAATCGAGAGACCGGTATATATAGGAGCTATATCAGGTTATAGACAGATTTGGATCTTAATTGACACAGTTGTTGGAAGTCATAACAGACCACAATTTGAGAGATTTTATCCAAATCGGACAAAAATTGGGTTCAAGAAGTCAAATCGGGAGATCGGTATATATCAGAGGAGCTATATCGTTATGAATCGATTTGGACCGTATTTTTTGAAAGACATAACAGAACACTATCTGCAAAATTTCTACCCAAATCGGACAAAAATTTTGGGTTCCAGGGGCTCAAGAAGTCAAATCGGGAGATCGGTTTATATGGGAGGTACATGGCGTTGTTGTTGGAAGTTACGACATCACCTGCAAAATTTTAACCAAATTGGACGAAATTTGTGGCTTTCAGTGGCTCAAGAAGTCAAATCGGGAGATCGGTTTATATGGGAGCTACAATATATCAGGTTATAAACCTATTTCGACCGTACTGGGCACAATTGTTGGAAGTCAAGTCAATGTCGAAGGGCCTAACAGGGCCTGGGCCCAAGACCTTAAAATGAGAGATCGGTCTATATGGCAGCTATATCTCAATCTGGACCGATCTGAGCCGTATTGAACAAGGATGTAGAGGGGCCTAACACAACTGTACCAAATTTAAGCAAAATCGGATAATGAATGTCGCTTTTATGGGCCTAAGACCATAAATAGGCAGATCGGTCTATGTGGGGGCTATATCAATATATAGTTCGATATAGCCCATCTTCGAACTTAACCTGCCTATGAAGAAAAAAGAATCTGTGCAAAATTTCAGCTCAATATCTTTATTTTTAAAGATTGTGGCGTGATTTCAACAGGCAGAAGGAAAGACAGACGAACAGAAGGAAATGGCAAGATCGTCTTAGATTTTTTAGACGATCAAGGATATATTGTATATACTTTATAGGGTCGGAAATGGATATTTCGATGTGTTGCAAACTGAATGACAAAATGAGTATACCTCCATCAGTCGGTGGTGGGTATAAAAAACGTATATATATTTTCTTTTTTTACAGTTAAAAACATATATTTTTCGTGATTATTTTTCTTGTACACTACAAAAATCTCAATAATAAGATAAAACTTTTATTAAAATTGTTTCATAAGTTATGAAGGAATATCAAACTGAATGAAATCAGCAAGTTTTTTTTTGCTTCAAATGTCGCGAAAAGTGAACATAGAACCCAAGCTTGAGCTAAAAACATGTGAAATAAATTAAAGCCGTTTTTACTTTAATGGCTTAAAAGGAGTACTTAAAACAAATTAATCCTATGTAGTGTAATATGAAGTTTATTTATTTAAACAAAAAAAAAATTATGACTATGCTAAAAAGTGATGATTATGTTAGTTTTTCGCAACTATTCCGAAAGTGAACGAAATATGTACTCTGCTTTAATGCGGCAAGTTGTACATGGAGAGCTTCCCATAGTCTAAACAACCCTTCAACTTTGTAAGTAAATGCTGAGTAAATATTCAGTGCATACTTGTAGGCGCAACTATAAAGTTCTTTGTAGCAAATTTAAAATTAAAAAATATTTCTTTTAAGATTGTTTACTTACATTTTAATTCCAATAAAACGTAGATCGTAACGTCATGTCTGAAACAAAAACAATCAAAGTAAAGGGGTTTTCATTAAAACATGTTTACAACAAAATTATAATTCTTAGTTCGCCATAAAGACACGTACATATACACAAAATATTAAAGTACAGCGAACGTGCCTTTGATCACTTTGACAAAACATGAATTAGCAAATGTTACTAATGCACTATGTTGCAGCTATAATGTATTTTTGTATATAAAGTCAATAATTTTAGTGAAACTTTACATAATTAACTACAATTCAAATCAAATTATTTTTAAGTGCAGGTGATTGACAATGAAAGGTCAAGCTTTTTTCGTATTTTTGCTATTCAATTTGTTTGCCTTCATAACGGCCAGCTACTATGGAAGTAGTTACAATCCTTCTCAGTTTGAGTACTGCACATATAATGGCGTTATCTTTAAGAAAGGTCAAACATATCTACCACCTGGCGAGTGTATAAAGATTACCTGTCAAGAAAAAGGCAACATTAGTGGTTTGGGGTAAGTTGGTTAATGAATGCTTAACAGATTTTCTTGAAATTAAGTAGAATTAGGGGACTTAGGGCGGGGGCGGTGTACTGGAGGTTTGAGACAGTAGAGAGTGTACTGAAGGTTTGCGACAGTTTTAGATTTTTACCTGGCTGCTCTAGCATTATGTTTTGGGTAGCTTATTATCGAGAAGGTAAAGGATATCGCGGCGGTGCTGATCTCTGGGCCAAAGAGCAGCCCTGTATATTGGGAGTGCAGCAACAACGATCGACTGGGGAATAAATAAACTGACGTTCCTCGTACGTTGAGCTCTCTTATTACCTAAGAGGACTCTTGTGTGTGTCGTCGTCATCATTGTGGATAGCCGCTTTCTTCCTACTATTACTGACCTTGTTCAGGGTGTATTGAAAAGGTTTCTGAATGGGGGCATAAAAAACAGAAAGTCTAAATTGGTTCCCTTCACCACAAGTTAGAATCTTGAGGTTTACAGGGAACTCTCCTGGATGGAGTGAGCAACAACGATCGACTGGGGAATAAAGAAAAGGACGTTCCTCGTACGTTAAGCTCTCTTATTACCTAAGGGGACTCTTGTTTGTGACGTCGTCATCATCGTGGATAGCCGTTTTCTTCCTACTATTACTGACCTTGTTCAGGGTGTATTGAAGGTTTCTGGAAGACCAGAAACACTTAATTGGTTCCCTTCACCAGACGTTAGAATTTTGAGCTTTACAGGGAACTCTTCTGGATGGAGTAGAGCTGCCGCTCTCTTCGGAGGTCAAGTCCTTAGTAATTTTGAAAGGAAACTGTTTAACTGGAGAAGCAACATCGAGCAGGGAGTCAAAAGTGAACATGCGCTCTTGATATGTAAAAGTCGGGAACGGTGCTCTGCATGTTTACGGCGGGGGTTCGGTTGATTCTCACCTAGTCTAGTCTGGTCAGACATTAGCTCAAGCCAGCATTGCCATTCACAGAGTGATAGAGAGCTCGTTCCGGTCCAAAGGACCGATCGCAGCGGGAACAAGGTGGCCATTGGTTATTTAAAGGCGCCAATAAATCGCCTTGTCATATTGAGCATCATAGGCACTCAGACCCCCCACTGAGGCTCTTCGCTCAAAACCGCTGATTGTCTGCGACTTCTATTGCAGGTACTATCCGTAACCTGTGGACCCCCCGGTAGCTCGCAGCTAAGCTTCTCGTGACAGCAATGAACACCACACAGATCGGACATCAATTTTTTAGCCTGTGTGGTGCTCCCAGCTATCCTGTGCCGGGTGAAGGCTGGTGATAGGGCGTAGTTACAGGAGTTATGCTAGGCGTACTTTGCAACAAGGGAATTCTTCGAATGGATTAAAAAACTAAATAATAAAAAAATTTGCTTCTTTCTCTCCCTCTTAGTTGTGCCGCTGTAATTGCTCCTCCCGAATGTAAGCTGGTACCCCAGGACAATTCTAAAACATATCCATTGTGCTGTGAAAAAGTCATTTGTCCACCCAAAAAATATTAAAAAAAAACTAAAACACATTATGTACATACCTAAATTTTTACGGCCTTGTTCACAAAACCTTATGAAGCCTTAAAATAGGTTTATTTGATAGTTCTCCAAAGGAAATCTGTAAAATAAACCCTTTTCAAATCTATATTAAGTTTTGTGATTAAGGCCGTTAGCTTATTAAATTTTTGAGTAATGTTAATAAAATAGTAGGTCCAAAAAAAATAAAAAATGTCTCTCTTTGGAAAACTTGACAATGTTGGGTAAGGTGGAAAAACAAAAAAGCAAAACTCAACGAAAAGTTCGTCAACAATACAAAACTACCAAACGAGTTATTGGTGCCTTTAATAACCAATTGCCACCACGTTCCCATGGCGATCGGTCTAATGGACTTGCTTACTTATAGGAGATTTACGAGAATCGCTACCTCCACATAACATTAATTAAAATTAAAATGATTTATTTTGTTTGTTTTGTTGATATTTGACTATTTTGGATGTGTGCCAGCATTTAGCGGGAAGAGCGTTTTATATATCCTGCAATACAGAGCAAACCGAAAATTACGTTTAAGGTGCGTACCGCCCTTATCGCCAAAGCAGCAGAACAGAGTACCACCCTGCTTTAAGAATTTGGCGGCATATCGTTCTGCGCAAAGACCCCATTATACTTAATGGTCCTCATAATGAATCAATCACCATAGAAACAGATGTTTAAGAACAAACTATTCACAATAAAGTTTTTTGTTTTGCTAAACGCTTCCCGTTTTTTGTACCTTTTACCATTTTCTGGATGAATTGATTTAAAGCTTGCCAAAATTAGGATCACCCATACGCATAGTACATGAAAATGTAGTCCTCCTGACTGCCTCCTCCTGTGAGTATTTCAGCTACACTGTATTTCAGTGACAATCGGTATGGTTTTGGCTATGAAAATCATTTTTCTCATTAAGATTAGGAACTACATTAAATTCCACTACAAATTGTTTATATAGATATTTCTTTATTTCCTTATGGACGCAGTACAATGGAAAGTTAGTAACAAGTGGTTGGAAAGAAGATGTAGTGTTTACTGGCTTTTGCTTTAAATTTATAGACGTCATAGACTGGTGGAAGGATAGTTTCCGAAGTCCATTCCACACACGAAGCATTATGCCAAAAAATTAATTACAAAATGTGAAACGCGTTTCGGAAAGGTCTTGTGCTTCTGACTTACATCCTAAATAGGGCACTTGATTTGTTAATATACAAAGTTGTTAGAAAGCTTGACCCCAAATAAAATCCACCTAAACTGATATGCTTACCGAGCCTTGCCAAATTTGGCCGAGCCTTGCCGGCTGGCAAAAGCGCGAGCCGTTGTCGTTGTCTAGCGTTCGAACCATCAATACAACTTCCAACAGATGTACCGAAACAAGGAGAAGAATGCCGCGGCTATAAATAAATTCCGTCCAACAGCAGTACTTCCAGTTGTGAACAATATTTTTGAGCGAATTCTTCAGCGCCAGCTATTCTTATATTTCGAGGAATATCATTTACTTCATGATTGTCAAAGTTGGTTTAGAAAAGGGTGTGAAACCGAGGAGGAAACAATAAATGTCCAGACTTATATTTGCAAATTGTTGGATGATAGTGGCGTTGCAGGTATCTGCTTTGATCTGAGTAGAGCTTTCGATATGATTGATCATGAAAGACTTCTAAAGAAACTACAGTTTTATGGTCTATATGGCAACGAGTTAGATCTTATTGGATCATATTTACGGAATCGGAACTAATATGTTCACATTGGGAACATAAGAGCCAGCTGTCTATAATACAGTATGGAGTACCTCAAGGTAGTGTGCTAGGACCCGTTTTGTTTTCTATTTATCTGAATGATATTAAATACCTTGACTTAGCTGGAAAACTATACCTGTACGCAGACGAATTGGCTGTGAAACCGTATATGGAGAGAGATGCTGAGAGAGAGTTCATTCGCTTGAACTCACACACCAGGGAGTTCAAGCGATTGAATAGGGTTTTTATCAATGAGACGAAGACTAAGTTGATGCGTTTTAGGCCACATGGTCGTTTCCATTCAACATTTAAAATAAGTATTGCTGGAAAAGAGTTATCCAAAGTTAATTCAGTTAGATATTTGGGTCTACATTTATCATCTAATATGTCCTGGAATGAACGAACCAGAAATTAAGATTAAAAATTGCTCCAGTCTTAAGTTTAAATATAAATTCAACCAGGATACTAAATTGCTCATTTACCAGGCACTGATTCACAGTAACCTTAACTACTTGGCGGTGCTATATGCATATAGGAAAGGGTCAGAACCGAAATCGCTGCAGCGACTTCAAAATAGGTCCTTAAAAGCAGCTGCAAATTTGCCCATTACTTTTTCTACAAGTATTTTTTTTATTCTAATGTTTTTCCAAATGTCTTGCATATACATGGTACAACTTCTTTCATAAGTTTTTAAATGTATCGATAATTTGGTTCATCGTACTGTTGGATTCATGCAAAATCAGAATGTATTTAATACTCGTAATAATCAGCAACTTAGAGTAGCATTGTGCCGCACTGAAACCTTAAGCAACGCATTGAGTATTCTGAGAGTCGATAAATTAACAACTTGCCACAAAATCTTAAATCAATTACCAATTTCGTAAGTTTCAAAAATGCTTTAAAAGATCATGTAAGAACACAAAGAACGATGCGATTCTGCAATGAATTTGTTAACCTCTAAATTCTGAATAGATATTTTTGTTATTTATACAAATATTTGATTTGCGTTAAATGCCAACTACAGCCTCTAAAATGCCTTACGGCACTGAGGCGTTATATGCATTTTATGAATTTATTTGTATAGAAGTTTTATGAAATAACAATAAAAAATGTGTATAGCATGGGAGTAGTGTAATTGTGTAGACAAAAAATCTGCTATAATACAAAAACACATGCATTGGGAAAAGTACAGCTAATAGACAGGGTTGTCGAGCGTGGCAAATGTGGTATATATATCATAGAGGTGTTTTCGTAATAAAATCATACCAACGTTCGGCCCTTGAAGTCTTCACAGCTAATATGGCTGATGAAACGCGTACCATAGTGGTGAGTTCCGATTACTGGCTTTCCTTTTCCATTTTTGCAAAGAAAATCAAATGCAACTTCCAACAGATGCACAGAATTATGTGTACTACGGTAGTTGTGTAATTGCCACAGAAAAAAGTCTGTCATTACACAAAAACACATGCATTGGGAAAAAGTACAGCTAATAGACAGGGTTGTCGAGCGTGGTTGTATGTGGTAATTGATAATCATAGATGTGTTTTCGCAATTAATACGATTCAAATACAACATACCGACGCACGGCCATTGAAGCCATCACACCTAATATGATTGAAAAATCTTCTAACCAAAGACAAAACGCGTCTTTCCTTTTCCATTTGGAATCTTGCAAACTTTCTTTAAAAAGAATATTTTGCAGAATGATGCATAAAAATATAATTTTCTAAAAATTTCAAATTTCAAATTTTATAAAATTTTTTTTTTATAAAAATAAAATAATTATGTATCGTTCTAGTCAGTTCCAGTGACCATTCCTGAAGTATAATAACACTAGAATTAAAAAATATAAAAAAAAAGATATAGAACAACCATATGACACTATGGCCTCTGCTACTATATGTCGTTTGTGTTTAAACATGTGCAATGATATTCAACGAAAATTGTATGAAAGTGGTGAAAGAACTGAGATATATTTTATGACGGCAAAATATTTCGAAGCAGAGGTAAGTAAAAAAAATTACTTTTTAAATTTTCATTTGCTCTGACTTGTATAAAAAATTTTAGCTTTTGAAAACTGAGAATAAGGATATTAATGGCTGCAATATAGTATGCGATGAATGCTGGTATCATATATCCGAATTTCATACTTTTCAAGAGTCTATTGTAGAAAAACAGAAACAAGTCTCCAGTACTCGAATAAGTGATGGAACTTTTGTCACATCTGAAGCATTGGAGATTAGTGAAGAGTTTATTAAGTGTAAATCGCCAACCAATGAAGTTATTAGGCCATTAGAAAAGCCTAGGATGAATTTGAATTTGCGAAACCCTCCAATTTTGTTTCAAACCCAAAATGAGACATACATAGCTGCACCATACCAGCAGGTAATACATATGAAGTTTTAACCTAAGCATTGTGATATGATCAGCATTAATATTCCTTAGGTGGAGGATAATGATGTCTGCAACTTGAACAACACCACCACCTATTCACAACCACAATTTTCAATGGCTGTGAAATCGGAGAAAGAAGAAAGCTCTCATTTTATGGCAACAGAACTTGGTGCTAGTGATATTGGAGAAGATTTAAGATTTGATCTAAATACGCCAAAGGCAATAGAGAAATGTGAACCTTCTATGAATGAATATCTTGCTATTAATGCAGCCTTAGAATCTGAGTCTAAAATGTCTATAGTAGAAGCCGGCCAACCAGATGTATACAATGCTGCTATGCAAAATGATTCTAGGGATTCTTTTACAGATTCGGAATACGATAAACCCTTTGGTCTATTGGAACCCGGCGAATTTGGTGCAACTGCCTCAAATTACTCTTCCAAAGATGAGTTTCCTTTGACAGAATATACACAGAGGCTTAAAGAAGAGGATAATGGTAAAAAAATTAAGCATGATAATGAGCAAACATACACAACAACAAAGACAGCCATGGACTATGATACATCAAGTACAGATTCCGAATCCAATAGGCCCCAGGTGCCCGAGGAAGCAGAAGAAGAATCGGAAGCGGAACCCGATTATAAGGCCAGGAGAAAATACAAACGCAAAAAGAATTATTCCTATAAAACAAATTTAAAACTACTACAAACAGCTGAAGAATATGATGCATATATTGCCAAATGGCGGCCAGTATTAACCTGTGAAATCTGTCCTGAGGAATGCTCAACATTTTCCTTGTTGCTGCAACACTTCCAGCAGCAACATCCCAATGAAAAATGTCACATTACATGTTGCCAGCTCAAATTATACTATCGTTATGAAATAGAGAAACATATTCTTTATCACACTGCACCAGGAGCGTTTAAATGTGAGGTGTGCTTTAACGTTTTCACAACGAGGTATTCCTTAATGGTTCACATACAGGCAAATCATGCTGGTCATCGTTTCAAATGCCCAAATTGTCCCAAATCTTTTGCATACTTTGAATCACTGGCATACCACAAGCAGAAGCAGAATTGCAAAACTGCAAAAACTACGACTCCCGAGAATAAGCCGCATGTTTGCAACATTTGCGGTAGATCTTATAAAAGCAAAACTAATTTGAATGCTCATATTAGGTCAACTCATTCGACTAATCGAAAAACTTTTAACTGTAATGTATGTGATAAGATTTTTTACACGACCTATGCGTTCAAAGGACACATGAGTAAACACAGTGGAGAACGTAGTTTTGCATGTGAATATTGTCCAAAAAATTATTTCGCCAATAACTATCTATCTGCCCACATTAAGAAATACCATCCAGAAATTTGGGAGCAGCGCCAAAAAGGTCGAGTTGAGAAAATGTCGGGAGAAAAACACCACAAATGTCCCTCTTGTGCAAAAGTTTTTCAATCTTATTGGTTCTATAAAGATCACCTGCGAGCTATGCACTCTGATCAGCCGTACGTCAAGTGTACGCTTTGTTCCAAAGAATACCGATATAGCGGCAATCTGGCAGTACATTTTAAAAGTGCACATTACGAGGAATGGAAGAAGAAAAACAAAGTGACAACATAAAAAGTGGTCATTTCGTAAATGAATTTTCGCCATAACTTCTACATGTATATATGAATACTACTATATGTATTTATCGATGTAGCTCATGCCCGATGAGACGCTATCCACAGCGAATAATAACCTCTTGGTTTCCTTTTCACCAAGGCGAGCGAAATCTTCGATCCAGAAAACTAAGTGATCGATAATGGATGGCAACTCAACTATAGTTGCGTTGCCAGAACAATAAAAAATTAGTAAAAAGTTGAAAATTTTTCTCAGATTCATTCGATAGCAGTTTTTTGAACGTTCAGCTACTAAGTAAATCGCAAAAAAGTGTACAATTGGACATTTCTATAACAAATTTCCCCCTTGGCAACTCAACTGAAGTTGGGTTGCAATCTTTAGTCGACCTATTAGTTTCGCAATAAAATTTTTTATGCCCTAAAGGCAAAAACTTGAACAATATAATAAAGATAATGTTAAGTTTAGATTAGTCCAATATTTTATTTTTTTGTAATTTTTTTAATGAAAAAAGTTTTTAAAAGAACATTTTCTGAATTTATTTCTTCTTGTTGTTGGAAGCAATGAGTTTTTGCTTTTATTTAGAATAGAAAAGCAAGACAATAAAAAACTCTTACAAAAGTTTAGGCAATATGATGTGGGTAGGCAACATTGATCACGATTTCTGCCTTACTACGTCCCAGGGGACTTTTCGGACTGCTTTACCACCGATATGAACCGTACTCGCTAATTTGGGGCAAGGTCTGAAGTATAAAAGTCCCCAAGTCGTTTAGAGGCAGCACTTGGGTTCTTGGCAAAGAAACCTTGTTGATTACATACAAAGCAATTGGTCGGTCAGTGATAAACTATGCAGCGCCGAAATGGAATCGCTAATAGACCGACATGAAGTGGAATAACATTTAGATCTGTCAGAGTGCTAGTTTACGCACTGCGACGGCCTGTTTTCTCAGTTCTCATATAGACAAAGATCTTACCAGTGCAAATCCAAAACTACCTGCTGTCTAAGCAAGTATCTAGTGGCCCGCTATGGCAGAGCCAATCCCAATCAGTATCTAGTGGATAGAAATTCACAGCCCAGAAATATCAATGTGTGGATGATTTAGAGTGAGAGGTTCAGCTCTACAAGGGAAAATCTTTAGGTCAGATGGCGTTTCAAGCGGGTCTAGTAAGCACTCAAACAGACACGGTAGCGAAAGCAGTGAATAGCTGCCGGGCGAATATGGTCCTTGGAAAACGACCGTCAGAAAACATTCATGTAGACACGAGAGCAGAAGCGGTGAATAGCTACCGAGTGACGTTGGAGCATTTCCTTTGTCATTGCCCGGCTTTCCTGTCTAACAGATACCGGTACTTAGGCAATCCCATGGCAGCCGGTTGTATGTACCGGATTGACCCGATGTATTCCTTCATTGCTACTACAACAACAACCGGTACTTAAGTGGAGACACAATACCAGACATGAACCAACGTAGGGGAGTGGCATTGAAAACAATTAAGGATTTTTTAGGGGTAACTTTATAGTTTTTAGAGCGCACAATAAAGCCGATTACTGGCTTAGGTGTATGTCCATAGTGGCATGGGGCGGATTAATATCTGCATCCTCTTTTCAACCTAACCTAACCTAAACGCAGTCCTTGAAGATCAACCGCCACTTAGCCTTTCCGACCTCAACTCCTACAGAGCAATGATTGATGCAGGTGCGTTAGATATGTGTATCATATTCGACCTAGGACCAGAAACCCCAAAGTTCCTACAGAGAAAAAATCACAAAAAAAAATCAATTAAAATTTTAATTGAAAATAAAATTGTTTTCAATTAAAAACTTAATTGATTCAATTGTTTTTTAATTCAACACTATATTTTTTTAATTAAAAAATTAATTGTTTCAATTAATTTTTTATGAACATGAACATTTTTACAATCGCAATCACGAAAATTTTGTAATTTTTAATTAAAAAATTAATTGATTCAAACATTTTTTTAATCTAATCTTAAAATTTCAAGTATGGCGCTTAAGTAAATTTAATTAAAGGCTATTTTGTCCCCTGTAAGATAAAGGGAAGGTATTTCAAAGACCCATACGTCCACATTACGTTTCGGATTAACTCGATGGAGTTTTTAATCGGCCAAAGGCTGCCGCCTCAGTGCATAACACACTACACTGAGAACATTAACAAATCTATAGGGCACCCCTACCCTTCACCCGAATTTTTTTTAGGAACCCACGCAGGGAATTTTTTTATACGTCTGGCCACGGATCTTTGCCACGTTCCAGGTACAAATTTGCGCATAGGATGGGGTATACTAATTTCGTCATTCTGTTTGTAAGAGGTCGAAAAAAAGCGTCCAAGACCCCATAAAGTATATATATTCTTGAACGTCATGACATTTTAAGTCGACCTAACTATGTCCGTCCGTCTGTCTGTCAAAAGCACGCCAACTTTCAAGGAGTAAAGCTAGACGATTGAAATTTTTCACAAATATTTTTTATTAGTGTAGGTCGGTTGGGACTGTAAATGGGACAAATCGGTCTATGTTTTTTGATATGGTGTTTCGATATCACTTCCAACAACTCTGCTAAGTATGGTTCAAATCAGATCATTACTTGATATAGCTGCATATAAACCGATCTTGGGTCTTGACATCTTGAACAACTAGAGGGCGCAATTATTATCCAATTTGACTGAAATTTTTCACGTGGTGTTTCGATATTACTTTCAACAACTTTGCTAAGCATGATTCAAATCGATGTATTACCTGATATAGCTGCCATATTGTCTTCTTGAGCCTCTAGAGCGCGCAATTCTTATCCTATTATGCTGAAATTTTGCATGAAGTATTTTGTTATGACTTCCAACTACAGTGCGATGTATGGTCAAAATCGGTTCATAACCTGGTATAACTGCCATATAAACCGATCTGGGATATTGACTTCTTGAGCCGCTGGAGAGCGCAATTCTCATCCGATTTGGCTGAAATTTTGCATGAGATGTTTTATTTTGATTTCCAACAACTGTACTAAGTATGGCGCAAATCGGTACGTAACCTGATATAACTGCCATATAAACCGATCTGGGATCTTGACTTTTTGAGTCTCTAGAGAGCGCAATTCTTATCCGAATTGGCAGAAATTTTGTACAACACACGTGTCCAATTTTGACCTTCAACATACATGTCCCATATGGTTTGAATCGATCTTTAGCTTGATACTGCTCCCATATAAACCGATCTCCCGATTTTGCTTCTTGAGCCCCTACAAGGCGCAATTCTTATCCGAATGGACTGAAATATTACACAATGACTTCATTTATTTAAAGTCCGAATTGGACTATAACTTGTTTTTTTTTTTAACTGGATCAATTGAAAAATTAATTGAAAATTTCATTTTTTTATTTGATCAATTAAAAAGTTTAATTGAAAATTTCAATCATTTTTTTATTGAATATGCAATTTTTTTCAATTGAAAACTTTTTCAATTACTTTTTCAAAAACGGTTATTGATATCAGCTCACTGAAGCGGCGATTGGTGTACTCTCTGAAACATCTGGCCCTCAGAGGTTATGAAGTGGTGTGGTCGGTCGATGGTATTATTGGGAGGTGGTATGATCGCAAAACATAAACAAAATGTTCAATCGTGGTTACACCCTCCCAATACTGGCGACATTTGTCAAGTACTTTGTATACCATGTATAAATTTCTTCCCAAAGAAAAGGAGGTTCCAAATCATTGAATCGGACCGCACTCATTGATGTGTGAGAAGTTTGCCCCTGTTCCTTTATGAAATGTTCATGGTCAAATTTGCATCACGGCGGCAGTCATCTGCTTCATCTCGGGGTGAATCTGTGATCTGCTACGCCAAACGAACGCAAGGATAAGTTAATTTAACAGGGAAATTAGCAAGTCGGTGGGTGATCACAAGCGGAATAAATGATTATAGCACTTTGGAGACTACAACACAGATTCAAGTGTTTGTAGTAGAAGGTAAAATCTCGCACCAACCAATCGAGCAACGATAGTCTACACTAATGTCATTTTTGCAGCCAATTTGTCGAACATCCTATAAGAGACAAGGCGAAAATAGTATCCTGAGAAATCTAAGGAAGTTACTAGTCGACTGACTCATAAAGTCATTGTGACACCATAGTAGAGAAACAAACTTCTAGGTAGGGGATTTTTTACATTTATATAACTAATTTTACCAATTTATTTCCATTACTACCTACCTCTAATCTAAATTGTACACTGTAAATACTTCCAGGAACTTGTGTTGGCCTTAAACTGAGACTCTATTGTAACATATAAATTTGAACAAACTACCTGCATAAAAAAAATACCCAGAGACTAAAGATGCAGATATATTAAGTGTATGTAATAGGACCCAAGGCATACATTTTTCAGTGAGCGTCAAGAAACGTGTGAACAAAGACGTCTTGTCATTCCGTATTAAGTAAGGACAGTAAAGAAAGCAACTATGGTCTCTACTATTAATTGTCGCCTGTGCTGGAATACCTGCAAGGACATACATCGAAAATTGTATGATGCAAATGGTCAAAGGACTGATTTATACAATTGGACAGCAAAATATTTTGCTACAGAGGTAAGTTTTAAAGCCAAAACCAATTTTAAGTATATGGTTTGCTATATTTGTTTTTTTTTTTACTTCAGCTTCTGGATACTAAAGATGATAATAATGACACTAAAGTTTTATGCAATCAATGTTGGTATCACATATCCGAATTTCATGCCTTTCAAGAGTCTATTCTACAAAAACAAAATCAACTGTCAAGGATTCGAATAAGAAATACAATGGTTGTTCCCAATGAATCTTTGCCGAATACTTCAGATTTTTTATACGATGTCCAGCAGTTGTATCCAAAAATCATACCAACATCTGTAAGGCGAAATGAAGAAACAACCACATATTTGGCAAATGAATCATCTAATGGATTGCATTTAGGAGAGAATGAATTGCACCCACTACAAAACATGGAGAGACTGAAGCCTGATGTCCTACAGCCCATGATGATTGAGCCGAATAAGAATTTAAATCAACCAAGCTCTTCAATTTCACTTGAAACACAAAATAACACAAGCGGACGGGTAAAACATTTTCGCTACAAAAATTTGTATAACCACCGCCATGAAAAAGCATGAAAAAGCATTTCCCATGAACATGCCATTAAAGAACAGGGACAAACTTCGCACATTGCAATGAGTCCTATTCTATTTAAGATTGCAAATGCAAATTTTCCACTAAGGAACAGGGGCAAACTTCTCACATATCAATGAGTGCAGTCCGATTCAGGTTCAAGCTCAATGATAAGGGACCTCCTTTTTTTTTTAGCCGAGTCCGAACGGCGGGGCGCAGTACGACACCGCTTTGGAGAGAAGTTTTACATGGCATAGTACCTCACAAATGTTGCCAGCACTTGGAGGGGAAAACCAACGCTGAAATTTTTTTTTTTCATTATTCAAGATTAAGCTCAATAATTTATGCTTTTTATAGCAGAGTCCGAATGGCCTATGGCCATGTAAAGATGGGATAGTATCTCACAATTGTTGCCAGAATTAGGAGGGAATAACCAATTATGCAAATTTGCTTATGACCATTTCATTGAGGAACAGTGTCAAACTTCTCACATATCACTGAGTGCTGTCCAACTCAAGCTCAATGATAAGGGAACTCCTTTTTATAACCAAGTCCGAATAACGTGACGCAGCCCGACACCTCTTTGGGGAGAAGTTTTAACAAGGCCTGGGTTTTCGCCGGGATTCGAACCCAGGCGTTCAGTGTCATAGGCGGACATGCTAATCTCTGTGCTATGGCGCCCTCCAGAATCGGATAATCACCACTGAAAATGTTGCTGATGTTCTCTCCAGAATTCGAATCTAGAATTCTAGAGAGTTAGTATGTCCGCCGCGTCGCCGGCGGACATACTAACTTTGCGCTACAATGGCCTCTCTAACTGGACACTAACTTCTAGAAACAGTGGACTATCTTTAGATTGAGATTCCATTATTATAATCGAACTCTTTATTTTTCGATTTATTTGCATTTCGCAGTGCAGTTCATGACTCAATTATACAGTTTAAATCGAATCGATAAATATTTGAACTAAAATTTAAATCCGAAAATGCCTTAATTCGCCCAAAACTTTGAGTTTCGAAAATGTAAAGGCATTCGCCATTTTGGGAGATCATACCGAAGTGCAGTTCATGCCTCAATTATAGAGTTCAAATCGAAAACTGCTTTGTTTTCGTTGAAAAACAGGCAAACAATCGATAAATATTTGACCTAAAATTTAACACCGAAAATGCCATAACTCGCTTAAAACTTCAAGTTTCGAAAATGTAAAGGCATTCCGCGTTTTGGGTGATCACGATGAATCATTTTCTATAAAAAAATTCTTAGAAATCTAACTGTTTATTTTTTTCGAAAAATTTTGGCAGGGTATAGCCTATTGAAAATTATTATTTTCCAAGAAAACCAAAAATGTTTGTGATTTGCATTTCGAAGTTTAATTTAGGGCTCAATTATACAGTTAAAATCGAAACCTGCTTTGTTTTCGTTAAAAAGCAGGCAAAAAATCGAAAAAGATTTGAACTTAAAGTTTACTCCGAAAATGCCATTAATTGACCAAAACTTTAAATTTCGAATATGTTAAGGCGTTCCGCACATTGGAACATTACGAGGAATTGTTTTCTATTAAAAATTTTTTTAAAAATCGAACATTTTAATCAATTTATATAAAAAATTTCTTAGAAATCTAACTTTTTATTTTTTTCGAAAAATTTTAACAAGGCCTATAGCATATTAAAAATTTCGATTTTCCAAAAAACAAACATTTTTGCCTCAATTGGTACAATTTAAATCGAAATCTGCTTTGTTTTCGTTGAAAAACAGACAAAAATCGACAAATATTTGAACTTAAATCCAACTCCGAAAATGCCATAACTCACCTAAAACTTCGAGTTTCGAAGGTGTAAAGGCATTCCGCATTTCGGGAGATAATACCGAACTGATGTTTATGAACCAATTATACAGTATAAATCAAAAACTGTTTTGTTTTCGTTGAAAAGCATGCAAACAATCGAAAAATATTTAAACTCCGAAAACGCCATAACTCGCCCAAAAAATTTGAACGCATTACGCATTTTGGGAGATCATATCGAAGAGCAGTTCGTGAGCCAATTATGCAGTTTAAATTGAAAACTGCTTTGTCTTCTAAAAAAAAAACAGGCAAAAATTCGAAAAAGATTTGAACTAACATCTAACTCCGAAATTGCCATAACTCACCCAAAACTTCGATTTTCGAAAATGCAAAAGCGTTCTGCATTTCGGAAAATCATGAGGAATCGTTTCCTATTAAAAATTTCTTAGAAATAGAACTTTTTATTTTTTTCGAAAAATTTTGGCAAGGTTCGTTGAAAATTTTGATTTTTCAAAAAACAAAAATTTTTGTGATTTGCATTCCGAAGTGCAATTCAATCCTCAATTATACAGTTTAAAACAAAAACTGTTTTGGTTTCGTTGAAAAACAGGCAAAAAATCGATAAATGTTTGAACTTAAATTTTACTCCGAAAATGCCATAACTCGCCCAAAACTTCGAGTTTCGAAAATTTAAAGGCACTCTGCATTTCGGGAGATCTTACCGAACTGCAGTTCGTGCGCCAATTATACAGCTTAAAGCGAAAACTTCTTTGTTTTCGTTGAAAAACATGCAAACAATCAAAAAATATTTGAACAAAATTTTTACTTCAAAAATGCCATAAATCGCACAAAACTTCGAGTTTCAAAAATGTAATGGCATTTTGCATTTCGGGAGATCTCGAGGAATCATTGTCTCCTAAAAATTTCATAGAAATCGAACTTTTTATGTTTAGCGAAAATTTTTGGCAAAATCGAAAATTTAGATTTTCTAAAATTCAAAAATTTTTGTGATTTGGCAATTTATGCTTAAATTATACAGCTTAATTCGAAAACTGCTTTGTTTTCTTCAAAAACTGGCAAAAATCGATAAAACATTTGAACTAAACTCTAACTCCCAAAATGCCATAACTCGCCCAAAAACTATGAATTTCGAAAATGTTAAGGCATTCCGCAAGTCGGGAATCATTTCATTATAAAAATTTCTAATAAATCAATTTTTTTTGCGAATATTTTTGGCATCGAAAATGTAGATTTTCTTAATCCAAAAAATCCAAATAACTCAGCAGGAGAGAATCCTGTAGCAGTATTGGGCGTATCGAAAATATTTAGGTATAGATAGATGCTGTATACACCGTTCTCCATCAAGGCGCATTTTTGTCTATTTCTTTGGCGTTTGGAGTAAAGTGCTGTATTGAACATGCAAATTGGTTCTTTTTGGTTTAGATATAGTAGAGAGTAGTGTTAGTGAATCCTGAGTAGACACTTTATTATACCCACAACCAGAGATGGCCTGTCAGAAACAGTGACGTATATGACATACATTTCCGACGTATATTACATACATACGTCGAAAACGTCGTAAACCTAGCCAAAAAACTAGGTTTCTGACAGAAAAAAAAATTCGAACGAAAATATGTCGAATTTTTGATCTGATTAACTAAAAACTTTGGCATAAGTAATTTTTTCCTCCTGGAGATGAACAATATTGAAATTGGAAAAAATCGGTTCAGAATTAGAAAAAGCTACCGTAGGTTTACACGATTTTTACCAATATTGCAATAATGTGGTCATTTGTTAACCGATCTTCACGAATTGTGGCACACGCAAAATCCCTCGCTAAATCCCTCTGGCTGTTGCGAGTTATTGGGTGGTTGCAACATTTTCATTTATTAATTATTTCTTATCCTTTTGCAAAATTATTTGTTTTTCCCGCTTTAATTTGCTTTTTGACAGCTGTTGACAACGACATATGTTATAAAATGAATGAGATCTGAGGTAGTGTCAAGTAAAATGGTAGATGGCGTGTTAAGTATGCTAATGTGAGGTAATGTCAAGTGAAATGGAAGATGGCGTGTTAAGTATTTTATTGAATAAGTAATGTTATTTTTAAGTATTGTTATTGAATAACATAATTAACACTCCATGTACCATTTCACTTGACACTTCCTCAGATGTCATGCATTTTTAACATATGCCGTTTACAACAACTTTCAAAAAGCAAATTAAAACGGGAGAAGCAAATAATTTGCAAAAGGATACAAAATAATTGCAATTTCTAAATATAATTGATGAAAACTAATAATTTATTGATTTTTTGCTTCACAAAAAAATCCTTAAACGTTACTTTATAAATTGACTTGAAATTTGCGTATATTTCCAATTTATTGTGTGAAAAATGTAAATGCAAAAATTAGAAAAAAAAAAAACGTAATATTTCTTTTATTGCGAAATTTCTATATACAACAAATAAGTGACAATAATATTTGTTAAAAATCAAACTTTTACACTGAGTTATTAAGGTTTATGACGTTTGCGACTTTTTCTACGTTTTATACAAGTATACGACGTTTTCGACTTTTACAACTTTTTGACAGTCGGCAACCTAAAAAATCGTCTTACGGACCATCTCTGCCCACAACCGTAGGTTGGGGGAAAGATATTCTAATCTAGTCATTCCGTTAGTGTCATCTTGAAATATTGATTTGAAACCTCATAACCTCTGCCCGTCTGTCGAAATCATTATAGCGATCAACGTGTAAAGCTAGCCGCTTGAAATTTGGCTCAGATACTTCTTGTTGATGAAGGTCATTGGGGATTACATATAGGACATATCGGTTCAGATTTAGACATAGCTTCTATCATAAGCGTAGAAAGGCCTCTGGGTGGTAAGCTAAGCAACCCCAAAGAGTTTTTGCCTCCCAGAATTTTAAGAGTTATGTTGTTTAAGACAGAATTTGATAATTTTATTGACATTCAAAGAGTAAGCCATCTTCCCCTCCAGAAATAGGCTAGTTTCGTAAATGGATCCCATATAAAATGCTGCTTCGACTTGACTTCTTGAGCGACTTGACTTCACATAAACGGATATCGCTTGGAAGTCCAATTGTTGTTCGATTTAGCTGAAATTTAGCATGTAGTGTTTTGCTATGACTTCCAAAACTAGTGCTACGTACGGCTTAAATCGGTTTATGACCTGACATAGCTCCCATATAAACCAATCCACCGATTTGATATCTTGGTCCTAGAAACCCGCAATTATTATTCGATTGGGCTGAGATTTTGCAAGTAGCGTTCTGTTATGACTTCCATCGACTTACCAAAAATGGTCTAAATCGGAATATAACCTGATATAGCTATCATATGAACCGATCTCTCGATTTGACCTCTAGTGCCTTAAAAAGCCGCAATTGTTATTCGATTGGGCTGACATTTTGCACACACTGTTTTTTTATGATTTCAACACTCGTGCCAAGTAAAGTCCAAAACGGTTTATAACCTAATATAGCGCCCATATTAACCGATCTCCCGATTTGACATCTTAAACCCCTGGTAGCCACAATTGTTGTCCGATTTGGCTGAAATTTTACACGTAGTGGTTTTTTTATCTTCCAACATCCATGATAAGTATTGTCCAAATTGATCTATATCCTGTTATAGATCCTATATAAACCGATCGAAAAGTTTTCTGTGAATGCCAGAAATTTAATGTTTTGCCTGATTTGGTTGGAATTTGGTACGAAAAGTACACATAAACCCTTAATTTGTGTAAATTTCTAGCAGAATTCATGGTGGTGGGTTCCCATGTTGCGGCCCGGCTAAATTTAGTGTGCCTCTACTTGTTACTTGTTTAACTAGTAATTCTAATTTTTTTTTTTTATATTTTGCAGTTGGATAATAAAGATGTCACCAGTTTGCTGAACTCCTCTTCACCACATAGTTCGCAGAAATGCATTTCAATATGTGTGAAATCCGACGAGGAGCAAGTCTCCTACCTCATAGCGCCTGAACTTGCTGTCAATGCTAATCAAGAAGATGTAAGATCTAATCTAACCCCACCCTTATTGGCTTTATCTAACTGTGCGATGGAAGAAAGAATGGCAACTTTTGACAAAGAGTCAAGTTTGGAAGTCGTATCGTCTAGTCTTCACAAAGTAGTACCAATTGCTGAAGAGACCATACCACAGGCAAGAAATAGGAAAAATATTAGTCTTAGTGTAGACGACAGTATGCCAACACCCCACAATAAGTATCTTGGTAGTGAAACCACTATGGCAACTGACCCCAAACTGTCTACACTCGCACAACAAGATATAGATAAGGCACACATCCAAAATGATTCGAGTGAATCTTTTACAGACTCCGAATTCGATGAACCCTTTGGTATATTTGTAGGAGGAGAATTTGGCGAATCTGCTTCGAAAACTGATACCATGAATAACCATAACTTTTCTTCTGATGTTGATGATGATGATGACGATAATATTCCTTTGGCACAATACGCCCAAAGCTCTAGTAAATCTCTTAACAAGTCCAAGGACAATGGCCCAACAGTTATGACAGCCATGGATTATGATAAATCTAGAACAGATTTTGAATCCGATATAGAGAATGAATGTCATCCGATGACCCAACAAATGCCAAAAGATGCCGATAATTGTGTAAATATCACATCTGGATCGGAGGAAGAACCAGATTATGAAGCCATGACAACACAGAGACGTAAGAAGAAGATTTCTTATAAATCAAATTTGAAAAGGCTAAATACAGTCGAAGAATACGATGCGTTTATAGCCAAATGGCGCCCAGAATTGGAATGTGAAATATGCCATGAAAAATTTTCAACATTTTCCTTGCTGCTTCAACACTTTCAGCAGCAGCATCCTGATGAAAAGTGTCATATTACATGTTGCCAACTTAAATTATACTATCGTTATGAAATAGAGAAACATATCTATTATCACACAGAGCCAGAAGCGTTTAAATGTGAGGTGTGCTACAAAGTTTTCACAATGAGGTCTACTTTAATTTATCATCAACAGGGGAAGCATGCTGGATATCGTTTAAATTGCCCAAATTGTCCAAAGACTTTTCAATTTTCGCAATCGCTACAAAAACATATAAAGTTTAGCTGTAATAAAGTAACACAAAATAGGGAAAGCCCACATGTATGCCAAGTTTGTGACAAAGCTTTTAAGTCCAAAGCTCATTTGCGTGTTCATTGTAAGCAAGTTCATTTGAGAATTCGAAGAGAGTTCGCCTGTACCATATGTGATAAGGTCTTCAATTCGGGACCATTGTTAAAAGCACATATGCGTTTACACACAGGGGAGCCGCGTATGGTCGAATGTTGCGAATATTGTCCAAAAAAATGTTCCACCAAGAAATACCTCTATGCGCATATTAAGGAGCGCCATCCAGAAGTTTGGGAGCGGCGCCAAAAAGAAAGAGTTGAAAAGATGTCAATGAAAAAAACCTACAAGTGTCCCTCTTGTGAGAAGGTTTTTCAATCGAGCATGTGTTACTACGACCACCGGCGGTCTTTCCACTCTGATAAACCAAAGTACAAGTGTTCACTTTGTCCCAAAGAATACCGATATCTTTCTAATGTGGCAGCACATTTTAAGAGGGTACATTTCGAGGAATGGAAAAAGAAACAAAAGACAAGCGGTGACAGCATAAAATGATTCTTTTTTTTTTAGCAAAACTACAATAAAATATGACGAAGATGATAATTATTAAACTTTTAACAATTTGTTTTACTTTGGGTAGGTTTTAGGAAATAAAAATCCACTCCACCTTTGACACAGTTGAGTGCAAGAGTCGAAGACATATGGAATTCGACCACCAACTTTCCCAAAATACTATTAGTCTCCGGCACGGGATGACTCTCAGCTCAGTTTTATGTGGTTTTCATCGTCATTACGGGAAGCTCAACTGGGAACTATCGGGCGCGTCCACAGGTTGCGTATGGTAGGATGTTCCATATATGGAATAGCTGCAACTGCAGTCGCGGACAATCAGCGGTATCAAGTGGAAACATTCAGTGTGTGGCCGGCCGGCACCGGCTCTTCCTTAAATACTAAGTGCCTATTATACTCGATACAAGCTGAGTCAATGTCGACTTTAAAAAATCAATGGCCATAACGTTGCCGCGGCAATCGGTCCTATGGACCGAAATAAGCTAGCTCATTAACAGGAGCTTGACGAGGATCGCCATATCCACAATGAAAATGTGGCTACAAGAACAACAACGAATCAGGACTCGTTTTAGCGGTCCGATGCTATGCTTCCTCAGCCCCAGGAAATACACGGCCTTGACTACCCTGCAACTCAATTCGCAAGCCCACGTCACATTAGCGCTGTCACCATACCAAGTAGGCAGTCCATGGGAGAGTTGAATGAGTGAATAGCACTGTCAGCGCTTATTCTTTTCCATGGTCCGAAAAACTTCTTTCATCATATAACCAGTGTCAGCCTCATATGACCCTATGCTTGAGCGTTCCACGCCGCTTTACTGTACATATATATCGTGACAGATGTATTGCGCAGCCGCTTCTGCCCCATTGCACCCAACCAACTTAGATCCGTACCTGTATACAGTAGATCCTGGAAAAGTTGAGCAAACTCTAGTACAGAAATTCCCTTTCCTGAAAGACGAACCCCATTCCCCCGACAAGAAAAGACAGTTGTAGCACATAATCTGTCACCAATAAGCGAAGAAAGACATTTGAGGGATAGGCTAAGCCAAGTCGGTCCAAAAGACCGATCGCCACGGTCGTGATTTCTGTAATACACCATAGCTATCCAAACCTGATCACCATGTCTTACATATCTACAAGAAAAACACATTAAAATACTCACGTGTATCCCCAGAATAAGTTCCAGAAAATAAAGATGCACATATCGTTGAGTTGTTTAAAAAAACGAGCTTTTTTAAACGAGGATGTTAATTTGGAAAAGGCTGCAAACGTTGCTTACTTTGTATGGTCGGACTTGATGTATCTGTCACTGTTCCAGCGGCATCAGGTTACTAATCCGACTCGGATGGGAATGGTAATACGGAAAAGGCTGGAAACATAGCATATTTGTATGCTTTGATTTGTTATATTTGTCACGGTTCCAGCAGCACTAAGTGACTGATCAGACTCTGTGGTGTTAGTCCAACCATTCCACTTTTTTCAGTCTTTCATTTATGCACAAATAAAACTTAATACCACAAAAACACTCTTATTGTCTTTCCAAAGACTATATACACTTATCCGCGCAATAGGTTACTCATGCTCGTTTAATCATCATGTGAAATAAAAACAAGCCCGTTACGTATAATGGGTTATTTACACTTAACGTCACGTGATAAACAATAAACAACAACCAACAAGTTGATCAATTAAAGTAGAGTTACATGGCCTATTCTCGCCCGTGCGTTTGAGCGTGCGTGTGTCCCTGCGTTAAACTTCCCTTTATACGTCCTTTGGGTTGAGTAACATATCATGTGCTAACTGTTGTGTACGAATTTCTAAATATCAACTTATTAACGCCATTTCCAACCTTTATTTAAAAAAAATTCAATAATATTATTGAAAATGAGTTTTCATATACTGTAAAACTATTTTTGAAGAGTAAACAAACCCAAATCATATGTTTTACACTCTGAATGCATTAAAATATTGAATGTTGGCTAACTTAAAGTGGAGTTACATACTATGCGCATAAAAAATGCAACTCTACAAACAAATCCCACAAAAGCGACGCGCAAAAGTTAAAGAATTTAAACAATTGTTAACTTTGACGACCAAAAACACTACGTCGCATGTGGCAACACAGAATGACGCTCGCTTTTAAGAGTCAAATTTAAAAATATTTTTTTTTGAGTTGCTTTTGTGGACTTTGTGTGCAAAGTTGAATTTTTGCAACGCGACGCTCAAAATCAATGCTCAACGCGTTCATTCCGTTTTGGCCTTAACTTATTTTACAACCACGCAAGCACGTGAGTGAAAATGGCATGTAACTCCACCTTTATTTCACCTGTTTAATTTGAATTCTATACAGTGGAATACAGAAACATTGTGTGAAAATGACAACAAAGTTCTAATTAATGTAGGCTATCTAATGGAGTACAACTATCTCCAGAATTGGATTGCCGTGATATGTGTTTGACATCATTTCTCTGATCGTTTTTCTTTAAAATTTTGTCTTAAAACATGTATGACCATACAAAATGTCGACAAAAGCACATTAAATCCTAACATACTAACATTTTGGCAGCAGCTATTAGCATTCGACCTCATGTGTCGCCTTAGGTATTATATACGAAAATTATTCCATCCATCCAGGATTCCTATCGTAGTCTCGATTATACCGCGAGGGTATAATGTGCTCCTATCCATTCTCCCAACGCCTTAAGTCTCATAGCCACACTTAATCTGCATGTCTATGAGTCAGATATCTAGAATCATCTCCAGCGACAAAGGAAACATGTTTCTTGATCCTGTAGTATTATCGTTATGTCGTACTTTTTCTCCATCGTAGTTCACCAGACTACTGAGTCGTAAGTAAGTATTGGTGTAATAATGCTTCTTCAGAGCCAGGTGCCTATTTGGATTTTACTTTAGCCTTTCCCTTAAAAATATTTTGTTATTAACAAATTCCCTCACGGAAATTCTATTAAGGAATAGGGAGTAAACTTCTCACTTATCAATGAGTGATGTCTGATTCGAGTTAAAGTTCAATAAAACTCCGTTTACACTGCTCTTTAAATTCAGATTTAATGGCTTAAATCCGGATTTAAAGCTCTTAAAGCTAAAGCAGATGATCGAGCCAATAAATCCGAATTTAAAGAGCAGTGTAAACGGATTTAGGGCTCTCGTCACCTGATTTTATAAAGAAAAAACAAATAATTGAACCATTAAATCCGAATTTAAAGAGCAGGGTAAACGGGGTTTTGTATTTTATAGCCGAGTTCGAAAGAAGTGCCCCAGGGCGACGTCTCTTTACATCTCACAAATGTCGCCAGCATTTGGAGGGGATAAACATAACCCAATGTGGATTAATAAAGGTGTTCTCACGCGATCAGCTGAAAACAGACGGGCAGTTTAACAGTATTAAGATGACAGTTCGGTGTTTACATTTACAGCAAACACCCCACTTTTTTCCACGTTCTCTTTGTTTGTGTTTCCCTTTTTCTCATTTTACCTGCAAACGTACTCACGCACAAGCACAAGCTTTCTCTCATTTTACCTGTGCACCTACACACACGAGCGCAAATTTCTTTGCTTGTGTTGAGAATAATGTCATTTTTGAAATGACATCCCGATGACGAGACGGCGGATTGCACCATATGATTTGTGGTTGTTGTACAAATGTACAAGCTTTAATTGTTTCGCTATGATCACCACTCAAGGCGGATTTAAAAAGGTGGTCTCACGCTGTGGAACAGCTGTTAACAGCCGGCTAGGTTTGACGGTATTAAGATGCCAGATTTTTGTTTGCATTCTCTTTGTTGTCATCTTCTTTCTCGCATATTCTCTGCTCATGTACGCACACGTATACACACACGCAAACAAATTTCCTTGTGTGTGTTGGCAAAACGTCGATCAGCTTGATGATAAGATGGGAGATGGCACCATATGATTTGTGGTTGTTGTACAAATGAGACCACTTTTAATTGTTTCGCCATGACCACCACTGAAAAACTGTTTTCTGATGTCCTCTTCACAGGATTCAAACATAGGCGTTTTGCGTTATAGGCGTACACGCTAACCTTTGCTAAACTTTTTGTGGTTTTATTTATGAAAACTTACCATGAAAACTTATGAATTTTGGGAACGTGGATCTCAAAACACACCCACAAAAGTTGATTTGGACCTTACCATGAAAACTTATGAATTTTGGGAACGTGGATCTCAAAACACACCCACAAAAGTTGATTTGGACCTTATGCCTTCTTTATTAATTTATATATTTTTACTCTTACATCATTCAATCACAATTACAGCATTCGGGGAAAGGTTTCGAAAAGTCCGGATGACCTGTACAAGGTAAAGGACGGCGTGGACAGCTTTAAATAAAGAAAGAAAAACGATGCTAGTTATAAAAACAGCTAAAAACGTTTGTTGTTACAGCAAATAATAGTATGTGCAAACAATAACAGAACTTTTAGAAATATTTTCCCTCTTTCGAATAACATTCTAGTGGTAATTAAGCTCGATCAATTAACAAAATATCATCACTCACTAGTTGTATTGTAGCACATAATCGTCACGACAGTACAGCTTAAAGCATTTTCCTGGTAAAGTAGGATAGATAGTTTCATCTATTTTTAATGTCAAATCATTGTCATTGTCATAGCAGTGACCATCCAAAGCTAAAAATAAAATAAAAATAATGAAAAAATACTACACACTTTGTACAAGTTGTCACTTACTCGGATGCCTGCGATTTCCCAAATAAAATGCTCCTTGCGAGGCCACAATAGCGATGAAAGCCAAAAAGGCTGCCAATGTTAAGAATAATTTAGAGGACATAGTGTTACCTAAAGGGAGGATAAGAGTGTGGCGATTAAATTTGAAATTTCTGTACTGAATTCTACTTGGGAATTATTTTTTATTTAAAACAAAAACACAAAAGCAAAGCAAGTACAATGTGTTGCGAATGTCTATACAAGAGTGAATAATTTTAGACAAATCTCTTCGGCAGCATTAAAAAAACCTCAGAATTTTTACAATCGCCTGCCACAGAAAGCTAATTTTTTGTGGTTATTGAAATAAAATAACCTCGACATGGATAAAAATACAATTTTAAAATCTTCCAATCCCAATTGTATATATATATATATTTAAGGAGCTACAAGCATTTTTAAGTTAAGAATAAATATTTATTTAGTTTAATTGAATGTTTCGGCTATAGGTCGTATGGGCCTGAAAGTTACCCCAGAGAAGACTGATACCTGCTTCTTAAGGAAGAAGACGATAGTGGGCAAATTTGGAGTGTCATGTTTTCTCAACAGAAAGAGTATGATATCCGACAAGATCAAATATTTGGGAGTGATCAGGATAGTACATTGAAATGGAAGTGTCACATCTAGGGGCACACTGAGATGGCTCAGAGATGTTGAGAACTACATATGCAGACCGTATGCTTGAAATGTGACTTCAATTCCAGGATAATCTACTGGTTCTTCAGCAGCGTGGTTAGACCAATACTAACTTACACCTTAGTAGTTGGTTGGACAACGATAAAGAAGAAATGCAACCGGTTCAGAGACAAGTTGTCTTAGCATAGTTAGGCTGGTTAGGAGAACCACGCCTATTAGGGCATTGGAGACATTTCTAGATGTCCAACCAATTGACATATAGATTAAGCATAGCCGAATCCACTATGGCTATAACACTTAATGCGATGGGAGAATGGATATAAGATAGGAACAGGTCTTACCATCATGGACTAATCAAGGCGACTATAGGAGGTCTAGATGGATTGTAAGAGTTTTCTGACCGAATACCAGAGACGACACCTTAGATCGAGACACTGTTGCCGACTATATAGTCTTGGATTGACATAAATCTGGTATTGCCATCTAGTAATTTATGCTACACAGATGGATAAAAGCTAGAGGAAAGAATGAGTTAAAGTGACTTCTTTGAAAAACCAGAGACAGGGCATACCACGTTCGTGCAGGCGGAAAGTTTCCCGAGAAATATGTATAAAAAATTAGAACCAAAGTTTACGTAAGGTTAGGTTTTATAAAGACATAATCTGGTATTGCCCTCTGGTAACTCATGCTACACAGCTGGATAAAAGCTAGAGGACAGAACAGGTCTAAGTGTCATCTTTGAGAATCCAGAGACTGAGCATAACACGTTCCTGCAGGCGGAAAGTTTCCCGAGAAATATCTATCCCAGAATAGTACCAAGGGTTAGAAAAGATTAGGTTTTAGGGCACAGGCAACCACGATTACTAGCCGCTTCACACAGAGACCGCAGGCTCATTTTGTTCGCCCTAGAATAAGATACATAGAAGAGAAAAAGAAGACAGATATACACCTTACCACGATGAGAATCACCAGAAACGATAGGAACATAAAGCCAACGTACAAAACCAAAAAAGTGGGGAACCTGGCGGACTGGGAAGAAATTCTCATCGGTGAAAATATAGTGCAGTCTTTAATTCAGGCCTCTGCAGAACCCCAGAATGATAATGAGAGGAATAAGTACATGGAGGGAATCCAGACAAGGACAGTTCTTCATCCATTTGTCATACTGGGAAGAAATACTCAACGGTGAGAGTATGGTCCAGTCATCCAATTCAGGCCTCTGCAGAACCCCAGAATGATTATGAGAGGACTAAGTACTTGGAGGGAATCCAGGCAATGACAGTTCTTTACCCATTTTTCATTCTGGGAAGAAATATTCAACGGTGAGAGTATGGTCCAGTCATATAATTCACGCCTCTGCAGAACTCCAGAATTAGTATGAAAGGATCAAGACAGTGATAGTTCTTCACCCATGATTCTGACTTGGAAGAAATTCTCACCGGTGAAAATATGGTGCAGTCTTCCAATTCAGGCCTCTGCATAACTCCAGAATTAGTATGAGAGGACTAAGTACCTGAAGGGAATCCCGACGGTGACAGTTCTTCACCCATTATTCTGACTTTGAAGAAATTCTCACCGGTGAAAATATGGTGCAGTCTTCTAATTCAGGCCTCTGCAGAACCCCAGAATGATTATGAGAGGAATAAGTAGATGGAGGGAATCCAGACAAGGACAGTTCTTCACCCATTTGTCATACTGGGAAGAAATACTCAACAGTGAGAGTATGGCCCAGTCATCCAATTCACGCCTCTGCAGAACCCCAGAATGATTATGAGAGGAATAAGTAGATGGAGGGAATGCAGACAATGACAGTTCTTCACCCATTATCATGTATCTTTTATGGACCATCTTCAACGCCTTCACGTCATCACACAGGATGCGGAAGTCAGACGCTCTCTGTCTACCTGCACGCTGTCAGATGCCCAACGTTGCAATCCCCAGTGAGGACGCTTAGCAGCACTCCGAAGTCATGCTTACTTAGCCCCAGGATAAGCATCGTCCTGTTCCTCGAAATACTCGGCCACAAGTCACTTGCAACCCACAGCACGAGCGAGCCCGGGGGGTCACTGATTTTGTAAAACAATCAGCGATTCTGCTATTCGGCCACTTTGTTTCCCGTCACTCCTTGATGGTCCTAGACTCAGCAAAGCCTGACAGCTTCCCCCTTGGCCGAGAAGAAGCTAATTATATCTTTTAAACAGACTCAACCTCATATGGTCCAACGCTTAAGTCTTCAACACCGCCTGGCTGCTCTCATTTATTCTGACATTCGATCAGGACTCCGATCACACACATCGACGTCGTCTTCAAAGCTTATGATACCGAAAAGACCTCCACCTGACAGTGCAACCTTTCAAAAGCCTACACCATTGACTCAAAGGAATTTAATGAAGACGACTGACCCGGTGCCCCCATCCATGTATACGGAAGAGCCTTAAAAGAGCGAAAGGATCCCAACCCAGAAATTTCGGAAAAACAAAATGCAACACGTCAATAAGGAAGAACTTCCCTGGTATATAATCAGTCGAGTCGCCTATAGCATGCCGCCACGCCGAATCTCCATCACCTAGCAAAAAAGAAGCATGAGCAAATTTGTGGAGCGCCAAGTACCCTAGTCCCTCAGTCTTAGGGCAAACTTTGTTGTCACACTGTATGGTGAAAAGGCTGAGGATCGAGTATGGCATTCAGATCTTCAACTTAGGGGCATTTCTCCTTGCTCTAGAGATCAGCACAAACCATAAAAAATTTGTCTCCCTTGTGTAACTTCCTCAATGAGGTGTGCTTTGGAAGATAGACATGTTTAAACTTCATTTCCTGAATTAAGGAGCTACAAGCATTTTTAAGTTAGAAAAGAAAACTGAATTGATTTGCTGGATTGCCACCAGAAATTGTAATTAAGAAAATATTTTTTTTTTTTAATTTGGCAGAATGAGTCATTCTGTCAATACCAAATATGGTTATAAGGCTCCATGTTTTGATATGGACCCCACAGAATTTCCCCTTTTTATAGTCCGTATAGTTTCACATCTATTCTTTCGAACTGTATTCTTTACCCCAAAATTTTTCCTCCTTTTGATATATTCCCTCTCATAACAAAGCTGCAGGTTTCACTTGAAAAGGCAAAAAACACGTTTTTTCGGCTTACCCATTTTTTAATAAAATTTATTTTCTCACAATATTAGTTCAACGAAAAATCTTAATTGTCAATATACTCGTATATTTTCAAACTGGATATTTTCTTAATTTTCTTGAGGTTTTTAAACAATTTCTTACCTGATATGTCCCACTTTGTTTGGCAAGTAGATTGTGTTTTTTTTTTTTTTTGAAACTAAAAAATTTAATTCACTTGCAATTACTGCTATTATTATTTTCGTTTTGAGTCACCGCCTGTAGTAAAAGTTGAAACAAGTGTTTGTTTTGCATATATATTCAATAAACACTGATTTAAAAGAGGCTTCTTTGCTGTCTGAGAATTTTGATTTGTTTTCATTCCGAATCTTATTAATTAGGGTATATGAAAGCTTTTTATCACTTCCATGTCAATATACATAAGTCGATTTTTCAAATCTGAGCTTTATTTTGAATGATAAATGCCTTGGATGATAAGCTTATGAGACCTTGAGAAAAAGATGCCTAGTAAAGAAATAAAGAAAGCTCTAGTCTTAAGAGAAATACATTGTATTTTTGGTGAGATGAGACCACATATAATAGCCACAAAATGATTATAAAAAAATAATAAAAAAAAATTAGATATGTTTGGTCAGGCCGTATGTTGGGTAGCCAACATACGGCCATTATTAACAATGTTTATATCTGGATTAGTTTGAAGAAATTCAAAGGGGTAAAGTTTGACTTATCCTGGACTTGAATGATAAACCTATTTGGGGGACATTTTACCTGGGGGATGCATGAAGAGGCGGATTTTTGCAAGGTTCCTGGTTTATGATGAAGGTCTCTGTCCACTGGTAGATGACAAGAAATTACGCAGCTGACGAGCTCTGTGAGTGACTGTTGCCTCTTGGCCATACTAAAGGCGCTATCACACGGTATGTAGATGTCTTATGACATGTTACTTTTTGTATTCACATGTAATTGCAAATGTTTGTCAAAATTGTCAATTTACATATGATTCACAATTTTTGCTATCACACCTGTATGTTATTTTCGTATGACATAGCCTAAAAATTTGAGCATAAACTGATTTGTTTATGCTTAATAATTGTAAAAGTTGTGAGAAAGCTGATTAAATCAAAAATTTTTTAAAACAATTTAATTTGGGGTTGCTTTCATTCAACTGTCAACAAAAACAGCTGATTTCTTTTTGTGTTTTTGTCAGAAGGAATAGAGCACGCTCCAATCGAAAAAAAATACATGTGGTATTGATTGAAAAGTTAGTGTATCATACGATATGTACAACTCAACATTTGCTATTGGGTTGCCCAAAAAGTAATTGCGGATTTTTTAAAAGAAAATAAATGCATTTTTAATAAAACTTAGAATGAACTTAAATAAAATATACTTTTTTTACACTTTTTTTCTAAAGCTAGCTAAAAGTAACAGCTGATAACTGACAGAAGAAAAAATGCATTTACAGAGTCACAAGCTGTGAAAAAATTTGTCAACGCCGACTATATGAAAAATCCGCCATTACTTTTTGGGCAACCCAATAGATTTAACATATCATAAGACAACTACAAGCCGTGTAATAGAGCCTTAAGAAACAGAAAACCCATCCTTTTGCACAGTTCTTGGTAGGACATATGATTTCTACGATAACTACATGTATATAGCGTGCACAGATTACTATGTGTCGCAAGATGGCCAAGATCTTGTGGCCGAGCTTCCCATTGAGTAGAACGTCGCTTATGTTGGGACTGTGAAAACAACACCTCACGCTACTAATGGGGTCTTGAGAGGTCATAGCAATAATGTCAATGACTTTTTGTAGGGAAAAGTCGACTCCTACAGGGTTTCTTAGCCCTGTGGTTGGATATCTCTTTGAGGGGAACGTCGCTTATTTTGGGGCTAACAAAGCTTGCATCCAAGTTATTGATAGGGGGCATGACCTCCATTGCAATGCCGCAGGCAGGCTGCTGTACGATAAGTGGGCATGGGCAAAAGAGGCTTTTCGCAACTCCCGTGTTGTTTCCTCAAAAAACAAGCTCAAAATCGCATAATTGATATTCAATGAATACAAAAAAAAACATCTATGTTAGATCGAAATTGCTGTAACTTCTTTCTTAGAATTTCGAAATTCTGCAAACACCATTAGATTCGAGACATAAAGCTCTTTCCGTAATGGTGCTGGTTGAAGCAGTACTTCAAAGTTTTCTATGCAAAAAGTCGTACAAATCGATTTTTTGGGCCTACAATTTTCAAGGTCATTTTAAGTTCGAAAACTCTGTAACTCATTCATTTTTTCGAATTTAGAAAATTTTAAAGCATTCCGCAGTTCAAAATTCGAATATGAATCGTAAAACAATCAAAATTCCTTGGAATTTATCATTTTATTTTTTGTAAATTTTTTTAGCAAAGGGGTAACCTTGTAAAAATTTTCAATTTTTGATGCGGAAAATATTTTTGAGTTGAGTATGCAGCATTGAAGTTTATGGCGAAAAATGAGGTTTAGCGCAACTCCCGTGTTGCTTCCTCAAAAAACAAGCTCAATATCGCATAATTGATATTCAATGAATACAAGAAAAAAACATCAATGTTAGTTCGAAATTGCTGTAACTTCTTTAGTTTTTTGAATTCCGAAATTCTGCAAACACCATTAGATTCGAGACATAAAGCTCTTTCCGTAATGGTGCTGCTTGAAGCAACACTTCAAAGTTTTCTATGCAAAAAGTCGTAAAAATCGATTTATTATGGGCCTACAATTTTCAAGGTCATTTTAAGTTCGAAAACTCTGTAAATCCTTCATTTTTTCGAATTTAGAAAATGTTAAAGCATTCCGCAGTTCAAAATTCGAATATGAATCGTAAAACAATCAAAATTCCTTGGAATTTATCATTTCATTTTTGGTCAATTTTTTTAGCAAAGGGGGTAACCTTGTCAAAAATTTCAATTTTTGATGCGACAAAAATTTTTGAGTTGAGTATGCAGCATTGAAGTTTATGGCGAAAAATGAGGTTTAGCGCAACTCCCGTGTTGCTTCCTCAAAAAACAAGCTCAATATCGCATAATTGATATTCAATGAATACAAGAAAAAAACATCAATGTTAGTTCGAAATTGCTGTAACTTCTTTAGTTTTTTGAATTCCGAAATTCTGCAAACACCATTAGGGGGTAACCTTGTCAAAATTTTCAATTTTTGATGCGACAAAATTTTTTGAGTTGAGTATGCAGCATTGAAGTTTATGGCGAAAAATGAGGTTTAGCGCAACTCCCGTGTTGTTTCCTCAAAAAACAAGCTCAATATCGCATAATTGATATTCAATGAATACAAAAAAAAACATCTATGTTAGTTCGAAATTGCTGTAACTTCTTTAGATTTTTAAATTCCGAAATTCTGCAAACACCATTAGATTCGAGACATAAAGCTCTTTCCGTAATGGTGCTGGTTGAAGCAGTACTTCAAAGTTTTCTATGCAAAAAGTCGTAAAAATCGATTTATTTTGGGCCTACAATTTTCAAGGTCATTTTAAGTTCGAAAACTCTGTAAATCCTTCATTTTTTCGAATTTAGAAAATGTTAAAGCATTCCGCAGTTCGAAATTCGAATATGAATCGTAAAACAATCAAAATTCCTTGGAATTTATCATTTTATTTTTTGTCAATTTTTTTAGCAAAGGGGTAACCTTGTCAAAATTTTCAATTTTTGGTGCGACAAAATTTTTTGAGTTGAGTATGCAGCATTGAAGTTTATGGCGAAAAATGAGGTTTAGCGCAACTCCCGTGTTGTTTCCTCAAAAAACAAGCTCAATATCGCATATTTGATATTCAATGAATACAAAAAAAACATCTATGTTAGTTCGAAATTGCTGTAAATTCTTTAGATTATTGAATTCCGAAATTCTGCAAACACCATTAGATTCGAGACATAAAGCTCTTTCCGTAATGGTGCTGGTTGAAGCAGTACTTCAAAGTTTTCTATGCAAAAAGTCGTAAAAATCGATTTATTTTGGGCCTACAATTTTCAAGGTCATTTTAAGTTCGAAAACTCTGTAACTCTTTAATTTTTTCGAATTTAGAAAATGTTAAAGCATTCCGCAGTTCAAAATTCGAATATGAATCGTAAAACAATCAAAATTCCTTGGAATTTATCATTTTATTTTTTGTACATTTTTTTAGCAAAGGGGGTAACCTTGTCAAAATTTTCAATTTTTGATGCGACAAAATTTTTTGAGTTGAGTATGCAGCATTGAAGTTTATGGCGAAAAATGAGGTTTAGCGCAACTCCCGTGTTGTTTCCTCACAAAACAAGCTTAATATCGCACAATTGATATTCAATGAATACAGAAAAAAACATCTATGTTAGTTCGAAATTGCTGTAAATTCTTTAGATTTCTGAATTCCGAAATTCTGCAAACACCATTAGATTCGAGATATAAAGCTCTTTCCGTAATGGTGCTGGTTGAAGCAGTACTTCAAAGTTTTCTATGCAAAAAGTCGTAAAAATCGATTTATTTTGGGCCTACAATTTTCAAGGTCATTTTAAGTTCGAAAACTCTGTAAATCCTTCATTTTTTCGAATTTAGAAAATGTTAAAGCATTCCGCAGTTCAAAATTCGAATATGAATCGTAAAACAATCAAAATTCCTTGGAATTTATCATTTTATTTTTTGTAAATTTTTTTAGCAAAGGGGTAACCTTGTAAAAATTTTCAATTTTTGATGCGGAAAATATTTTTGAGTTGAGTATGCAGCATTGAAGTTTATGGCGAAAAATGAGGTTTAGCGCAACTCCCGTGTTGTTTCCTCACAAAACAAGCTTAATATCGCACAATTGATATTCAATGAATACAGAAAAAAACATCTATGTTAGTTCGAAATTGCTGTAAATTCTTTAGATTTTTGAATTCCGAAATTCTGCAAACACCATTAGATTCGAGACATAAAGCTCTTTCCGTAATGGTGCTGCTTGAAGCAACACTTCAAAGTTTTCTATGCAAAAAGTCGTAAAAATCGATTTATTTTTGGCCTACAATTTTCAAGGTCATTTTAAGTTCGAAAACTCTGTAACTCCTTCATTTTTTCGAATTTAGAAAATATTAAAGCATTCCGCAGTTCAAAATTTGAATATGAATCGTAAAACAGTCAAAATTCCTTGGAATTTATCATTTTATTTTTTGTCAATTTTTTTAGCAAAGGGGGTAACCTTGTCAAAATTTTCAATTTTTGATGCGACAAAATTTTTTGAGTTGAGTATGCATCATTCAAGGTTATGGCGAAAAATGAGGTTTAGCGCAACTCCCGTGTTGTTTCCTCACAAAACAAGCTTAATATCGCACAATTGATATTCAATGAATACAGAAAAAAACATCTATGTTAGTTCGAAATTGCTGTAAATTCTTTAGATTTTTGAATTCCGAAATTCTGCAAACACCATTAGATTCGAGACATAAAGCTCTTTCCGTAATGGTGCTGATTGAAGCAGTACTTCAAAGTTTTCTATGCAAAAATTAGTAAAAATCGTTTTGTTTTGGGCCTACAATTTTCAAGGTCATTTTAAGTTCGAAAACTCTGTAACTCCTTCATTTTTTCGAATTTAGAAAATATTAAAGCATTCCGCAGTTCAAAATTTGAATATGAATCGTAAAACAATCAAAATTCCTTGGAATTTATCATTTTATTTTTTGTCAATTTTTTTAGCAAAGGGGGTAACCTTGTCAAAATTTTCAATTTTTGATGCGACAAAATTTTTTGAGTTGAGTATGCATCATTGAAGTTTATGGCAAAAAATGAGGTTTAGCGGAACTCCCGTGTTGTTTCCTCAAAAAAACAAGCTCAATATCGCATAATTGATATTCAATGAATACAAAAAAAAACATCAATGTTAGTTCGAAATTGCTGTAACTTCTTTAGATTTTTGAATTCCGAAATTCTGCAAACACCATTAGATTCGAGACATAAAGCTCTTTCCGTAATGGTGCTGGTTGAAGCAGTACTTCAAAGTTTTCTATGCAAAAATTCGTAAAAATCGATTTATTTTGGACCTACATTTTTCAAGGTCATTTTAAGTTCGAAAACTCTGTAACTCCTTCATTTTTTCGAATTTAGAAAATGTTAAAGCATTCCGCAGTTCGAAATTCGAATATGATTCGTAAAACAATCAAAATTCCTTGGAATTTACCAAAAAATATTTTGCAATTTTTTTTAGCAAAGGGGGTAACCTTCGAAAACTCTGTAAATCCTTTATTTTTTTGAATTTAGAAAATGTTAAAGCATTCCACAGTTAGAAATTCGAATATGAATCGTAAAACAACCAAAATTCCTTGAAATTTATCATTTTATTTTTTGTCAATTTTTTTAGCAAAGGGGGTAACCTTGTCAAAATTTTCAATTTTTGATGCGACAAAATTTTTTGAGTTGAGTATGCATCATTGAAGTTTATGGCGAAAAATGAGGTTTAGCGCAACTCCCGTGTTGTTTCCTCAAAAAACAAGCTCAATATCGCATAATTGATATTCAATGAATACAAAAAAAACATCTATGTTAGTTCGAAATTGCTGTAACTTCCTTAGTTTTTTGAATTCCGAAATTCTGCAAACACCATTATATTCGAGACATAAAGCTCTTTCCGTAATGGAACTGGTTGAAGCAGTACTTCAAAGTTTTTTATGCAAAAAGTCGTAAAAATCGATTTATTTTGGGCCTACAATTTTCAAGGTCATTTTAAGTTCGAAAACTCTGTGAATCCTCCATTTTTTCGAATTTAGAAAATGTTAAAGCATTCCGCAGTTCGAAATTCGAATATGAATCGTAAAACAACCAAAATTCCTTGGAATTTATCATTTTATTTTTTGTCAATTTTTTTAGCAAAGGGGGTAACCTTGTCAAAATTTTCAATTTTTGATGCGACAAAATTTTTTGAGTTGAGTATGCATCATTGAAGTTTATGGCGAAAAATGAGGTTTAGCGCAACTCCCGTGTTGTTTCTTCAAAATACAACCTCAAAATCGCATAATTGATATTCAATGAATACAAAAAAACATCTATGTTAGTTCGAAATTGCTGTAACTTCCTTAGTTTTTTGAATTCCGAAATTCTGCAAACACCATTATATTCGAGACATAAAGCTCTTTCCGTAATGGTGCTGGTTGAAGCAGTACTTCAAAGTTTTCTATGCAAAAAGTCGTAAAAATCAATTTATTTTGGGCCTACAATTTTCAAGGTCATTTTAAATTCGAAAACTCTGTAAATCCTTCATTTTTTCGAATTTAGAAAATGTTAAAGCATTCCGCAGATCGAAATTCGAATATGAATCGTAAAACAATCAAAATTCCTTGGAATTTATCATTTTATTTTTTGTCAATTTTATTTAGCAAAGAGGGTAACCTTGTCAAAATTTTCAATTTTTGATGCCGAAAAATTTTTTGAGTTGCGTATGCAGCATTAAAGTTTATGGCGAAAAATGAGGTTTAGAGCAACTACCGTGTTGTTTCCTCTAAAAACAAGCTCAATATCGCATAATTGATATTCAATGAATACAAACAAAAAAAAAAAACATCTATGTTAGTTCGAAATTGCTGTAACTTCTTTAGTTTTTTGAATTCCGAAATTCTGCAAGCACCATTAGATTCGAGACATAAAGATCTTTCCGTAATGGTGCTGCTTGAAGCAGTACTTCAAAGTTTTCTATGCAAAAAGTCGTAAAAATCGATTTATTATGGGCCTACAATTTTCAAGGTCATTTTAAGTTCGAAAACTCTGTAACTCCTTTATTTTTTCGAATTAGAAAATGTTAAAGCATTCCGCAGTTCGAAATTCGAATATGAATCGTAAAACAATCAAAACAAGCTCAATATCGCATAATTGAACTTAGAGATAATCGAAAAAAATACATGTGAGTTCGAAACTGCTGTAACTTCCTTAGACTTTCGAATTCCGAAATTCTGGAAGCACCATTAGATTTGTGGAGAAAAGCTCTTTCCGTAAACTTTAAAATTTTCTATGAAAAAAAATTCGTAAAAATCAATTTATTTTGGGCCTGAAAATTTCAAGGTCATTTTTAAGTTCGTAATCATCAGAAATCTTTAGATGTAAGGGCTTCAAAGGTCGTACATTGGTAGATTGTATTTATGTCGACGAAATTACGAAAGAACCTGTATGAAATGCACACAACATACTAACCAATACTGACACTTTGTCCTACTGGCTGTGCCACTTTTCCAAATGTATGTGTGTTTGCAGCATTTTTCAACGCAACGCCCTCATTGTGTTTTGGCCTTTACGGCCTAGACCACTAACTTTTGTTTCGCCAATGCATTGAAAACAGTTGATTTTACAAAGGATAAGCAGTGAATTGGCAAATAAATGGATTGGTAAAAAGAAAAAAAAATTGGTGCTTGTAACTCCTTATTTTATGAATAAGGAGTTACAAGCATTTTAAGTTCGAAACAAGCATTTGAATTTTTGGGTGGATTAACTCTTCAAACGGAGAAATAGGTCACAGCGGTGCAGAGGTTAGCCTATGACACAGAACGCCTGGGTTCAAATGATAATGAGAACATCGAAAAAAAATTCAGAGTCCCTTCTAAAAAGAGGGGAAGAAGATTCGTTCTCGCCTGGGTTGTTGTTCAACTATCAACTTAAATTTTTTTACTATTCTTATTTTATTCGTAAATCCTATCATTCTAGACTACTATAAGGATCTCTAGAGGTTGACTGAAGGGAACGATCCCCCATGAGAGTTCCTTTCCTATCCACCGGACTTTCAATATTCCTTGTCACATGCACCGCACTACAGCACGCCTCATCTGTATTCTTCTTTGCTTTGCTTGGTTTATATGAGACAATGATTATTTGGGGGCGTACTTGGTTTGGGGGTCAGCGTTTATATTATCTTTATGTTACAATTTTAAGTTACATAGTATACAAATTAAAGGTTCTTGGAATCCAAGTAGTCAAGTCGGAGATTCTTTTTATATGTTGGTTACATACCATAACCAAACATCAACCCTTTTGCAATCTCCATCATCCACATCAATAAAAGAGCATTTTCGCCAAATTTCATAAAGATAACTTTATTCGTTCTAGTGCGGAATTTCGACACACGGAGGCCACCGTAGCCCTGAAGTTAGCATGTCTGCCTATGACGCTGAACGCCTGCGTTCGAATCCTGACGAGACCATCAGAAATAATGAGCAGCGGTGGTTTTCCCCTCCTAATGCTGGCAACATTTGTGAGGTACTATGCCATGTAAAACTTCTCTCCCAAGAGGTGTCGCACTACGGCACGCCGTTCGGATTCGGCTATAAAAAGGAGGCCCCTTATCATTGAGCTTAAACTTGAATCGTTCTGCACTCTTTGATATGTGAGAAGTTTGTCCCTGTTCCTTAGTGGAATGTTCATGGGCAAAATGTGCATTTGGGCGGCCATAAAATGAATGTCAGGAATGTGGAATGACAGGACAATTCATCCTATCTATATTTTGTAGGGTGGGAGAACGGTATTTCGAGATTTTACAGTGGTGGTTATTCTCTTACTAATGCTGGCTACAAGTGGTGTAGCTATGCGGCATAAAAAAGGAGGGTCCTTATCATTGAGCTTTAAACTTTAATCGGACTGCAGTAATATAAGATAGAAATATCCCCTGTTCCTTAATGGAATGTTCATGGAAAATTTAGTAGTTTATTTAGTACATATAGAGTTACTAGATTAAAAGTTTTATTATTCCATCTTTAAGTATTAACACTTAAATATACTAAAATTTAACAGGCGCTACAACATTCTGGAAATGGTTTAGAGAAGTCGGGTTTCTTGCCACAAGTCGGAGTACCCCTAGGACAGCTGAAAGAAGAGATGAAGAAACATAACATTTGAAAATATTCTTTTCAAGATTACATGCTTTCAAAGTACTTTTTCAAACCCCTATTGTTTTTAACTCCGATTCGTTAGCCAATTTTTCTAGATCAGCTGTTTTTCCTTTATAAAATCAGCTGATTCGATGAATTGCCTACCGAAGCGAGTGACAAAAAGTTCGAGGTTTTGACAGTAAATCTCATTAGAATAAAATTAACAGTTCTCTACTTACTAACTAACGTCTAGAACATAATCATCGCGACAGAACATTTTGAAACATTGATATTCAAAACCGGTGGGGAAAATGGTGTCATTCACTTTAATAGTCAGTTTATGTTCTTCATCGTAACAATGATGGTCCAAGGCTAAAAATTGGGAAGAAAGACGTTTAAAAAAAATAAATAAAACTTGTATTTCATTTAAAGATGTAATTATGTATTTATTATTGCAATATTTCGATAAATCGTCAATAATCATCTTCAGGGAAAATTCAGCTTTGATTTCCAGGAGAATTGTCTTTTCAAAAATAAAGGAATTTTTATTAACCGATTTTGCTTACAAATTTTAAATATAAACACATTGTGTTTTTTGTTTTTTGTAACAAAACAACTGAATTTTCTCTGAGGACGGTTATCGATGATATACCGAAATATCGGAAAAACCAAAATATAACAATTAAAACAAAAATAAAAAATTTTTCTATCCGATTTCGTTTAGAAATTTTAAATATAAACACATTATTTGTTTTGTTATATGTATGTAAAAAAACTGAATTTTTTTCTGAAGACGGTCATCGATGATATAGCGAAATATCGGAAAAACCAAAATATAACAACAACAGCTTATTTAATCAAATGATGATATTTGATTTTGTGCCAAAAAGCACATGTATTTCGAGTTATGTATCTTTTTTCTATTTTTGATTGTTTTTAAACAATTTTTAATTTTGGGGATTTATATATTGGGTTGCCCAAAAAGTAATTGCGGATTTTTCATATAGTCGGCGTTGACAAATTTTTTCACAGCTTGTGACTCTGTAATTGCATTCTTTCTTCTGTCAGTTATCAGCTGTTACTTTTAGCTTGCTTTAGAAAAAAAGTGTAAAAGAGTACATTTGATTAAAGTTCATTCTAAGATTTGTTAAAAATGCATTTACTTTCTTTTGAAAAATCCGTAATTACTTTTTGGGAAAACCCAATAGTAATTTTTCATTCCCTTCGTCATATTGGTTTTTGCAGAACATTTGTCAAAAATGTATTCTTAATAGAAATTTGAAGGTTGAATTTAAAGAACAAATTTATTTTCTATGTTCAATAAAGGCTTTATTATGTTATAAATGTACTTACTTGGATGTTTCTTATTGCCAAAACTTCTAAAACCTTGAGATGTGGCTAATGCCACCATAGCCAAAAGAACAAGAATGGCGATGTATTGTTTGTGAGACATTTTCTAAAACTGAAGCGTCTTCCAGTCAAATCTTTCAATAAAAGTGTAATAAAATATTCTTAAAACAAACATTTATTATATTTCCAAAGAAAGCTTGGCTTATCTCTCTTGTGGTGACTGAAAAAATTGGCTCTCTGTGAGTCATTGCATGACTCTTATCAAATTCGTGTACATTTTTGAAATAGGTCAAAATTAGAAAAAAATATATAAAAAACAAACATATGTTTATATATTTTTGATAATTATTTTGTATTATTTTTTTTTTTGTTTTTTAAAGCTACAAAAAAAAATGTTAAATAAAAAAACTCAGAGGTGGAATCCAAAAAATGGCCTCTGATCTAAATGGATCTCGAAGATTTCAAAATAATATCTAGATCAAATGAAAAAAGTCCCAAAATCGTTGTCTTTAAACAGAAGTGCATAATAGCCCCAAAAAATTGCAAACTTATCTCATCATCAAATGAATAGCTGCACCAGACTTAGGATATTTTTTTTTTTTTTGAAAAAAAATCTCCTCGTTTTTTTTATAAAATGTTTTACGTTTGTTCCTTTATTCAACACATTTTTAAGGAGTTACACATATTTCAAGTTGAAAAAAAGAACATTTCAATGACCTCAAAATAATGGCCTGTTTTGCGTTTGTTCCTTTATTTAATAGATTTTTAAGCAGTTACAAGCATTTTAAGTTTAAAAAAAGAAAATTTCAATGACCACAAATTCAAACTTGCGAATAGGTTATGTACACCTAGCATAGGAAATGTACACCTAGTGGCAGTCAACTTTTAGACTCACTTAGCTCAATAACTTGGGAATTTTCACATCCGCTAATACAGACAAGATCTCAAGGTAATGAGAACCTTAAAACCCGTTTACACTGCTCTTTAAATCCGGATTTAATGGCTCGATCATCTGTTTTCCCTTCATAAAATCAGCTGACGAGAGCCTTAAATCCGGATTTAAGAGCAGTGTAAACGAGGTTTTAGGTTGTATGCCCTTTCCACTGTGGACATACACCTATGCCAGTAATCGGCTTGTTGTGCGCTCTAAATACTAAAAATTAACCTCGAAAAAGAAAATCTAAGTAAGAAATTCCGTTCTGCTTACAAATTGATTTCCATACCATTCCCAATTGATTTCCATACCACGCCCCTAAGTTGGTTCATGTCTGGTATTGTGTCCCCACCTAAGCACTGATGACTGTTAGTTGCGAAAGCCGGGCAATGACATAGAAAATTCTCCAACGTCTCGTTATCTTCCTCGTATGCCCTACACATGCTATCACTCCTTTGTGCCGTGTTATGATACCGAAAGCTATACTAACCTCCTGCTTACTTCCTTTTAGTAATAGCCTCGTCTTCTCAAAATCTGGATTTCCCCATAGGATTTTCGAAATCCCACCGACCGCTTCGGTGTTCCACAGTGTTAAATGTACGTTTGTAGCCCACGCCCTTAACTCGGACTGCGTCGACTCGAAAAGCTTCGACTTAACCAATTTTATTGACGGCAGTCCTCTGGCCTTCACTGCCAATTCGTCTGCTTTTTCATTCCTCATTACTTCGCTGTGGCCGGGCATCCAAACAATGCGAATCGTGCCATGCTCAGATAAGGCGTTAATCTTCTTCTTAAACTTCATGAATGTTAGTGACCTTACCGTCCTGGTTGTTATTGCACTGATGGCCAGTTTACTGTCCGTAAAGATGTTAACACTCGACGTCCTCTTGTGAACACCACACTATCTTACATATTACGTGATCGCCCGGATCTCCGCCAGCAGGACCGTATTATGGTCAGGCAGTCTAAAACAGATACCAGTCCCAGAATTCTCATTGTAGACCCCCAGGTCCACTCTGTCCTCTGGCTGTGATCCATACGTGAAGCACGAACTTCCAGATGGGAATACCAGAATTCCGTCAATCCGAAACTGTGCCGCTGGCATCAGTGTCTTTCACTCGACCACAAGTATGGTCTCAGGTATCCGATCGGAAACCTCTTCCATTGCTTCCAGGTTTCCTATCGTTGCCTCGATTATACCGCGTTGGTATGACCTGCTCTTGTTAATGGAGAATGCAGGCGTCGTATGAACCATGAGCTGTATGACAATTAACTATTAACCACCGAACGTATTCAGTGATCGCCCGGATCTCCGCTAGTAGGAACATAATATGGTCGGGCAGTCTAAAACAGATATCAGTGCCAGGATTCTCAATGTAGACCCCAGGCCCACTCTGTCCTCTGTGTTCCATACGTAAAGCACGAACTTCCCAACGGGAATAACAGAGTTTCTTCAATCCAATACTGTACCGCTAGCAGCAGTGTCTTGTACTCGACCAAACGTGTCGTCTCAGGCATCCGATCGGAAACCTCTTCCATTGCTTCCAGGTTACCTATCGTTGCCTTGATTATACCGCGATGGAATGACTTGCTCCTGTTAATGGAGAATATAGGAGTCGTATGAACCAGGAGCTGTATGACGACGATAGCATAGTTACACGTATCAAAATACAACGGCTGCGTTGACTAGGTCATGTTGTCAGCATTTGTCAAGTCAAGTTTTTTGTCCGGTATCTCTTTATAGACAAAAATAAGGATAATGGATAAAAATTGATATTGGAGCTAAATCGCATTATAGACCTTGGTTTGAATGTTGGAGGTAGAAGAAGTCATTGTATAAAATTTCAGCCAAATCGAATAAGAATGGCGCCCATTAGGGGCTCAAGAAATAAAATCAGTTAGGGAGGTCAGCTTATATGGGAGCTGTATAAGGGAGCTCTTCGTAGAAAATTTCAGCCATATCAGATAAGAATTGCCAACATTAGAGGTTTCAGAAGTCCAATCGGGAGATCGATTTATATGGGAGCCATTAGTGAATAGCAATAAAATCAGCAAATTTTGGGCGAAAACAATAGAATTTTTAAAATTCTGGGGGCTGAAACTTTTCTGGAGGGTGCTTAGCCTACCGCCCAGAAACCTTTCTACGCTTATGATGGGAACTATATCTAAACATGGACCCAGTTACAATCTCTATCGGCATACGGTAATTAGATATATCTTTGTAAAACTGCGGGCGGCTAGCTTTACTCGTTCGAAAGTTAGCGTACTTTCGACAGACGGACGGACATGACTAGATCGACTTAAAATATCACAAGGATAAGAATATATATACCTTATGGGGTTTAGACCAATATTTCGAAGTGTTACAAACAGAATAACGAAGTTAAAATACCCCCATCCTATGGTGGAGGGCATAAAATAGCTTAATCCATGTTTGGAAGCCAATATTCATTATGCTTTGCATCCAAACTTGGAGTAATTTATCTCAAATTGACTTAGGGTTATTGTTCACGCCGAATAGACCTTATACATGCGACAAAGTCGTGTACAGGGGCGTAATATCACCGTGTCGAAATTTTTTTCCAGGCAAATGCCACAAAATGTCGGATTTACCTTTAGTTGAAATATACCATCATCCGCCTCTTAATTTGCAACCTTCATACAATAAAGATCTCCTTCTGAATTTAAACCATCAGCGTTGTCATAGCCATCAAGGTAAGCACCAAAGTAGATAATTCCCGATTACATAATTTCGATCTAATTCGGGTGCAATCGTTTCCCTACTTGTTTGGTATATTTTCATTTATGGATCAAATTCTGAGGAATAAATCCGAAAGTTTTTCTCCTTATTCTCAAGCGGTCGCATCACCCTAAATTCAACAATCCCAACCATACAGACCACATATCCGAAGAGGCAATTTCTATCGCGACAAGTTTGCTAGCTGAATCCTAAATCCATTTTTCACTATGCCACACAAACTTCTAATTTAAAAGACTCATCTGATTTTTTACAGAAATACCTTCTGGTTTCTTTACATTTATTTCAGCCTTCTTATTGAAAAGACTTATTGCTTTAATTTTTTGTTATGAATTTCTTTGAACCTTTTGTCATTTACAAATGCTACAACATTCTGGAAATGGCTTAGAGTAGTCGGGTTTACCACAAACCGGAGCACCTCGAGGACAGCTGAAGAGTTATGTATAAAAGACAAAATGTAAAGGTTTTTCATAAAAAATTTTTGAAATTTTATATTACTCTCTACTTACTACGAGGCATCTACCACATAATCATCTTCAAATCTACGACAAAACATTTTGTAGCAATAATGTTCAATGTTTGTGGGGAATATAGTCTCATTGACTTTAATGGTTAGGTTATGATCCTCATAGTAACAATGATTGTCCAGAGCTAGAAAATGGAAGAGAAGGTTAAAATAAGAACAAGTAAAAACGTGTTAAGTTCGGTTTGGTAGAATCTTATACACTCAACCATAAGCGTCCTCAGCCCATTTGTCTGGGGGACTTAAACCCTTTAAGAAGCACAAAAATTAGATTTAAAAAACAACGTAGTTGTTCTGGGGGGCTGAAACTATTCTGGAGGGAGCTTAGCCCATCCCCCCGAAGGCCAGTCTACGCTTATGCCCTCAAACATGAATCACATCTGCCAAGTTCTTAGCACGGTTTCTCCTTTCCAAAAGATAATGGGAGGTCAAAACAATAAATCGTATTGTTTTGTTTTTATATTTTTGGATAAGAATTACTTCCTGTTGTTGCTCAAGGAAGTAATCAGTTTATACAGGAGCAACATCAGGTTATGGACCGATTCAAACTAAACTTGGAAGCGGTAAGAGAACTTATTGTGCAAAATCCATCACAATCACATAAAAATTGCGCACTATAAGTGCTAAAGAAATATAATTGGCAGATTGGTTATGGAAAGATTGAATCCAAACATTATACAGCTGTTAGAGGTCATAGATTAAACACATTATTAAGGAGGTACAAGCATTTTTAAGTTTAAAACGAACAACACGCATCTAAATCAATAAGAAGTGTTTGTGTAAAATTTCCAGCTGCTCACTTTACTCTTAAGGAAGTAAGCTCGTCGACAGACGGAGGATAACTTTTCACAAAATATTCCATTTCAAGAAAAATTTACTTACTGGGATGCCTTTTATGCCCGTAACTACGAAAGTCTTGTGACGCCTTGGTCCCGGCAGCAACCAAAACCAACAGCCAAAAAACGACGCACAGTGGGCCAAATGGCAAAAAAATTGGAAATAAGTCTACAACTTTTTATCTGTTGATTTTAGCCATACAAAATGTTCTAGACATTTGTAGAGGAGGACATAGGCTTTCAGAAAAGTGCTGTTGTTGGTCCATATCTTTAATACAGGGTGAGCTACAGGGTGTGAAAGTTGACCACTTTTGACTTCTCCAAGCTTCTGGGGGCCATAACTTTTGATCTACTCAACCGATTTACATGATTTAGGACTCTAGAGAAAGAGCTTGACAAGATCTAAAAAACTTATGCATAAAGTACCATGCCATCGTGTACTGTTAAGGAGTTATGAATTGTTTAATTTTAAAATATGAAAATTTGGCCTTGGTTTTTTTCAGTGTTTTTTAAATAACTCCGTCAATTTTAAAGCTATAAACTTCATACTTCACACAAATTATGCCAGCATATGTGTGCATAAAATACAAAAGGAATCACGTGAATATCTTTGGCGGTTTAAAAATGGCATCGTTTTCAATATGAAAAATATTTTTTTTGTCAAAAAATTGCAAAATTTTTCAAAAAAGATACTCCCATTTCCTTTAAGTTTTCGCAAACTTTGGCCGTCAAAGCATTATCATTTCTTTCCATTTTCACAAAGTCGAGGTATTAAGAAAAGTTTTAAGTGCTAATTTGGCTAATTTCGATATCAAACAACACCGTTATCTTAAGACCAAAATGGCCAATTTTTTTACTAAACTTCAAAAGTTTCTCACTGGAAAAAAAGTTCCACGGGGATTTTTTCGCTTTTTTTGAACTTAAATGAAAGCTTAAAATGTTCCCAACATTTTAAGGTATGTCTCGCCATATCCTAGCCATAAATGAGATCGTAGCGATCAAAATACTGAAAAAAGTCAATTTTCAAGTAGTGCTATATTCATTGCTAAAAAACAAGTATTACGTCACATTTTATTGCAAAGATGTTAAATAAACTTTTATTTGGTAACACTTCTTCTACAAAACACAAAAAGAATCATGGAAATATCTCTATTCTATTCCATTTTATGGAACCGGCAATAAAAAAGTCAATTTTTCAAAAAAGTCGAATTTCCCAAATTTTGTTTTTGTTGTCCTAATTGCACATGACACACTATAGCCATATTTACGCAACATACCTTATCGTAAAGGAAATTTTCATACCTTTCCAACGATGTATAAAACATTTCTCAACTCGGATTCTATCTACTCTAAAATTCATTTACACTTCATTAAACTCTATATAAAAATGTCTATTTGTGAAATGGAACCTTATATGGGGCCTACACTAAAACATTGATAGATTTGCCCAGGGTTTACAATACAAATGTGTTAGAATAAAAAAAGGTCTCCTGCCAAAGTTTAAAAAAATTGGAATAAAAATATGTGTTTTAGAGCGAAAACACTTCGCATCGGCGTGCGTTTGTATAGTACCTACATCTATTTTTAATGTAAGCTGATGATTTTTGAATAAAAAGTAACCTAGAAATATACCTGCATATATATATATATTTGTGTTAAGATTTGATGCAGACAAATGTTACCTGTTTCGCTATGTCGAATTCCCAGGAAATCCACCGTATCAATGAATGTGAAAAAACCTACCCATAAAAAATTCATTGTCATTTTTTTTAACCAAATTCGAGTCCAGGTAAATAATTATAGAAGAGTAAGTAAAAAGAGGCACTTTGGACCCCTTTTTACGATTGCGTCTGATACCTGAAATGGGTCATTAATTGTGAATATATTGCATAAATATTTGAACAAAATCCAAATTTTCTTCATTATATTTTGTAGAGGCGTAAAGGACATTTATAAGTTATGGAAGTCATACTGAAGTATTCCACTCTTTCGAAAATTGTATGGGACATCAAAAATGATTCCAAATCATACACGGAGTCATTTAAGGAACTTGTTTACACTTTGGACCACATATATGGAATAAGGCTAAATAAAGACGCTTTAGACAAAATTGAAAAATTCTACAAATCATTTGAGAGAAGGTTGCCAGAATGTTCATTCGCAAAAATCAAGTTTTTCAAAATGTATGAGAAGTGGCTGAAATCGGATCTACTTATTGAAATTAAACCGCTGATTCCCGGCCGGCCTAGCAAAGCATACGACGAAGTTACGGAGAAAACCAAAAAGAAAAAACAAGAGGAACTATTGGCGGCACATCCGCCAAATTTAATAAAAGATACGTTCAAAACAGCATTGTTAAAAACACAACCAAAAAATGTTGGACGAATTGTCGATGTTTTACCATTAGCATCTCCGAAAAGGGTAAAGAGAATGGTAGAAAGTATTCCAACTCCAAAATCGACTACAGAATTCACGGAGGAAGATGCACTGGCCCTGATTTTGAACCTAGGCCTCTCAAGAAACAAATACTCAACAATGAGGAAGGCTCTTCGTGAAAAAGGATGGGGTTGTTTACCCTCAAAACATAAATTGTACAACACCAGGACGAAAATGGTGCCATCAAATATATACGTGGACGAATTAAAAGCAAGAGTGAAACTTGCTGATCTTGTTGAAAATACAGCTGTTAGAATTATTTCTAATTTTACTGAAGAACAGTTGAACACATGTAATAATTCCGAAGTGGTTTTGATCAGCAAAGGGGTTGTGATGGATCATCTGGATTTTCCGAATATAAGCAACAAACAGAAATAGATACCAACTTCGCATCAATTTTCATGGCATCATTAGTACCATTGAGAATGAGATTGTACAAGGACCAATCTTCATCATCGAAAGAAAATGCATTTCAAGATATATGGATAAATAGAACACCTGGGTCAAAATATTTATGTCGCCCAATTCGGTTTGAGTATACAAAGGAAGACCGGAACACAACACGATCTTTGGTGAACGAAATAAAGGAAGAAATTGCTGCATTACCCATGATTGTTATAAACCAATTGGGAAGAAATATAAAAGTTTCGTTTCAACTACAACTCACTATGATCGATGGAAAGGTGGCAAACGCATTAACTGGCGTTATGTCCAATTGGAGATGCAATATTTGTGGCAAGAAGAATGGGCAATTCGAGGACAAGTCTGATGAAAATTTAGTAAACGAAAATGCGCTCAATTTCGGTATTTCGCCCCTGCACTGTAGAATTCGATTCATGGAGTATTGTTTGCATTTATCGTATGACCTTAAATATCGGACTAGCCCTGGAAACCGCGATGTCTCTGCTAGAAACAACCAAGATCTTCACAAAATGAGGCAGGAAGAGAAGAATCGAATCCAGTTGGAGTTTAAACAAAAGGGACTTATAATAGATAAACCTCTTTACGGATACGGAAGCACAAATGATGGCAACTCGGCAAGGCGGTTTTTTGAGGACCCCGTATCGACATCTAAAATAACCGGTCTTGATGAACACTTGCTAAGACGATTCAAAGTGATTTTGGCTGTAATCAATAGCAAAAAGATGATAAATTCAACCAAATTTGAAGCTTATAGTAATGACACAAAAAACATTTTATCTGATTTATATTCGTGGAAAGCTTTAACACCGACAGTACATAAAGTCTTACATCATGGCAAGGAAATTGTGGAATACAACATACTTCCGTTAGGAGAACTTACAGAAGAAGCTCAGGAATCCCGTAATAGAGATGTTAAACAGTTCCGGCTTTTCAATACCCGAAAGAGCACCAAATTTAACCAAAATTATGATTTACTTCAATATTTATTGTTATCGTCTGATCCGGTACTATACAGCATCAGAACTAAATGGCTACCAAAAATATGTGACGATATAGATAAGGACGATCCCGATGCCATTCAAATTAAAGAGCTTTTAAATTTTGATACCTTAGATTATTTGGTAGAGAATAAAATCAAATAATACAAAACTAAAATGCTTTTTTATTTTGGGAGTAGCTAATATACATATAAACGCACGCCGATGCGAAGTGTTTTCGCTCTAAAACACATATTTTTATTCCAATTTTTTTAAACTTTGGCAGGAGACCTTTTTTTATTCTAACACATTTGTATTGTAAACCCTGGGCAAATCTATCAATGTTTTAGTGTAGGCCCCATATAAGGTTCCATTTCACAAATAGACATTTTTATATAGAGTTTAATGAAGTGTAAATGAATTTTAGAGTAGATAGAATCCGAGTTGAGAAATGTTTTATACATCGTTGGAAAGGTATGAAAATTTCCTTTACGATAAGGTATGTTGCGTAAATATGGCTATAGTGTGTCATGTGCAATTAGGACAACAAAAACAAAATTTGGGAAATTCGACTTTTTTGAAAAATTGACTTTTTTATTGCCGGTTCCATAAAATGGAATAGAATAGAGATATTTCCATGATTCTTTTTGTGTTTTGTAGAAGAAGTGTTACCAAATAAAAGTTTATTTAACATCTTTGCAATAAAATGTGACGTAATACTTGTTTTTTAGCAATGAATATAGCACTACTTGAAAATTGACTTTTTTCAGTATTTTGATCGCTACGATCTCATTTATGGCTAGGATATGGCGAGACATACCTTAAAATGTTGGGAACATTTTAAGCTTTCATTTAAGTTCAAAAAAAGCGAAAAAATCCCCGTGGAACTTTTTTTCCAGTGAGAAACTTTTGAAGTTTAGTAAAAAAATTGGCCATTTTGGTCTTAAGATAACGGTGTTGTTTGATATCGAAATTAGCCAAATTAGCACTTAAAACTTTTCTTAATACCTCGACTTTGTGAAAATGGAAAGAAATGATAATGCTTTGACGGCCAAAGTTTGCGAAAACTTAAAGGAAATGGGAGTATCTTTTTTGAAAAATTTTGCAATTTTTTGACAAAAAAAATATTTTTCATATTGAAAACGATGCCATTTTTAAACCGCCAAAGATATTCACGTGATTCCTTTTGTATTTTATGCACACATATGCTGGCATAATTTGTGTGAAGTATGAAGTTTATAGCTTTAAAATTGACGGAGTTATTTAAAAAACACTGAAAAAAACCAAGGCCAAATTTTCATATTTTAAAATTAAACAATTCATAACTCCTTAACAGTACACGATGGCATGGTACTTTATGCATAAGTTTTTTAGATCTTGTCAAGCTCTTTCTCTAGAGTCCTAAATCATGTAAATCGGTTGAGTAGATCAAAAGTTATGGCCCCCAGAAGCTTGGAGAAGTCAAAAGTGGTCAACTTTGACACCCTGTAGCTCACCCTGTATTAAAGATATGGACCAACAACAGCACTTTTCTGAAAGCCTATGTCCTCCTCTACAAATGTCTAGAACATTTTGTATGGCTAAAATCAACAGATAAAAAGTTGTAGACTTATTTCCAATTTTTTTGCCATTTGGCCCACTGTGCGACGATGTATTGCTTGTGGAACATTTTCTACAACTGAGTGATGCCTGGGTAAATCTATCGGTTTCCACACAATCGAAATTTAAATCATTGTATAATATTTGATTTCCAGGAAAATCTTAGCCTATCTCTCTCCCCGCTTTGAATTTCCCTGCATTAATTCTTATCAGAAAGCCATGTAATTTTTCGAACAACAGGCGCAATTAGTAAAAAAAAACAAGTAAAAGCGTGTTAAGTTCGGCTGGCCGAATCTTAGTGACCCTTAAGTACAAAATTTCTGCCAAATCAGCCAAAAATGGAAGATTCTTGGGGACGTACAACAAGACTGATGAGGAGATCAGTTTATATGGGAGCTATATCGTGTTATTCACCGATTGGACCACACTTACCACGTTGAAAGTCATAAAAGGACACTACATGCAAAATTTCAGCCAAATCGGATAGCAAATGCGGCTTCCAGGAGCTCAACACATTACTATATCAGGTTATAGGCCGATTTGAACAGTACTTAGCGTGAGTGTTGGAAGTCACAACAGAACACTACGTGTAAAATTTCAGTCAAATCGGATGACAATTGCGGCTTGTAGTCGCTCAAGAAGTCAAATCGAAGGAACACTTGATATGGTAGCTACATCCATATCTGAACTGATATGGCCCATTTGCAATCGCCAACGACCAACATCAATAAAAATTATCTGTGCAAAATTGCAATCAGATATCTTTATTCTTTCGATCGCTATCGTGGTTTCGATAGACGGACGGACATGGCTAGATCGACTCAGAATATCGAGACGATCGAGAATAAATATGTGCTTTAAGGGACTACAGACCCATGTTTTGAGGTGTTAGGAACGACTAAATTTGGTGATGCTAAAGACCAAATGACTGGCTAGACTCCCACGGCTTGCAACTTGCAATGCAGAAAACGGTGTTTCTACTCCTAACGAGAAAAAATATATGCCAGCAGAAATGGCGCATAGTGAGGACCAAGAGTGGGTAAAATATCTAGGTATCGGACTGAATACAAGGCTAATCTATGCATAGCAAATCTGGCACGCTCCAGCAAAGGCCGCGAGGATAGCGGCGTAACTTTGTTGACTGATGGCAATAGTGGGCCTCTCCCGAGCAGGCTCACTTTCTTAAGGGAGATAAACATTAGCATCCTACTCTATGGTATCGAGTTATTGGGCAAGACACTGTAAACATGCAAATTTGGCCATGAACGTTCCATTAAGTAAAGGGGAAAACTTCCCACATTTCAATTATTGCTATCCGATTCAAGTTTAAGCAAAATGATAAGGGACCTTCTTCTTTGCGAACGGCGTGCCGCAGTGCGACACCTCATTGGAGAAAAATTTATACATAAGGGGAAAACCGCCGATGAAAATTTTTTTCTGATGTTCTCGGATTCGAACTTCAGCGTTCAGCGTCATGGGCGGCCATACAAATTCTCTTCCTACCATGCCCTCCACTGCAGACATCGTGTCGAGCGAGATCGCTGCTCTCGGTACAGAGGACAGTGGCTCTTAGGGTCATATCATTCTACCGGACAATGGCGGAGCCCGCAGCCCCAGTAACAGCTAGAATGGTCACTGGATGTTGGAGTGGTGTCGCTATGCGGCACGTCATTGGGACTCGGCGTAAAGAAGGAGGCCCCTTATCGGATTGCCCTCATTAATATGAGAGAAGTATCCCCTGTTCTTTAATGGAATGTTTATGGGAAATTTAGCATTAAGTTAGGTCCACCTAGACCTACAGGTCATGGACCGCGTCAGGCTTTACACCACCAGATGCAGCACTGGAAGTGAGTGATATTCAAACCTACATACATACCAGAGGAGATTATCAAAACATGACAACAAAGGTGGATGAATGACAACGAAAGTGGATGAATGAGAGGCAGGTGAACGCGGTGATTTATCGCCGGTGTACGGATGTGAAGACGTAGGAAACAAGGCGACTTCGACTATTACATTGAACAGATGTTGACAGGCCATGACTACTCCCGGAAATACCTATATAAAATGCCATTCTAGCAAGTAAATGTATAAGGCGTTAGAAGTTGCAGATAATGTAGATCACACCTTCTTCCACTGTGGTCGCTGGGTCGAAAGACGCAGGGAACTGGAAACAGCTATTGGTGACGTTTCGTCTGGCCAAAAGTCCAGAGGATGTTGGAGAACGAGAAGAACTGGGAGGCGGTGATGAGATACGCTAAACAAGTATTTCGCAGGAAGATCATGGACCTGGACGCCGCAACGTAGAATATAAATGCGATTATCTGGATGCAGACATGATATGGAAAATCACAAGATATGGGGTTGACCTTGAAGTTATGCGAAAGCAGACGGGAGGTAAAATTAATCCCCCGCGGCAACACAGAAGGGTTTTTAGACGATGCCGTTGATACCAACGGAGCCCGGCATACTGGGAGAGACATACTGGTCACATGTGCAAAGTATTTTCCCATCCTAACCACAAAAATATATGTGGACCTAAGTATATACATGGACAAAAATTGTATCCTAACATTAAAGATTTTTTAAACTAAATATGATTATAACTTAATTTGTAGGAAAATTTTACTTAAGTGCAAGTTTTTTTTCTTGTGTCATTTTGTACATTACTAAATAAGCCTAAAGTAAGGTAGATCCGATTTATATAAACCCTGATATGTTAGATACATCTGATCATCGCCTAATCGTTTAAAAATTTTATGACGATAAAGACTTTAAGGGTGTCTGGCCGAAATTGGAGGAAAAACAAACGCATTTTCTTATTTTTGAATCTTTTTATTTACTTTTTCTTTCCCTCGGATTTTTTTAAAGAAACATTATAATACCCATGCTCATTAGCAATCGCTACAACACTCCGGAAAGGGTTTCGAATAGTCAGGCTTCTTGCCACAGGTGGGTTGACCTCGAGGACAGCTAAAAATTAAAGAAATACATATATTTGTAAGTTTTTGTAGCTTTCAACGTTCTTCTTCAACTATGTTACTTACTAGGCAATATCCATGGTGTAATCCTCGCTACAGGTTGCTTTTAGGCATTGATAATCCACATTGGTGGGATATACAGTCTCATGGACCTTAACAGATAGTTTATGCATATCATGATAGCAATGATTTTCCAAGGCTTTATTGAATAAAAAAATCTTGAATATAGTGGTTAAAGGGGGTAAATGTGTGGATGTTAAGGGGGGAAATTGCCAAAGAAAATCGAATTTTATGACCTACGAACACACACAAGAAGTTCGTTTTTGAAGCTAGGGCTCGAAGAAACTCCATACAACCCTACTTACTCCACCATGATGAATTTTTTGGGATATGGGCTATGTGGCAGTTTTAGGAGTTAATCCAGGGAAAAAGGCGCCACATTTTCTCAACTAAAAGATGTTCATATTCGACAATATCATATACTTGGCAGTATTTTTGAAAAGACAGAGCGACAGCACGATTTCCATAGCCCACAAGATCAAATACATACTTGGTAGTAGTACAGTATGGGGAACTGAACTAGAAGAGCCTTCCAAGGGTTCAGCATCTCTGAGTATTAATTCCATTTTTTTCTGCAATTTTCCTCCCTAAACTACATTTTAGCCAGAAAAACTGTAAACTCCCTTACTAGGATGTTTTCTATTGAAATATTGTATGGATCCTTGTGATGCCACTGCTGCCACCAAAGCCAAAAGAACACAGAGAATATATATTTGCTGCTGGAACATTTTCACTGACTAAATGAATTTCTTAGAAAATGGTGGTATTTATACTGAAAAATTGTTTATTTAAAATAAAAAAAATAAATCAATAAATCATGGGGAGTACAAGCTCTGGGTCAAATCAATGTCAAATGAATTGATAAATCATAGAAATGCCATTTGACTCTGTAGTATATATTAAACATGGGACAAAATATGTTTGTTGTTAAAGAGGAGACAGTGGCATTTTCATACCCATCCTCGAAGGACGGGGTTATATTCATTTCGTTTAGGATAGAAATGGTTAGATTAAGTTACGTTGAAAAGAGGGTGCAGATATTAATCCGGCCCATGCCACAACTGTTTGCCCATAGTGTACCAAGTATGGTTCGAATCGGCCTAAAGCCTGATATAGATCCCATATAAACCAATCTCCCGATTTAACGTCTTGAGCCTCTAGAAGTCGTGAGTCTTATCCGATTTTGCTGAAATTTGGCACAGTCACTGAATCTATGACCTCTAACAATTCTCGTAATTTATTTTGCTGAAATTTGTCACAGTCACTATATCTACGACCTCTAACAAACGTACCAAATATGGCCTGAATCGGTCCATAACCTGAAAGAGCTCCCATATAAACTGATCTCGCGATTTGACTTCTCGGGCCTCAAGAGGGCTTAAGTCTTATCCGATTTTGCTAAAGTTTTACCCAATGGAATCTACTATTGTCCTTTACATCGAAGCCAAGTATGACACGAATCGGTCTATAACCTGACATAGCTCCAATAGCATAGCAATTCATAGCCATTATCCTTTGTTTGCCTATAAAGAGATACCGGGCAAAGAACTCGATAAATGCGATCCATGGTGGAGGTTATATAAGTTTAGGCCCAGCCGAAACTTAGCACACTTTCATTTGTTTCGATATAAAAAATTAGCGACTTTGGACAAGCCAACTTTCCTCCAAAACCTGACCTTATGTGAAGGGAAAATTTTTTTATACTCACCACCGAAGGATGGGGGTATATTCATTTTGTCATTCCGTCTGCAACACATTGAAATATACACTTCCGACCATGTAAAGTATATAAATTTTTGATCAGCGTAAAAATCTATGACGATCTAGCCATGTCCGTCCGTCTGTCTGTTGAAATCACTCTACAGCCTTTAAAAATAGAGATATTGAGCTGAAACTTTGCACAGATTCTTTTTTTGTCCATAAGCAGGTTAAGTTCGAAAATGGGCTATATCGGACTATATGTTGATTTAGCCCCCATGTAGACCGATCCGCCGATTTAGGGTCTTAGGCCAATAAAAGCCACATTTATTATCCAATTTTGCTGAAATTTGGGACAGTGAGTTGGGTAAGGCCCTTCGACATCCTTCTTCAATTCGGCCCAAATCGGTCCAGATTTGGATATAGCTGTCATATAGACCGATCTCTAGATTTAAGGTTTTGGACCCATTAAAGGCTCATTTATTGTCCGATGTTGCCGAAATTTGGGAGAGTGGGTTGTGTTAGGCCCTTCGACATCCTCCGTTAGTTTGGCCCAGATCGGTCTAGATTTCGATATAGCTATCATATAGACCGATCCGCAGATTTAGGGTCTTAGGCCAATAAAAGCCACATTTATTATCCGATTTTGCTGAAATTTGGGACAGTGAGTTGTGTATGACCCTTCGACATCCTTCTTCAATTCGACCCAGATCGGTCCAGATTTGAATATAGCTGTCATATAGACCGATCCCCCGATTTAGGGTCTTAGGCCCATAAAAGCCACATTTATTATACGATTTTGCTGAAATTTGGGACAATGAGTTGTGTTAGGCCCTTCGACATCTTTCGTCAGTTTGGCCCAGATCGGTTCAGATTTCGATATAGCTGCCATATAGACCGATCTCTCGATTTAACGTCTTGCGCCCATTAAAGGCCCATTTATTGTCCGATTTCGCCAAAATTTGGGACAGTGGGTTGTGTTAGGCCCTTCGACATCCTTCTTTAATTTGGCCAAGATCGGTCCAGATTTGGATATAGCAGCCATATAGACCGATATCTCGATTTAAGGTTTTGGGCCCATAAAAGCCACATTTATTATACGATTTTGCTGAAATTTGAGACAGTGAGTTTTGTTAGGCCCTTCGACAGTTTTCTTCAATTTGGCCCAGATCGGTACAGACTTGGATATAGCTGCCATATAGACCGATATCTCGATTTATGGTTTTTGACCCATAAAAGCCACATTTATTATCCGATTTTGCTGAAATTTGGGACAATGAGTTGTGTTAGGCCCTTCGACGTCCTTCTTCAATTTGGCCCAGATCGGTACAGATTTGGATATAACTGCCATATAGACCGATCTTTTGATTTAAGGTCTTGGGCCCATAATAGGCGCATTTAATGTCCGATGTCGCCGAAATTTGGGACAGTGAGTTGTGTTATGTCCTTCGACATTCCTCGTCAATTTGGCCCAGATTGGTACAGATTTGGATATAGCTGCCATATAGACCGATCTCTTGATTTGAAGTCTTGACCCCATAAAAAGCGCATTTATAATCCAATTTCACTGAAATTTGACACAGTGACTTATGTTAGGCTTTTTGACATCAGTGTCATATATGGTTCAGATCGGTTTATATTTGGATACAGCTGCCAAAAATACCAATATTTTGTTGTACACAATTGAACAATGATTTGTTTCTATCATGTTTCGTTCGTGCACTTTACGCTAATCCAAACTTCATTAGGATACCTGTTTCCTCACTTGAACTAGACTTTTTCTAAGAGGGCTCTATTTTTGAGATAATTTGATTTAAATAGGCTCCACTTAGCGATGATTGAGTGATAACTTTAATGAAAGTTATTGACTCCAAAATTGAATATTTTGTTAAACCTGTGGTGAACTTTTATTTCCAAGAAACTAACTGACACCTTAGAAGTAGCATAAGTGGATGTCTACCTAACATCTATGAGTAGCCAGATAGATGTCCATCATCTTCTAATAATCCAAGAATACATTTATTCAACTATCTATCATGTCTTCAATCTAAAGTGGTCTTGTATTGTATTGAACTATGTCATCAAACGATTAAACATTGGAATTAGATTTAGTTTTATGGAAATTTTTGGCAATTCATTTGAACAGAGAATTTTTTGGTTTTTGCTTCACTGCCATAAGGTTATTGGTTTTGTTTTAATATTCTCATATTCGTTGATGACAAAGAAACATTTTTTAGATATGATGCATATTATCATTCATATCATTTATTATTTAAAACATCCTTGAAGTTTTATTCTTTCGTCTTTATTGAACTTTACCGTCTTTAGCGGTAATCATCGTAAATGCGTCATTTTCGTTCAACCTGTATTAAAATCAAAAAATCCACATGTAAACATTTTGCAAGAGATTATACAGAATTGACAATACCATTACCAATTCTGTTCTGAGATAACAACAATTTTGAAGGTTCCTAGTGTCTTTAGATGCCTTTTTACAAGCTTGATAAGCCACAGATGGCTTAAATCATAAGGTCATTAACAGACCTGGCCCAAAAACCTTAAATTGGAATTAAGCTAAAAGATTAATAAAAAATATTTTAAGTTGTAATTCCCAGCTGAAACCCCCATCGAACCAATTATTTCGTAGACTTTAAAGTTCAGCCTCACTTAGTAGTTAGGAACAGTAGGAATTCATTCAGGCAAATTTTATTTCTTTTTTGTTCTTTTAAAAATAAAAAAAGTTGCTAATAAATCATAAACCCAGATTGATTCATTCACCAATAATATAAAAATAATCTCAAGATTTTCTCGTTTTTTGTCTAATCTATTTAAAGCTGTATATACCCAGCACCCTCTAATCTTATTAGGAATTTTTAATCTTTGTTTTTTTCTTTCTTTCTTCAATATATTAATGGCATACATAGTTAGACTCAAAAAATGTCTAAATATGACTCAATCACTCACTGGAGAATACAAAAAGAAATATTTTTACTACTAGACTAATGCTATGAGAACTAATTTGAATTGCAAATGGCATAGACGTAAGTGCATAGGAATGATTGCAGCAGTTAGTAGAACCAAGTGAAATTGAAACTTAACATTACATGCCATCACTTTGTAGTTTAGCTGTGTGCTTGCATTTGCATTTTTATGTTTTTTTTTGTGTGTTTTTGAATTTAGTTTTCAACTAATTATTTCTGTTTTGTGTATAAGTCCAAGGGGGTTATTTGGTGGCTTAAAACATATCTACTCTCTTTGGCAAATTATTTGATTGTGCCTTAATTAATTAGCAGACTCTATCAAACAAGTGTCACATAGTGTAAAATTACACTATTAGGTAAAGATTAAAAGCAAAAAACCTGTCAAATGTGGTTAGAAAAAGTTTGATAAGAGTATAACTCAATTTTTAATTCATTTACCCAAAAAGCGGAACGTACACTCAACGAAATTTTTTTATTCAAAACAGTAAAAATGTTTGGTAAAACAAGAAAAAACAGAAATGACTGCTGGTTTAGCAAACATACTGCTACTGTTTTAGCAAACATATCGTGCTGCTATTTCAGCTTACAAAACCTGTTGTTTTAAATAAAAAAATCTTTTAAAATATTGAAAAAAAAACTGCTAATATAAAAACATTTTTTGATTTTTATTTTATGTCATTATTTATGTTTTCCTTTAACGGCCGGTCATGTGCTTTGCTTACTTTGGGCATCCAAAGATAGTAGAGCTTATGACATTAACAAATTGTGTGGGAAGGGAATATTTTACTTTGTGGAATATCACTGAATGGAAATTACCTGATCAACAGATCATTGAACACATGGACATTGTGGTCATTGGCATACACTTCGAATTATGGCAAAAACTCTCTCGTCAATTACTCAGAACTTCCATATTTAGCAATAAAGATGGAAGTTCTGAAACTATCTCTCTAGGGGTTTCAACAGGTTTTGGTGTAATAAGTCCTTAAAAGATTTGTCCTCTATAAAGACATATTGACAAAATCCAATTATCTCGCCAGACTTACCCAGCGGGAAAATGTTACCACTTTAGCCTCGGTTAAGACCAAATTACTAATCTTTCACTTAAGGTAGCGTGCTATTATTACATTTCCCTTGACCAAAGGCACTTTTATAACATTTTTCTTTGAGAAAGGCCGCTTTTATTACCCTTTTCCTTGAGAAAGGTTGCTTTTATTACCCTCGCCCTTGAGAAAGAGTAAACAAATTATCCTTTCCCTTGGGAAACGGTACTTTTATTACCCCCTCCTAACGAATATGGCACTTTAAATATCCTTTCCCAAGAAATGGGTACCTTCATTACCCTTTTTCAAGAGAAATAGTACTTTCCCTTGGAAAATGGGGCTTTTATCACCCATTTCCTTGGAAAATTGTACTTTTACTACCATTTCCCTTGGAAAAGGGTGCATTTATAACCCTTTGCTTTGAGAAAAGTTACATTTATACCCCTTTCCTTTGAGTAAGGGTACATTTATAACCCTTTCCTTTGAGAAAGGGTGCCTTTTTTACATTTTCCTTAGGGAATGGGTGCATTTATTACCATTTCCCTTGGGAAACGGTGCTTTTACTATCCTTTTCCTTGCGAAAGTGTTCTTTTTTTACCCTTTTCCTTGCGAAAGGGTGTTTCTAATACCCTTCCCCTTGAAAAGGGGTACTTTGATTAATATTTCCACTGGGAAATGGTGCACCAAGGGAAAGGGTGCTTTTATTACCCTCTCCTTTGGGAAAGGATACTTTTATAACCCTCTCCTTTGGGAAAGGGTGCTCAATTGCCCTTTCCCAAGGGAAAGATGATTTATTTATTACCCACTCCCAAAGAAAATGAGCTCTATTCTCCTTTCCCAAAGCAAGAGGTGACTTTCCCTTGGGAAAGTGATCTTTTATTACCCTTACCCTAAGGAAAGGGTGCTTTGTTACCCCTTCTTTTGGGAAAGGGTGCTTCAATTACCATTTCCCCAAGGAAGGGGAGCTTTTCCTTTAGGAAAGGGTGCTACTATTACCCCTTCCTTTAGGAAAGGGTGCTTTTATTACCCTTTTCCTTGGAAAAGGTGTTTTTATTACCCTTTCTTTTGGGAAACGGTGCTTTTATTACCCTTTCCTATGCGAAAGGGCGCTTTCATTACCATTACCCTAAGGAAAGGGTGATTTCATTACCCACTCTTTAGTGAAAGGTTGCTTTAATTATACTTTCCCAAGGGATATGTTGCTTTTATTACCATCTCCCAAGAAAAAGGTTGCTTTTATTAACCTTTCTCAAGAGAAAGGGTGATTTAATTCTTGCTTTCCTTTAAGAAACGGTACTTTTGTTACAATTTCCCTAGGGAAAGGGATCTTTTATTATCATTTCCCTTGCGAAAGGGCAGTTTTTTTATATTTTCCCAAGGGAAAGGGGGCTTTTATTACCATTCGCAAGGGAAAGTGTATTTTATTAAACTTTCGCAAGGGAAAGGTTACGTTTATAAACATTTCCCAAGAGAAAGGGTACTTTTAATACCATTTCCCTTGGGAGAGGGTGCTTTCATTACCATTTCTCTTGGAAAATGGTCATATTACCACTTAAGCTTCGGTAAGGGCTATATTACTACCCTTTTATTTAAGGTAGGGTGCTCTTGTTACCCTTTTCCTTGAGAAAGGGTACTTTAATAGCCTTTCCCGTGAGAAAGGTACTTTAATTACCCTTTCCATAAGTGAAGGGTGCTCTTATTACCCTCTCCCTTGAGAAAGGGTAAACAAATTATCCTTTCCCTTGGGAAACGGTACTTTTATTACCCCTTCCTAACGAATAAGGTACTTTTGGTATTGGTACCCTTTTCTTGGGAAAGTACCAATTTCCCTTTTCCAAGAGAAATGGGTACTTTCCCTTGGGAAAGGGTGGTTTTATTACCCTTTCCCTTGCGAGACGGTGGTTTTATTGCCATTTCCTTTGGGAAAGGGTGCATTTATAACCCTTTCCCTTGAGAAGGAGTGCATTTGTTACATTTCCTTTGGGAAAGGGTGCATTTATTACATTTTCCCTTGGGAAAGGGTGCCATTTTATCCTTTATCTTGGGCAAGGGTATTTTTATTGGCCTTTCCATTGCGCAAGGATGTTTTTATTACTCTTTCCCTTGAGAAAGAATGCTTTCATTACTCTATCCCTTGAGAAAATGGTGCTTTGTTTACCCTTTCCTTTGGGAAACGGTGCTTTTGCTACACTTTCCCAAGCCTTTTCTTTAGAAAGGGTGTTATTATTTCCATTTTCCTTGGGATGGGTGCTTCTATTACCCTTTCCCAAGGAAAAGGGTTGCTGTATTATCTTTTCCCTAAGGAAAGGGTGCCATTATTATCCTTTCCCTTGGGAAAAGGGTGCTTTTATTATCCTTCCCTCGCGAAAGGTTGCTTTTATTACCCTTTCCCTTGCGAAAGGGTGCTTTTTTACCCTTTCCCTAAAAAAGGAGTTGTTTTATTACCCTTTCCCATGGAAAAGTGCGATTTTATTACCCTTTCCCAAGGGAAATGATGCTTTTAACCTTTTCCAAGGAAAAGGGTGTTTTTATTACCCTTTTTCAAGGGTGTTTTTATTACACTTTCGCATGGGAAAGGATGCTTTTATTACCATTTCCCTTGGGAAGAGTGCTTTGTTTTAGCCTTTTTTGGGGAAATGGTGCTTTTGGTACCTATTCCCTTGCGAAAAGGTGCTTTTCTTACCTTTTCCTTTGGAAAATGTGCTTTTATTGTCATTCCCCTTGGGAAGGGTGCTTTTATAACCCTTTCCCAAAGGAAAAGGGTGCTTGTATTGCATTTTCCCTTGGGAAAGGGTGCCATTATTACCCTTTCCCTTGGGAAAAGGGTGCATTTATTATCCTTCCCTTGCGAAAGGTTGCTTTTGTTACCCTTTCCCTTGCGAAAGGGTGCTTTTTCTATCCTCTCCCTAAAGAAGGAGTTGTTTTATTACCCTTTGCCATTGAAAAGTCCAGTTTTATTACCTTTTCCCAAGCGAAATGGTGCTTTTAACCTTTCCCAAGGATAAAGGGTGTTTTCATTACCCTTTTTCAAGGGAGATGGTACTTTTAGTACACTTTCGCATGCGAAAGGGTGCTTTTATTACCATTTCCCTTGGGAAGAGTGCTTTGTTTTACCCTTTTCCTTGGGAAATGGTGTTTTTATTACCCCTTCCTTTGGGAAAGGGTGCTTTTCTTGCATTTTCTCTTGAGAGAGGGTGCCTTTATTACCCCTTTCTTTTGAAAAGGGCACTTTTATTACCCTTTTCCAGGAAAAGAGTGGTTTTATTACCCTTTCCCAAGGGAAAGACTGCTTTTATTGCTCTTTCCCAAGGGAAAGCGTGCTTTTATTACCCTTTCGTTTGAAAGGGTGCTTTTATGATCATTTCCCTTGGGGAAAGGTGTTTTGATATCCTCTCTCTTGGAAAATTGCGCTATTATTACTCTTTTCCTTCGGAAAGAGTGCTTTTATTGCCTTTTCCTAAGGGAAAGGTTGCCTTTATTTCCCTTTCCTAAGGCAAATGATGCTTTTATTGCCCTTTCCTTGGGAAAGGGTGCTTTTAATATCCTTTCTGAAGGGAAGGCGTGGCTTTGTTATCCTTCCCAAGGGAAAGGGTGCTTTTTTACCCTTTCCTAAGGGAAGGGGTACTTTTATTACCCTTTGCTAGGGGAAAAAGGGCTTTTGTTACACTTCCCAAGGGAAATGATGATTTTATTAACCTACCCCAAAGGAAATGGTGCTTTTATTACCCTATCCTAAGGGAAAAGATGCTTCTATGGCCCTTTTCTTAGGGAAAGGATGCTTTTGTTACATTTTCCCTCGGGAAATTTCAGTTTTATTTCCCTTTATCAAGGGAAAGGGTGCTTTTGTTACCCTTTCCCGTTGGGGAAGGGCAGTTTTATTATTATATAAACTAATGTTTAGATAAATTTGAAGTTGTGCTTTTTACCCCTTTTTGTTCTTTTTTTAACAACCAGGTTCCAACAGTCCCCAACTACTTCCCAACGTTAATGTTAATTTCATAAATATTTCAATGAAACTCAAATTTAATGCAAGGAAATTTCTAATTTTGTTAATATCTTTAAAAATATATTTTTGAAAAATATCAATATTTCTAATTTAAAGAAGATTTATAATTATAAAAATTTATTTTAACAAAAAAAAAATTGTCAAAAGTGTTGCCAGATCTTATGCCGATTTTCATTTGTAATTTTATCATTGCAAACCATCGAGATTCCTACTGTCCCCAACTACTATCCAAAAATACTAATAGAAATGTCATTGAAACTTTATACAATAAAATAATACACCTTATACATATTATTTTGAAGTACTTGTATTGATTATTAATTAATATATTTTAGCTTTTCTTCCATTCTATTTCATATATTCTTGTTAAATTTCAACTAAACCTTTCACAAATTGTCTTGATTTAAGATGTCTTGGCATCAGTTAAATGCTCAACTCTTAATGCCTGCAGAGAATTGCTGGTTTACAGGTCTTATACAACACTAGTAGCATAAGCTTGAAAAAAATACCTCAATTGTGCAAAAGTGTGTACTTACTTGAGACCGAGTGTATTACTCGCAGCTGGTATAAGTATGCACTTCATATAACTGTGGATAAGTGGCCACAACAATCAACTGTTTGTATGAGAGTATGAGAATCTAGCTCACCACCTTCGTCGTAGTGGTATGGCTGAATGTTTGCACACCAGTACGACTCATAGTGTAATTAATTTTTTATATAAAAGCAACAAAAATTAATTTCATAAACTACAGTCGACCATTGTAAGTGTCTTAAGGAACATCAATAAAGCGGATTTAAAAAAAAAGTGGTTTTAAGTTTTTAAAAATATACAAAAAAAGAAAATTAAACAAAAATGAAATCTATAACGGCTTTAGTGATCATTGGCATTTTAATTGTTTCCGCTGCAGCGGATGTTCGTTATCGCGGCAATGCTGTACATTCAGGTGCTTAAAAGAGTGAAAAAAAAAATTTTTTTAATGTCTACTAAAGAGTGGCGTCTATATTTACAGATCATCCCGGTCAGTGTTATTATGAAGAATTAAAACAAGCCATACCCAAAAATCAATCTTTCTCCCCTGTAAATTTGGAAGATCATTGTGAGCGCATATTTTGCCGTTCGGATTATGTGCTGGTCATGGAATAGTAAGTCTTGTCAAGCAGTGAATTACTTTTCCATAGTAATTTTTCCTTTGTTTTTTGTTTTCGTTTGTAGTTGTGGTCGCCACAATTTAAGTCCCAATGCAACTTGTGCCATTCGCAGTGATATACGTCGTCCTTATCCCGGATGTTGTCCCACCTTGGTGTGTGAAAATGAAAGTAATTTTATATAAAACAAAAATAACTAGAAAAAAGAGTGAAATAGGCTAGCAAGAAAATATAAAAAAAAATAATAAAAAGTCTAGCATTATTGGATAGGTCAGTGTAACCAAAGATTGAATGTTTGTGTATTTTTTTTTTTTAAGTTGTTGTAATAAATTACAAATGTTATAAGAGTTTTGTTAAACGACAGTAAAATTATTAAAAAAAATAAAAAAGAAACATAATCTTATAAAAAAAATTAATATCTTTTCATTCAAAATGTGTAGCCAGATTCCTACAGTCCCATACTACTATCAAAGAAAATTAAAAAAAATATATTTTTTTTTAAATTTTTTTTAATATATTTTTAATAAAATTTAATTAAACTATTGTAAATGCGTAATGAAATTAAATTGAGCCAACATACATATAAGCAATTACAAATTTAACAAAAAATCTGTGGAGTATCGGTTTGTATGGGTTTATAAGGAACCGATTCTGAATGTTGGCAAGTCATTACAGAAGTCAGTGTAAAATTGCGTTCAATCGAGCCGACGTCCGCCCTCTAGGGATTGAAGAAGTCGAACCAGAATGTCAGAGTATATGGCGTCAGAGTATATGGCTGTATCAGGTTTGCAGACTATTTGGAAGTCTTGGCGCAAAACCTCCACTAAATGATTACCAATATGGAAGATATATCTAAACATGCACCAAATTAGCCCATTTACAATCCCAACCAACCTACATGAAATTCAGAGATGCTAGTCCTACTTGTTTGAATGTTAAAATGCTTTTAACTTCTTTTTTTTTCTACAATGACCATCAAGGTCTTTGAGCAACTTTTTTTTCTCATAAACGGAATGGGAATTTTAGTTTTCCTTACATTCTATGGCGGAGGTTTTAAAAAGGAGGTACATCATCTATCCTGCCTTATTGCCCTTACAAATGCAAATTTGAGCACGAACATTCCATTTAGAAACGCCGGTAAACAAGGGGACGCAGTGGCTCAGATACAAGCACATCTACCTTTAACGCTGAACGGCTGGGTACGAATCCCGGCTTGGTCTCCTAATACATTTGTAAAGTGTAAATGCAAATTTGCCCATGAACAATGATAAGGGGCCTCCCTTTTATAGCCGAGTCTGAACGGTGTGCCGCAGTGCGACATCTCTTTTGAGGGGATAACCACCGCTGAAAATTCTTTGATGGTCTCGTCAGGATTCCAACCCAGGCGTATAGCGTCATAGGCGGACATGCTAACCTCTGCGCTACGGTGGCCTCCAGTGTGAAGCGTTCAGTGATGTAAAAACTTCTCCCCAAAGAAATGTCGTCTTGCGACACGCTGCTCGGACTCGGCAATAAAAAGGAGGTCACTTATCACGAATTTGACAGCACTCATTGACAGCTGAGAAGTTTGCCCCCACTATGCCCTTACCCTGAAGCCAATTAACGTTCTATAAGTATGCTCTCTAACAAAATAAATAGAAACCATGAGTAGTCCTTTCTACAAATCCGTTTCCTTTGCATGTCTTTGGGTTAGGTAACAGTGGTGATCCATTACAGACTCACTTAATCCATTACACTCATAGTACCACTAAAGCGACAGACCAACGTCAAACTCCCAAATCCCAAAATTGAACTCCCGGTCCCTACACTGATAGGCCAAGAATGCTACCAAGTCGGAGCTCCCCTATATATCCCTAAGATGTTTTTAATCTGTTATAGTGATGGCGCAGGGCACACCACAGAGGGGCATTTTATAGCCACTTCTATAGATGACCACCATAGGCAGTCTATTGCGGATCCTGACTGAGGAGAAGTTTAAACCAGTCTAGTACGCAGACGATGTAAAAATACGGACCTCTAACCCTTTGATCCGAATCAGCTATGCAGAAGATACGAAAGCATCTTGGAAATGTCATACGACTGGGCTAGACCTAGGGGTCTGAATGTTAATCCATAGAAGGCTGAGATCTGGATGTGCACAAGCAAGGTGAAGTGAAGTCAATCTGAGGCGACACGTTTCCTTAACGGAACGATTTCGATATACGACAAAGTCAAGTTCATGGAAGTAATCTGGGATAGGATACTGAGCTTTAAGAGGCACATCCAGGGGAGTACTGAAAAGGCTCCTAGATGTTGGACACTATGGGGCCTGAATCAGAGTATAGTCAACTGGTTTTAGGAGCTTAATTAGACCAATACTGACTTGCGCCTCGGTAGTTTGGTGGACGCCGATGGAGAAAAATTGCAATATGAGAACATTACAACAGGTTCAGTGTTGTTTGTGGTCGTGTTGTCTGGCACGGCCGGGCCGATAAGGCGATGGAGAAAAATTGCAATATGAGGACATTACGACAGGTTCAGTGTTGTTCGTGTTCGCGTTGTCTGGCATGGCCGGGGCGATAAGGCCCATGGCTTTTTTAACCTAATCTACGCCAACTCTTTGCATACTTATTCGTGCTATATAAGGACGCAAGTTCACAAATGGAACCCAAGATTTGTATGTCCGCCTATGACCTTGACCACCTGAGTAGATTGGCAATCTCCAGGGTTTCTTATCACATCTCATGACTGAATAATTAACTTGACATGAATATTCCATTAAGAAACAGGGGATACTTCTCTCAAACCAGATAATTTTGCAAAAATTTTACTTTTATAAAAAAAATTGTCACTATTTCTTTTTTAGAACATTTTTTTAAAATTTAATTTTTAAAATTTTTTTTTTATAATTTTAAAGAAAATTTAGTCTATATTTACTAAAAAAAATATAAATATTTAGTTTTTTTAGAAAATTTCGCAAAATTTCATTTCTATAAAACATTTTGGTAAAAAAAAATTAGGCGAAAATTTTTTTTTAATTTCATGAAAATTTTATTTTTATATAAAATTTTACCAAAATATTATTTTTATAAATTTTTTTTTCTTTTTTTTTCATTTTTGTTGAAAATTTTAACAAATATTTTTTAACTTTTATTTTTATAGATCAGTTAGTTAACATTTTATTTTCATGGAAAGTTTTGCATAAATTTAATTTTATAAAAAATTTCGCCAAAAATTTATTTTTACAGAAAATATTATTTTTATTTATTTTTTTTTTTGTATAATATAATATTGGGTTGCCCAAAAAGTAATTGCGGATTTTTCTAAAGCAAGCTTGAAGTAACAGCTGATAACTGACAGAAGAAAGAATGCAATTACAGAGTCACAAGCTGTGAAAAAATTTGTCAACGCCGACTATATGAAAAATCCGGAATTACTTTTTGGGCAATCCAATAAAAGAGCGCGGACAGAAAAAAATTTAATTTTATGGAAAATTTTGAAAAAAATTTATTTATTGCAAAAAGGTTTAAGAACAAGTTATTTATCTCTTATTTCAAAAATTGTTATTCCATTTAAAAAAAAATTTTGTATAGAAAATTTCGTAAAAATTTTGTTAAAAAAAGTTTCAAATTTTTTTATAAAAATTTTATTTTTTTATAAATATTTTATTTTAATAGAAAATTTCGTAAAAATTTTGTTTAAAAAAATTTTTTAAATAAATATTTTATTTTAATAAAAAATTTTTGTTAAAATTTTATTTTTATTTTTCAGAAGATATTGTGAAAAACTAATTTTATAGAAAATTTTGTCAAATAAATTTTAATATATTTTTTTTTATTAATTTTGTGTATAAACAACAGTTGGACTACTGCCCATCTTCATTTCACTAAACCCAAATTTATATTTTGTTCGTAGACGTTCAGACGTCATCTGGTTAAAAAACGAAAAGATTGCTGTCATAGTGTAATGGTGCTGAGACAGACTGACATGAATCTCAAACAATTACGTCTTAATTCGTATAATGGCAGAGAGACGCTTAGAAAATTTTAAAACAAATGTTGAACAAAAAATTATTATGGGGGTGTATGAGATCGTTTAAACAATTAACAGATCAAAAGACAAGATGACAAACCTCAAGGCACACAATCACTCTCATATGTAAAAGAAACCAAATCAAAAGCTGAAAACATATAGGGTGTTTGTTTTAGGAAGAAAAAAATTTAAAATTAAATGCAACAAAGAGAAATATTGAAAATATTGGGTTGCCCAAAAAGTAATTGCGGATTTTTCATATAGTCGGCGTTGACAAATTTTTTCACAGCTTGTGACTCTGTAATTGCATTCTTTCTTCTGTCAGTTATCAGCTGTTACTTTAAGCTTGCTTTAGAAAAAAAGTGTAAAAAAAGTATATTTGATTAAAGTTCATTCTAAGTTTTATTAAAAATGCATTTACTTTCTTTTAAAAAATCCGCAATTACTTATTGGGCAACCCAATACATATGAAACATGTATGTGGCCAAGTTTGATGCCGACATGGCAACCCATGGTTGAATTTAGAAGGTTGGATCACTTGCCCAACTACAACGAAATCAACGATACAACGCTGAGTCGATGGTGGCGCAAATTCCAACTAGGCTGTCAAATTTCTGGTCACTTCCTAATTGACATTCTAGTTTTTATTGGCATTATCATGTGTAGCAGCCACAGAATCAAAACATATATCATTACAAACGTGTAAATTATAAAAAAAAAACAATTAAAATGTTAAAAAAGTAAAAAAGTAGCAAAATGTTTAAAAATTGTAAATCCAAACCAAGTATTTGACGCTCTATTGTGATTTGGATACAACTCTGGAATTGGGCAATTCCATCAGCTGGGCAAGTGAGCTAATCTTCTTTAGTGAACCCTGTGGTAACCTGAGTGAGAATGAGAGAGAGTATACAAGTACAGAACCCTTTGTGCTACAAAAGGTGCCCGGCTGGTTTTGTTTTCCCCTTATCATAATTAAACCTAAATTGTACTTTCTAGAGTCTATTGTATGTACCTTGTCCATCAGCACTCCATTCCCAGCCATCTCTTCAACAATCCCCTTTGCTCATCCCTTCGCTATAACCTCAAAGACCTTTCTAGCCAGTTTATTCGATATGACAACTCTCATTGTATACCTATTTTTGAGAGAGAGTATGCGAGAGGGAGAGAGTGTAAACCAGCACAGAACTTTTTGTGATACAAAAGGTACTCGGCTGCTAATATCTTTCCCTCATCCCAATAAAACCTGCTGCTACTCCCTCACATTGCATTGCACCTTGCTGTTTTTATATTGGGTTGCCCAAAAAGTAATTGCGGATTTTTCATATAGTCGGCGTTGACAAATTTTTTCACAGGTTGTGACTCTGTAATTCCATTCTTTCTTCTGTTAGTTATCAGCTGTTACTTTTAGCTTGCTTTAGAAAAAAGTGTAAAAAAGGTATATTTGATTAAAATTCATTCTAAGTTTTATTAAAAATGCATTTACTTTCTTTTAAAAAATCCGCAACTACTTTTTGGGCAACCCAATAGTATTTTCCTAGTGCATCAGCGATTCATTCCTAGCCAGCTCATCAACAATCCCCCTTTGCTCATTCCTCCACCATAACCTGACAGACCTTTCTAGCCAGTTTATTTGATATGACATCTTTCATTGTATACATATTTTTGCTTAAGTTTTATCACTCTTAAAAATATACCCTATGTCAAGTGAAGAAACCAAGAAACTAAGCCAAAGCTTAGAGAAGCTTAAGCCATATCAGTGTCATCGAAACTCGGCAAATAAAAAAACAACAATTAGCTGGGAATTAAAAAAGTTTTAATCTTTCTTACCCCGCGAGTATCTCCGACCTAAGAGAGAGAGAGAACAAAATATAGTTCTTCTCTCTTAAACATGATTTATGTTACAGACTCACTTAGACGAATTTCAGTCTATTGTGATACCAAAGTATCGACTGGCCAAAACCCTAAAAGAAAAATTTTTTAACGCAACTATCCTAAAAACAGGGTTTAACTTAAAAATGCTTGTAACTCCTTAAAATAAATGTTAGAATTTAAGAGCCCGCTGTGTGGCTTCTGGGTAAGCAAGTTCGTTAACAAAGCTCAAGGCCCGAGTTCGAAAAATGTTCTTGAAGTTTTCTTAGTTTGTTGGGTATTCTCTGTTCTTTGTGTAGTGGGTATCCTCTAGCTATTTTTATACCCTCCAAAAATCTCTTCAACAGAGCAAAAGCCACAGAGCACCACACGATTGGGACATCTATAAAGCCGAACTAAGAAAATATACGGGTGAGCTGAGAAAGGCTCAGAACAAATCCTGGGTGGAATTCTGTAGCTTCGTGGAGGATACATCTGAGGCCTCTAGGCTAAGGAAGATTCTGTCCTAGAGACCTATTACGGTGGGATATATTCAGAAGTCAGAAAATGTATGGACAAAGTCCAGTGAGGAAACACTAGAACTCCTCGTTGATACACATTTCCCGGGAAATACTCCAACGGACAACGTGGCGCCAGAAGAGGTTGTCGGAGGTTGTTGGGGAAATCGTGTCTGAACCGAAAATCCTTTGGGCGATAAGAAGTTTCGACCTTTTTAAGTCGCCAGGCCTTGATGATGTATCACCGGTTGAATTACATGATGTGTCTGATAGACTAGTTTCTTGGCTTAGGGAGATATACTCTGCTTGTATTGTGCGAATGTCATATATACCTGAGGGATGGAGGAAACGAAGGTCATTTTCATTCCGATAGCAAGGAAACCTTACCACACGAAGACGAGAGATTTTCGTCCTATAAGTCTGTCATTCTTTATGCTGAAGACTCTTGAGACGTTAATAGGGCAAAGATCCCGGGAGATCTCCTGTCGCGGCAGCAGCAAGCATATTGCAAATTTTGCCCATGAACATTTCACTAAGGAACAAGGGCAAACTTCTCACAATGAGTGCAGTCCAATTCAAGTTTAAGCTCGATGATAAGGGGCCTCCTTTTTATAGCCAAGTCCGAACGGCGTGCCGCAGTGCGACACCTCTTTGGAGAGAAGTTTTACATGGCATAGTACCTCACAAATGTTGCCAGCATTAGGAGGGGAAAACCACAGCTGAAAATTTGTTTCTGATGATCACGCTAGGGTTCGAACTCAGTCGTTCAGCGTCAAAGGAGAACATGATAACCTCTGCGCTACGGTGGCCAACATGCATATAGTAAACGCAAATCCACTAAAACAGCCCTTCACAGCCTAGTCGGCTAGATAGAGGATTCTCTCGCTGTCAAGGAATATACAATGGTAGCATTTCTTGACATTGAGGTGCGTTCAACAATGTGAAGGAGTTTTACTTTCTAGGCACCAACTCTACACTTAGAAAGTTTATTAATAGCTTACTTACTAAATGATGCATACCGGCAGGCTTGGGATCTGTGGATCTAAAAAGAGGGGTCAGCAGAGGAACACCTCAAGAAGGTGTACTGTCCCCTCTACTTTGGACATTAACAATATATTATTGTCTCTGATAGAAAAGGGCGTAAAAGTGGACGCGTATGCCGATGACGAGGCAATTACGGTTAGGGGAAAGTTTCCCAGCACTGTAAGAGATATACTTCAGGAAGCTCTACCTGCAACAGAGAAGTGGGCTACCGAAAGTAGCCTAGGCGTAAATCCGAGCAAGACAGAAGTAGTTCATTCAGAGATACAAGCTGTCTACAGTGGCACCTGTCACTTTCGGAGCAGAGAATGTTCCACTTACAGAAATCGCAAAATACCTGGGTTTTTTGCTTGACAGGAAATTTAACTTCAAATCCAACATTTTGGAAAGGGCAAGGAAGACAACTCTTGCCCTATAGACCTGCAAGAGAGCCATTGGCAAAAGTTGGGGGTTTAGACCGCGCGTCATGCATTGGGTATATACTGCAGTTGTCATGCCTATATTGCCATATGGTTGTTGTTGTTGTAACCACATTTTCATGTGGGGGTGGCGTACTTCGTCAAGCTCCTGTAGGTATGCAAGCACGTTCCGGTCCGATTGGTTATTTAAAGGCGCCAATAATCCGCCTCGTCATATCGAGCATCGTAGGCACTCAATATATGTGCAAGAACCGGTGCCGCCCGGCCTTTCACTCAGACTCTCCGCTCGTTACCGCTGATTGTCCATGACTGCCGTTACAGCTTCTCCGTATGGAGCTTTTCACTATCCGCAACCTGTGGACGCGCCGGTAGCTCGCCGCTAAGCTTGCCGTGACAGCAATGAACACCACACAGTGAAGTGCTCACAGACACTAACCTATGTGGTGCTCAAAGCTATCCCGTGCCGGGTATATGGTGTTATGGTCTGGTGGATGGTGCTTTAAAAGTACACCTGCTTTTCAATAGTCAACCGGGTCCAAAGGATGGCTTTTTTGTGCATCACAGCCGCACTGAGAACGACACCATCTGATGTACTGAATTGAATGCTACATCTAATGCCTCTGGACATTGTAGCTAGACAAATTGCTGCGACCACTGCTGTGAGGCTAAGGGAGCTTTCTCATTGGTCATGTGGTGGCTACGGACACCTTAATACAATGTCCGATGTTCCAGACAGTGCGGATTTTAACCTACCTGAGCCGCTGCAAAGCGGACGAACTTGTTAGACTAGGAACAATCTTACACATTCCAGGGAACCTAGAATCTGTGGTAATGCCTCTAGCGACATGTAAGCTAGGTTTTCAGGACCAGGCACAAAGGACAACGAATGATAGATAGTCACAAAGAGCGGGCTATGAGCATTCCAAAACTATATGGCCTAATCTAGACTTGAAGAGGTCTACCGCTTTGCTGTCACAGGCTAGAACAGACGTCTATTGTCATTCTGTCCGCCATGACAGGTCACGGAAAACATGCTGACAGACTGAAGGTTGCCAGTAATGATTTTTGCAGAAGCTGTGAGGACATCGAAGAAGAAGAAGAGACTGTAGAACACCTTTTGCGTGTGTGTCCCGCACTAGCAGTTAGAAGGGGTTCCACTTTAGGTTCTCATTTCTTTGAGAACCTTTCTGATTTTGCGGATATGAACATTCGCACGTTATTGGACTTTTTAAAGCGATTTGGATGGTATAACGGTAGGAACTAGAAGACACCTTCTTTCTACTGTTCCTTTGGTTTGGTGGTTTGGTTTTCAATCGGGTGCCGTGACCCATAGATCGGAAGGAGTTTTAGGTAGTGATCCGCTCCTAACCAAGGAGGTGAACACGTCCAAATACGTGGGATCAAATTGGTACTCATGTGTGGGTTACCACATGTGGGGGCGTTGGTAGACGCATTGTATTCACCCTTGGGCCTCGCAGGTTTTGGGCCGTGATGGCAGGTATCTGCGTAAAACTCGACATTCGTGTTCCTTTGGTATCACAATGGACGAAAACTTCTAAGTAAGTCAGATGGCAGACTGCTACTTCAACCTAACCTAACCTATACCCTCCACCATAGGATGGGGGTATACTAATTTTGTCATTCTGTTTGTAACTCCTCGAAATATTCGTCTAAGACCCCATAAAGTATATATATTCTTGATCGTCAAGACATTTTAAGTCGAACTAGCCATGTTCGTCCGTCTGTCCGTCCGTCCGTCTGTCTGTCGAAAGCACGCTAACTTTCGAAGGAGTAAAGCTAGCTGCTTGAAATTTCACACAAATACTTCTTATTAGTGTAGGTCGATTGGGATTGTGAATGGGCCAAATCGGTCCACGTTTTGATATAGCTCCATATAAACCGATCTTGGGTCTTGACTTCTTGAGCTTCCAAAGGGAGCAATTCTTATCCGATTTGGATGAAATTTGGCATGAAGCGTTTTGTTAAGACTTCCAACAACTGTGCTTAGTATGGTCTAAATCAGTCCATTAACTGATAAAGTTGCCCCATAAACCAATCTCCCAATTGGAATTCTTGAGCTTCTGGAGTAGAGTTGGCAAACTACCGATTTTCGCATCATTCGATATTTTCGATATTTCTAATAATAATTATCGATACTATCGTAAATTTCTCATCATCTATATTTCAACAGAAATGAGAAGTAACAAGTAAGAGCGTGCTAAATTCTGCCGGGTCGAATCTTATATACCCTCCACCATGGATCGCATTTGTCGAGTTCTTGGCGCAGTATCTCTTTAAAGGCAAACAAAGAATAATGAATGAGGACGGAGGAGGAGCTATAGTCCAATTCGGGGCTCAAGGAGCAAAATCGGGATCGGTTTATATGGGAGCTGTATCAAGCTATAGGTATATTCAGACCATATTGCACACGTATGTTGAAGGCCATGGGAGAAGCTGTTGTACAAAATTTGTGCCAAATCAGATGAGAATTGCGCTCTCTAGAGGCACAAGAAGTCAAGGCCCAAGATCGGTTATATGACAGCTGTATCAGGTTATGAACCGATTTGAACCATACTTGGCACAGTTGTTGGAAGGGATATCAAAACACCACGAGCAAACTTTCAGTCAAATCGGACGAGAATTGAGCACTATAGAGGCTCAAGAAGTCAAGACCTAAGACCGGCTTATATGGCACTGCACCGATTTGGCCCATTTGCAATCCCAACCGACCTACACTAATAAGAAGTATTTGTGCAAAATTTCAAGCGCCTAGCTGTACTCCTTCAAAAGTTAGCGTACTTTCGACAGAAAGGCGGACGGACGGACAGACAGACGGACGGACTAGTTCGACTTAAAATGTCACGACGATCAAGAATATATATACTTTATGGGGTCTAAGACGCATATTTCGAGGTGTTACAAACAGAATGACGAAATTAGTATACCCCCATTCTATGATGGAGGGTATACAAATTTGGAGATCGATTTATATAGAAGCAATATTAATCCACTGAACGCATAAAACCAAGCTTAATAAAGCCAGTTGAAAGTCATAAGAGAAATCATTGAACAAAATTTTAGCCCAATTGAATGAAAATTGCGCCCTTTATAGGCGCAATGTTTGTTAAAGGATACATTCAGTGTCGAATAGCTTATTTTTGTTCATTTTTGCAAAAAAAAAATAACTTTGGCAATTGAAGCGATATTCAGACAAAAAAATAAAATATCGATAGTGCCATCGATATTTTACCAGGCCTATTCTAGAGGGCGCAATTCTTATCCTATTTGGCTGAAATTTTGTACATATCGTTTTGGCATGACTTTCAATAACTGTGTCAAGTTTGGTTTAAATCAGTCCATATCCCGATTTAGCTGCTATATAAACCGATCTTCGGATTTAGACTTCTTGAGTCCTAGACGGCATAATTCTTATCCAAATTTGGCTGAAATTTTGCATATGTCGTTTTGGTATGACTTCCAACAAATGTGTCAAGTATGATTTAAATCGGTTCATAACCTGATATAGCTGCCATATAAACCGATCTCCCATTGGACTTTCTGAGCCTCTTCAGTGCGCAATTATTATTCAATTTGCCTGAAATTTTAGACATGACATTCTTCTATGGCTTGTACGACACGACATGTACAGTCCATATCGGTCAATAACTTCATATAGCTCATCTATTGGGTTGCCCAAAAAGTAATTGCGGATTTTTTAAAAGAAAGTAAATGCATTTTTATTAAAACTTAGAATGAACTTTAATGAAATACACTTTTTTTACACTTTTTTTCTAAAGCAAGCTAAAAGTAACAGGTGATAACTGACAGAAGAAAGAATGCAATTACAGAGTCACAAGCTGTGAAAAAATTTGTCAACGCCGACTATATGAAAAATCCGCAATTACTTTTTGGGCCACCCAATATACTTGAAAAAGTAATTCCAAAAACTTGACAAATGCGATCCATGGTATATATGGTATTAGGGTATATACGATTCGCCCCGGTCCGAATCTTATATACCCTCATTAAAATGAGGGCTAAAACTCTTGATTCATGTTGGGGTCAAATGTTGAGCCAAATTTTCAAAATACCAACCTGGGGCTATATTTTCTGGGGCCATATTTTATAAAGCCTTAATTGTCAAAAGCTGTTCTTGCACCAAGTCTTTAGAGTATGCCCCTATCATTATGATCTAAGCAACCTCAAGTTCTTAGTAGTTTTTCTCTCTCTCTCTCTCTCTCTCTTTCAGCATTTTTGTTTTATATTTTTTGTAAACAATATCAACATCTTTCTGTTTTGCGTTGCAGCTTTTGTCGTTAATTTTACTTATATTTAAAAAAAAAAATTCTTAATTAATAACAAACTACCATTACATAGCTACCCCATTAAAGTCAAGTCATTCATTTGGCTGCCATTAGAAAATCTCACTCAAATGCGAAGCTATAAAAGCACGCAATTGATTAAAAACATCTTTAGTTCTAATTCAACTATAACAGAATCAAAGTGTCAAATTTAAAGAATTTAGCAAAAAAATGAACTTTCTGTGGGTCTTATCACTAGTATTGGCGATTATATGCGTTCAACAAACATCAGGTATTTTTGGAAAACAAACAAACGACCTTGACTCGTAAATCATAGGAAATCGTGTGTCGTTTAACCTTTGCAGTAACCTTGGCTGTCACCGAACCTGTCTGTGCCTATAGGAACTCTCAGGATGATACCGTCTTTCTGAAATATTTACCCTTGGCCAGACGTGGAGAGGAATATGTGGATTTCGGTACCGATGGCAAGTGCGTTAAGAAGGCCACTTGCACAGATACCTTCAGGACCAAAGTGGATGAGTGAGTATTTTGCCAAGCCTTGAAATATTTAGCAAGCCCTTCTAAACATGTTTCTGGAATTTTTTACTCTCCAGATGCAAACAATTCCCGGTTACCTGCAGCAATAAGAGACGCTACGATGGTGTGTTCCCAGCTTGTTGCGTGAAATGCTAGAATTAAGTGTATAGAGGAGATGTTCGAAACAAGTCATTAATAAATTGAGAATTTTGTTAATAATTTTATGGAATTTTTCACAAGAAAAATTTCAGAAACATCAAGTAAAAGCGTGCAAAGTACGGCCGGGCCGAATCTTATATACCCTCCACCATGGATCGCATTTGTCGAGTTCTTTTCCTGGCATCTCTTCTTAGGCAAAAAAAGGATATAAGAAAAGATTTGCTCAGCTATTAGAGCGATATCAAGATATGGTCAGGTTTGGACCACAATTAAATTATATGTTGGAGACCTGTGTAAAATGTCAGCCAATTCGCCCTTTGGGGGCTCAAAAAGTAAAATAGAGAGATCGATTAATATAGGAAAGCTGTATCGGGCTACAGACCGATTCAGACCATAATAAACTCGTATGTTGATGGACATGAGAGAATCCGTCGTACAAAATTTCAGGCAAATCGGATAATAATTGCGACCTCTAGAGGCTCAAGAAGTCAAGATCCCAGATCGGTTTATATAGCAGCTATATTAGGTTATAGACCGATTTGAACCATACTCAGCACAGTTGTTGGATATCATAACAAAATACTACATACCAAAATTCATTCAAATTGGATAAGAATTGCGCCCTCTAGAGGCTCAAGAAGTCAAGACCCAAGATCGGTTTATATGACAGCTATATAAGGTTATGGACCGATTTGAACCATACTTGGCACAGTTGTTGGATATCGTACCAAAACACGTCGTGGAAAATTTCATGTCAATCGAATAAGAATTGCGCACTCTAGAGGCTCAAGAAGTAAAGACCCAAGATCGGTTTATATGGCAGCTATATCAGGTTATGAACCGATTTAAACCATACTTGGCGCAGTTGTTGGATATCATAACATAACACGTCGTGCAAAATTTCATTCTGATCGGATAAGAATTGCGCACGCTAGAGGCTCAAGAAGTCAAGACCCAAGATCGGTTTATATGGCAGCTATATCAGGTTATGGACAGTTCTTGGATATCATAAGAAAACACGTTGTGCAAAATTTCATTCCAATCGGATAAGAATTGCGCACTCTAGAGGCTCAAGAGGTCAAGACCCAAGATCGTTTTATATGACAGCTATATTAGGTTATGGAACGATTTGAACCATACGTGGCACAGTTCTTGGATATCATAAGAAAACACGTTGTGCAAAATTTCATTCCAATCGGATAAGAATTGCGCACTCTAGAGGCTCAAGAGGTCAAGACCCAAGATCGTTTTATATGACAGCTATATTAGGTTATGGACCGATTTGAACCATACTTGGCACAGTTGTTGGATATCATAACAAAACACGTCGTGCAAAATTTCATTCCAATCGGATAAGAATCGCGCACTCTAGAGGCTCAAGAAATCAAGACCCAAGATCGGTTTATATGGCAGCTATATCAGGTTATGGACCGATTTGAACCATACGTGGCACAGTTCTTGAATATCATAAGAAAACACGTCGTGCAAAATTTCATTTCAATCGGATAAGAATTGCGCACTCTAGAGGCTCAAAAAGTCAAGACCCAAGATCGGTTTATATGGCAGATATATCAGGTTATGGACCGATTTGAACCATACTTGGCACAGTTGTTGGATATCATAGGAAAACACGTCGTGCAAAATTTCATTCCAATCCGATAAGAATTGCGCACTCTAGAGGCTCAAGAAGTCAAGACCCAAGATCGGTTTATATAGCAGCTATATCAAAACGTGGGCCGATATGGCCCATTTACGATACCAACCGACCTACACTAATAAGAAGTATTTGTGCAAAATTTCAAGCGGCCAGCTTTACTCCTTCGGAAGTTGGCGTGCTTTCGACAGACAGACGGACGGACGGACGGACGGACATGACTAGATCGACATAAAATGTCGCGACGATCAAGAATATATATACTTTATGGGGTCTCAGACGAATATTTCGAGTAGTTACAAACAGAATGACGAAATTAGTATACCCCCCATCCTATGGTGGAGGGTATAAAAATGGTTTAAAGTCTTTGGTAATACAAAATAGGAAATAGGAAAACTTCACTCGAACTATAAGTTATTGCATGATAGATTCTAGTCTTTGGATGGCACCACTATGCAGTTGTCAAAGTAGGCGAAATCCTTCGATTCGAAACTGTCCTGAAAGTGAAATATGGAGGTAAGAACCAAAAGGAGCTGTGCTCCATCAGAAGTATGTTCGATAGAAAGTGAGCAGCTAACCCACAGATGATTTACTCGATGCACACAGACATTACGAGACCTAAGGTGATTTATACAGCGCTGGTATTGTGGAAGGCTCGAAGGTGCAAAGGCTGGTCAGTGTCGGAATAACGGAAGCGTTGAAATGGAAGAAGTCTCGAAAACGGAGGTCGATAAGGTGCTAAGACTGGTCAGTGCCGGAATTACGAAAGCGTTAAGATCGCCGGTGGGTTCGAAAGTTATGCAGGGTATGGAAATATTTCAGGTTCATATTCAGAACAAAGGCCCCAAAATAACGCTTAGGCTGAGAAAGGTCCGTAAGCTGAAGAAGGATAGAAACTGCAACCGTTCCATTGCAAATTGCAAATTTTGCCCATGAACATTCCACTAAGGAACAGAGAAACACTTCTCACATAAGAATGAGTGCAGTCTGATAGAAGTTTAAGCTCAATGATAAGGGGCCTCCTTTCTATAGCCGAGTCCGAACGGCGTACCGCAGTGCGACACCTCTTTGGAGAGAAGTTTTACATGGCATAGTACCTCACAAATGTTGCCAGCATTAGGAGGGGAAAACCACCGCTGAAAATTTTTTCTGATGGTCTCGCCAGGATTCGAACCCAGGCGTTCAGCGCTATAGGCGAAAATGCTAACCTCTGCGCTACGGTGGCCTCCAGTTCCATTCTGGGTAAAATAAATGCGGCGGTTAGACTGAGAAAGGTCTCAGACTACTTTGCATTGAGACCTATTCAAGATAGACACTTCAGAATTCGCTTTCCCGGAAGAAATGACTGCAAGACGGTTGATCTGTTTACGAAGGATGAGACATCTATCTTCACTGATGGCTCTAAGGTAGTTTTAAATCAGGGAGTTTGAGATCCACACCGCAGAAAGACTTTAAAGCTATGCTAGACACATAGCGATATGAGAGACGACTGGAAGACGGTTGATCTGTTTATGGAGGATGAGATATCTGTCTTCACTGATGGCTCTAAGGAAGTTTTAAATCAGAGTAGCTGAGATCCACACCGCAGAAAGACTTTAAAGCTATGCTGGACACATAGGGATATGAGGTATGACTGGAAGACGGTTGATCTGTTTATGGAGGATGAGACATCTATCTTCACTGATGGCTCTAAGGTAGTTTTAAATCAGAGTAGCTGAGATCCACACCGCAGAAAGACTTTAAAGCTATGCTGGACACGTAGCGATATGAGAGACGACTGGAAGACGGTTGATCTGTTTATGGAGGATGAGATATCTGTCTTCACTGATGGCTCTAAGGAAGTTTTAAATCAGAGTAGCTGAGATTCACACCGCAGAAAGACTTTAAAGCTATGCTGGACACATAGCGATATGAAGTATGACTGGAAGACGGTTGATCTGTTTATGGAGGATGAGATATCTGTCTTAACTGATGGCTCTAAGGAACTCTTAAACCAGGGAGTTTGAGATCCACACCGCAGAAAGGCTTTGAAGCGATGTTGAGCACAAAAGGAGATGAGATTTATTTTCACGACTGTCCCACCAAGGATACTCTTAGGATGGTCAATGCGCAAGACTCCTGCTGCACATTGAACAGCGAATCAGAGAAAGAAGAAACGACTCGGTTGATGGTTGGGAATGAACTCATTTTATTTTGCTTAGACACATACCTCAACATCTACATTCAACACCTAAAATTTAAGATTTTTATACCCACCTCTGAAGGATGGGGGTAAATTTGCAACACATATAAATATCCATTTTCGTCCCTATAAAGTATATATATTCCTGATCAGCGTAAAAATTTAAGACGATCTAGCCATGTCCGTCCGTCTGTCTGTTGAAATCACGCTACAGTCTTTAAAAATAGAGATATTGATCTGAAACTTTGCACAGATTCGTTTTTTGTCCATAGACAGGTTAAGTTCAAAGATGGGCTATATCGGACTACATCTTTATATAGCTCCCATATATACCGATCCGCCGATTAAAATCCACATTAATTATCCGATATTACTGAAATTTGGGACAGTGAGTTAATGATGGGTTGGCCCAGACCGGTTCATATTTGGATATAGCTGCCATATAGACCGATCTCATAAAAGTCACATTTATTGTCCGATTTCCCCGAAATTTAGGACGGTGAGTTGTGTTAGGCCCTTCAACATTCTTCTTCAGTTTGGCTCAGATCGGTCCAGATTTGGATATAGCTGCCATATAGACCGATCTCTCGATATAAGGTATTGGGCCCATAAAAGGCGCATTTATTGTCCGATTTCGCAGAAATTTGGGACAGTGAGTTGTGTTATGTTCTTCGACAACTTTTTACATTGTGGCCCAGATCGGTCCAGATTTGGATATAGCTGCCACATAAACCGATCTCTCGATTTAAAATTTTTGGCCCATAAAAGGCGCATTTATTGTCCGATGTCGCCGAATCTTGGGACATTGAGTTGTGTTAGGTCTCTCGACATCTTTCTGCAATACGGCGCTGACCGGTCCCGATTTGGATATAGCTGTCCTATAGACAGATCTCTCGATATAAGGTTTTGGACCCATAAAAGGCGCATTTATTGTCCGATTTCGCCGAAATTTGGGACAGTGAGTTGCGTTATGTTCTTCGACAACCTTCTGCATTTTGGCCCAGATCGGTCAAGATTTGGAGATAGCTGCCATATAAACCGATCTTTCGATTTAAGATTTTGGGCCCATAAAACGCACATTTATTGTCCGATGTCGCCGAAACTTGGGACATTGAGTGAGTTAGGCCCCTCGACATCTTTCTGCAATACGGCGTAGACTGGTCCCGATTTGGATAAAGCTGCCATATATACCGATCTCTCGATATAAGATTTTGGACCCATAAAAGGCGCATTTATTGTCCGATTTCCCAGAAATTTGGGACAGTGAGTTGCGTTTTGTTCTTCGACAACCTGCTGCATTTTGGCCCAGATCGGTCCAGATTTGGATAAAGCTGCCATATAGACCATGGGAAAAGTTTTCTTAGAAACACTTTTATGGAAAAGTTTTATTAGAAACACTTTTCCATGGAAAAGTTTTATTAGAAACACTTTTCCATGGAAAAGTTTTATTAGAAACACTTTTCGATGGGAAAAGTTTGGACACTTTTCCACAAGAAAAGTTTGCTCAAAGTTTGGACACTTTTCCTCAAGAAAGTTTGCTCAAAGCATTTTTCCATAGGAACAATTTTTGTAATAACACTTTTCCATGCAAAACTTATTTACACAAAATCTTTCACCTCAGCCAAATGTGGCACAGGTAAATTTGGTGTGGTTTTTTATTTGTAATCTTTTCCTTCATAAATTGGTAAAAGCTGCCAACATTTAGTGTTTTAAGAATAAATTGTACATATTTATATTAATTCATGTATTAATCACCCCTTGGAACGTATTTTCATTTCAGCAAATTTCAGGGAATAATCCCAACCCTTCCATGTGCTCCAAAGTACCTTTTGTAGATCCACCAATTCTCCCGGTTTTCGGTAGGCCGAATTCAAATTGCTGAAAAATTCAGATCTTTTAGATTTGATCATGTACTACCAACATTTTTCCAATTACCTATCTTCGCATTCATTAAACCACCAACCACCACCATAGTTCTGGGGGCAATGTCCCGAATTTGAGTTGTCCAGTGTAGAGAATTTCATACCTCTATGGTAATGAAGGGCATCGCCAGCATCTCCACTATATTCACCCAATTCTTTCATGGCATACTGCTCAGCTTCACTTCCAATTTCGAATAGGTCATATTTGGCATAACGTCTTTCATTCTCCCAATCTCCCAACGTAATTAAAAGTTCTTGGGGGCCATCATAGGTGGTCATAGTGTGTAATTTTTCCAGACCTATAAAGAATTCACCGTCGGGATTACCAAATCCATGCTTGTAATCAGTCCAGTTGCGTTGAAAATCAACAGAACCATCCATACGCCTCAAGATTATAGTCCATTCTCGTTTATTGTGTTCGGGTGTATGACGCCTATTATGTTCCGGTGTATGAGAACTATTATGTTCTGGGGTTGGATGTCTATTATGTTCTGGCGTTTGAGGCCTATTATAATCGGGTGCTTGAGGTCTATTGTAATCGGGTGCTTGAGGTCTATTATAATCGGGTGCTTGAGGTCTATTGTAATCGGGTGCTTGAGGTCTATTGTAATCAGCTGCTTGAGGCCTATAGTAATCGGGTGCTTGAGGTCTATTGTATTCGGGTGTTTGTGGACTCCTCATTTCCAGATATTTTGGTTGACAATTGGAGGCGATAGCGTTCTGCAACATATTTTGCATTTCATTTATTTGTTGATTTTGACTGCAAAGAATTTGTGAAGTTACAATTTTGACTTAAAATAGAATCTGCATCAAAATAAGATAAAATGCAGCTTTTGGGTATGAAAATGAGAAAAAGCCATCTCTCAAATTATCCTGCCATAGCCTGATTTCCGGCAAAATCAAAGAGTCTTGAGGAACTATTTCAGCATTTTTAGTGCTTATATTCCCGAGGCAATATTTTTCTTCTTAAAGGGGCCTACTGGATGGGCGTAGGAGTTGGAGGCTGTCTACTTTAATTTTTCTTAAAGCAAGTATGAAATTTAAATACTCGTACACATGTACAGTTACCTCCAAAATAATGTCTCCTTCCTGGTAGATTTTGGACTACGACATACGAAAATACTTCAGGGCGTGGGAAGGACAAGCCAAGGTCTGGGTAGTTTTGCAAGGACGCAGCATCACATATAGACGGATAAGTCCTCCAATCATTAGCACTGTCTGTCTACCTTGTCCCCACATGTTTTCAAAGCAATAAAATACCATTTTTCTTGCCCATCCTTGCGTCCCAACGAAATCCTGTTCCTCCGAAAGTCACAAGTAGATAAAGCGCAAAACGTTCCTTCATATCGCAGTGATTAATCTTATCAAAGTTCTGCTAAAATCGGTGTTGATCGATACACCGATTAAGATCCTGGCGAAAAGATCAGAAAAAATTTTCAACGGTGGTTATGCCCACCTAATGCTGGCGACTTTTGTGAGGTTCTATGCCAATTAAAAAACTTCATCCCAAAGAGGTGGCGCACTCCGGAACGACGTTCGGATTCGGCTATAAAAAAAGAGGTACCTTATCATTGAGCTTAAACTTGAATCGGACAGCACTTAATACGTAAGAAGTTTGCCTCTGTTCCTCAAGGGCAAATTTGAAGTTGACGATCGTCGATCTTCCTTTAATAAATCCATGTTGAAATGCAAAAAATGCAAAGCTGCGCATATTCACTATCCTATACGTCACCAATTTCTCGAGCAGTTTTGGAATAGCACTAGGTTTTGCTATTCCTCTATAGTTTTTGGTGTCAACCCTACTTTCCTTCTTATGAAGTGGTATAATAAAGCTTTCTTTTCACAGAGCAGGAATCATTGAAGAAGTAGTTAAAAAAATTCATCAAGGGAACATACGAGGAAGTCTCATAGTTCCTCAAGACTACAGATGGATGCGATCTGGACCTGCATCGAAATCACACTTGCAAATACGAAGTGCATTTCCGACCTCACCATAGGTCAATCTTATGTTAGAGATCGTATTGAAGATATCTATCACTAATGGAGAAACTGCTCCCATCAACGCATCTAGGTGGGTGCCCTGAAAGGAAATCGGCTAATTAAGTCGAGCTTTGTCAGAAGGTTCATTTTTTTAAATTCCTTAAAAAATCAGTTTCTGAGACTTCTTAACCCTCAGAAAAACGAACGCAATGTGTTGAAGAAAGAGGACAATCAGGTCGAGTCTGTGCACCTAAAGTTACATCGATAATCAGGATTTCTTTAGGTTTCTATTGCATTGATATTTCGCGGTATCGCTACATTCTTTTGGCAGAATCTTTATTTCCAGTCACTCGACACCTTATGCGCTTCGGGTGCGCCTTTGAACCAAATTTTTCAGCAAGAAGGTCAAAAATTTCATTCATTGCGAGGCCTTTATTAGTCTACAAAATTATCTGTTTAATCATCACATAGGTGCAAGGAAAACACATCTTTAGAATGCAGGATGGTGCAATAATCGTACCGATAGCCATCCTAACAATCTATAATCTTGAGAATTTTGACTTAAGTTCTTATACTACCTTCTTCTACATAGCCTATCACTGGAGGATTAAAATATCAAACTTACCTTTGCCTTAAATCCATTATAATTTCTTTTAATTGGCTCGATTCATCCATTAATCTGTTCAATTTTGAATACAGCACTCTCCACATATCTGCATCATTGTCCTCGGGAACTGGATCCTTAGTAAAAGAAATAACAAGGGCAAAATGGTTAAAAATACTGAATATTTCAATTATGCACATTAAAATGAATCGTTAAATATTTTCTTTATGAATATATTTGCATTTAAAGTTATTTGGGAATGGTTTACTTCAAAGCTTCTTCAGAGCGGGATTGAGGATTCAACTTAAAGCTACCAAAGAATATTAATATGGATATATTTGCATTTAAAGTTATTCGGGAATAGTTTATTTGAAAGATTCGTCAAAGCAGAGTTGTAGAATCTACTTAAAGATTGGATTAATATACGCCAACAGGTGCACAAGGGTCACATTTCTGAAATAAAAGGCTCTACTTGCCTAGATATTCTGTTGCTGATCTCATAGATGATTAAAGTGAATCTAGCGCATATATCGAAATTTAGACACAACCTGCTTGCTTGTTCGACTCATGAAGTCCACAGTTTAAAAATTGGACTAGTGAATCTGGCAATCAACTAATAGCCAGCGGAATCCAATGAATCTTCCAATTCGAGTAGATGTTGATCTAGGGATGTTCAACCGGTGTCTACTGAAAGAAGTTTTTCCGTATGTATATAAGAAACAAAAACCGATGCCCATAAGCAAGGGAAAAGGAGATCCAACGTTCCCATCGTGAAGCAGACCACTCTCTTTGTTGCCCACGGTCGGCAAGCATTTGTAGTGACTCATCTTCAGAGCGCCATTATGGAGGGAGGTGGGCACTCAATAAGACGACATGGTTTCCGGAAAGGAATATCCATGATGAGGTGGCGATAGTATAGACGGCTAGGTGAAGAAACCACTGATCCAGAACATTTGTGCCTTTGGCCCCACTGGACATGAAGAACGCATTGAATGGCCTCGATGGTGTGATGTTCTTCAGGCACTTAGGGACGATTTAAATGTACCGGCGTATCTAATGAAAACAATGAGAAGTTTCCGGCATAACAGAGAACTGATTTATAGCTCTCAAGATGGAACGGGTAAATATGAGACCATATAAGGAGAAGCGCAGGGCTCCATACATGGAACGGGTCACTGGCATGCAGTTATTAAGGACTGACTGACTGAAATGTCAGACTGAACCTTTCTAGTAGATATGCTGATGACATCGCTACAACCATCACGGCAAGACGCAAGAAAGGGGCAGAGTGTAACTGCGGATGGTGATGCTCAGAGCAAAGTACTGGTTGGACTCCTACAGCTTACAACTTGCGGTGCAAAAGTCTCCTAACGTGAAAAAATATCCTATGGCCAAAGACGACATACTGGTGAAGACAAAGAGATCGGTGAAGTATCTAGGGATTAGACTGGATACCTAACTAAACTATGTAGGGAAAATCTGGCATGTGACGACAAAGACCGTAAGGATAACGACACAACTCTACAAATGGCGAGCATAGTTTGGTCTCTCCCGGACAGTGGCAGACTCTTAATGGAGGTATGCAATAGCATCCACATAGGTGGGCCTCTCTCGAGCTGGTGCAGACATGCAACAGGACTATATGGCAGCGAAATATGGGGCCAGACACTGCAGACAACATGCCGAGCGAAATTTTTGCTATCGTCACAGAGAACGGAAATTCTTTGGCTCATATCATGCTACCAAACAGTGGAGGAGCCCGCAGCTCTTGCAATAGTTGGAATGGTTCCAAAAGACCTTCAGGCCAGAGAGCGGACGAAACTCTTCGCCGCCTGGTCCAACCCACAGAAGGGAGAGAGTGAGATTCAAACGCACCATTCGAGGGAGACTAGCAAGAAATGGCAACAAAGGTGTATAAATGAGAGACGGGTCAGTGGGACACGACGACATATCCCCGGAGAACAGATGTGGAAAGATTGTAGACAAGGCGAAATCAAAGATAACGTTACATATATGTTATGCCCGACTTTCTCGGCTAACAAACATTGGTACTTAGGGGGGAACACAATGGCAGACGTGAACCAACTTAGGGGCGTGGAATGGAAAACAACTGGAGATTTTGTAAGTAGCACGGAGTTCCCAAATTAGATTTTCTTCTTTTCGAGGTCACTTTTAGTATTCAGAGCGCACAACAAGCCGATTATTGGCTTAGGTGTATGTCCATAGTGGCATGGGGCGGATTAATCTACGCACACTCTTTTCAATCTTACCTAACCTCGCATCTCCAGCTATGACGCTGAACGCGTGGATTCGAATCCTGACGATGACATCAGAAAAATGCCAGCGATGGTTATCCCCACTTAATGCTGGCAACATTTGTGAGGTACTATGCCATGTAAAAACTTTTCCCCAAAGAAGTGTCGCCCTGCGTCACGCCATTTGGACTTGGCTATAAAAAGGAGGTCCCTTGTTATTGAGCTTAAACTTGAGTCGGACAGCTGTCATTGATGTGAGAATTTTGCTCCTGTTTCTTGTTGGAATGTTCATGGGAAAACTTTCACTTTGAAAGTTACAGACGTACGCTGCCACTGCTTACGTTGTGTCCAAAGACGCAGGAAATTTGGGGCAGCGGTTGACTACGTTTTGCTTGAAACAATTATCCAGAGAATGAGAGTAGTAGAGAAGGTTGTTGTAGCAGAGTTTTATACGCGGAGGTGGCAGCCCTCGCCGATGAAGGACTTCATCAGGTCAAAGCCCCTACATACAAACGGCTGCCATGGGAGAAACCGAACGATTACTGTGCACGAAAAAGATGGACCTGGACTCAGCGGCGTTAAGTATGAATGCGGCGGTCTGGATGCAGACATAGTTAAGATAAAATCAATATTCACAAGACGGTGTCCACCGACGGGATACTGGGAGCTTCTTACGCAATCCACTTTTCGAATTATTTACCAGAGCAGTAGAAACCACCACAAAATTCGATTAACACTATGGAAAAACTTGAGCATTGTAGTAAAAACTTAAATATTTTCCACGAACATGTCAATAAAGACCAACGGGAAGACTTCTCAGATCAAAAAGTTCTTTGGGCGCCATTACTACAGCATTCAGGTATGTCAGCATTTGTTTGAAGAAAACTACTGTTGATGTTCTTTTAACCCTGGAGTTTAACAACATAGGCAGACATGCTTACCTCCGTCCAACCGTAGACACCAGAAGAGTTTTAGAACTTTTTTTACTCTTCTATTTATTGCAGTTTTATTATCCAAATTATATCCAGTATCACTTAATATCCATATCCTTTTGAGGATATTAACACTACTCACATAGGGATCCACATGATGCACCGCTTTCGTTGATGATAAAAAAATTAATAAAAATAATCCCACGAATAGCATTTCCACCGGCGTAGTTTCACAAAATTACTGTGATTTTTGAAAGTAAATTCAATGCTTTTATATGATTCAATGTGTAGAGGAATGAATGTTGGTATAATATTTTTGAATAGGCATAAGTCGATCTCAATGAACCCTATACATTACGTTTTCAATCACTATTAAGTGAAGATAGTCGGTGAAGAGTCAATTACACAGGTGTCACATTACACTGGTCAGCCAGACTGTGGGAGAAGCACCTTTGGTGTTTTCCCGCATACTCAGCTAAAATAAGCAGAGTATGGATAGTTGCAGTGCACTGTGGCTCAATGCAATACTCTCTACATCTCCCTTTTGCACAAAAAGTTTACTTATTAGTAATAATAATAAATTCCCATTGATAACTATAGTCTCAATCGAATATGAGCTCTTGAATTTTCCATTTTATAAATGTCATTATTCTCCAGTCTTCCGAACAATTATTTGGAAAACTTCCTTCTTCCTTGTGCCTAGCCAAAACCTTATGATCCTGCAACTATTTCATGCTCTAGTAGAACGTAACCATCTAACATGCTGTGTGGATATATCTGCATTTAAAGTTACTACCAAAGTTTTCCCCTAAATAGGATTGCTCAAAGGAATTTCACCTGCAGAGTCGCTCCAACTATCATTCATCAGTTGGAATGGACAACGCCAAATAATCTTGGAGTTAAAAAACACCAATATCTTAAGGTTCTACAGAATCTTATGCTGAAGGGGGCCGTCCAATTCAAGTTGAGGAATGGTCCCTTAAGCATTTATGGTTGCACTATCCATTAATTTATTCAATGGCCACGAGTATCATGAGATAAGTGTTATGGCTTCATCATCTTATGAAGCGACTCTGCAGATTCCTCCTAGAAAAACCAAAACTTTGTGATCCTGCAACTATTTACAAGTTCTGGTAAAACGTAACCATCTAACATGCTATGTGGATATATCTGCCATTAAAGTTACTACCAAAGTTTTCTCTTAATAGGAGTGCTCAAATGATGTTCACCTGAACTGTCGCTCAAACTATCATTCATCAGTTGGAATCGACAACGCAAAATAATCTTGGAGTTAAAAGTCTCCAATAGCTTAAAGTTTTACAGAAGCCCCGTTGTCTGGAAAAATCTTATGCTTAAGGGGGTTGTTCAATCAAGTGGAGTAATGGTCCCTTAAACATCGAATCCTCATCATTAATAAGGTTTCAATAGTTGCGCTAGCCATTAATTTCTCCAATGGCGACGAGTAACATGAGACATTTATTAATATAATTATCATCTTCTGGACTAACTCTGTAGATTCTACATCGAGAGTTGTCTGCAGACTCTTGTGCCTAGCCAAAACTTTGTGATCCTGCAACTACATTCTGATAAAACGTCACCATCCAACATGCTATGTGGATATATTTGCATTTAAAGTTACTACCAAAGTTTCCTCTAGATAGGATTGGTCAATGGACAACGCCAAATAATCTTGGATTTAAAAAGACACCAATAGCTATAGGTTTTATAGAAGCCCCCTTGTCTAGACAAGTCATATGCTGATGGGGGCCGTCCAAAAGTTGAGGAATGATCCCTTAAGCATCGAATCCTTATCATGAATAAGCCTTTATTCATGATGAGTGTCATGGGATAAATATTAATGGTTCATCATCTTCTGAACCGATTCTGCAGAATGCGCCTCGAGAGTTGTCTGCAGAGTTTTGGACCTAGCTAAAACCTTGTGAACTTGAAAACCCTTACCAAGTCTGACTTTAAGACAAGAGAAAAAATATTTAAACACCAACATATTTCCCAGGATTCACTGGATAAGGTTAGGCCAAGCGATCAGCCGACATGCAATTTTTTTAATTTTTGGCAGTACTTGGCATTGAGAATGCCAACTTGTTCTCTTTTTACATTCATCCTTGGTTACATGTTCTCCTATTTGATGACATTTTCAATCGGCAAATTTGACATCCTTAATGATGTTCATGGGGCCTATCCACTTTATGTTTTCGCAAGTGACCTAACCTTCTATTAGTGAATCCTGCACATTTTCATAGTAGACATTAAAATTCGTTGTTAAATCTTCTATATGGATATATTGGGTTGCCCAAAAAGTAATTGCGGATTTTTTAAAAGAAAGTAAATGCATTTTTAATAAAACTTAGAATGAACTTTAATCAAATATACTTTTTTACACTTTTTTTCTTAAGCAAACTAAAAGTCACAGCTGATAACTGACAGAAGAAAGAATGCAATTACAGAGTCACAAGCTGTGAAAAAATTTGTCAACGCCGACTATATGAAAAATCCGCAATTACTTTTTGGGCAACCCAATATTTGCATTTAAAGTTACTACCTACGACTAGCGGCATTACAATAGGCTAAAATATCTGAGAAAGTCTAATTGCAGACTGTCACTTAAATCTCTAAACTGGACCCTGGAGTTCCATTTCCAAATCTTCTTTATGAATATATTTGCATTTAAAGTTAATACCTATGACTTGTATTAGTATCACAAAGGACTAAAATGTCAGAGTGAGTCACAGCCAGAAAAACCTCTAGATATGATTGCTCTAAACTCCCTCAAACTAGCATTCCTCAGTCCATTTGAATTTTACATCCCGAAATAGCCCAAGTTTAACAAAAAAAATCCTGTTCTATGCAAAAATTCGAATGTTAAGGGTGCCATGCAAATTCAAGCTAAGGTATGGTTCCTCAAGCCTTCTATAACCAGCTTGACTTAGGTTTTTAAAACGAGATAAAATGCATGACTATGAGATTTCAATATAATGCCCCCAAAACCCCAGTTTCCAAACAGATTTAAAAACGATCCCATACAATTCTATTGGGTTGCCCAAAAAGTAATTGCGGATTTTTCATATAGTCGGCGTTGACAAATTTTTTTAACGGCTTGTGACTCTGTAATTGCATTCTTTCTTCTGTCAGTTATCAGCTGTTACTTTTAGCTTGCTTTAGAAAAAAAGTGTAAAAAAGTATATTTGATTAAAGTTCATTTTAAGTTTTATTAAAAATGCATTTACTTTTAAAAAATCCGCAATTACTTTTTGGGCAACCCAATATATAAACTTTCACTTTTGTAAGAATTCATAGTCGGCCATTACCATACCGAAAATATTATCATCCCGCTAAGACTATTTAAAATTTTTAACTTTTTATCTATTTGCAATAATGATAAGATCTGAGGAGATGCTATCACTTTATCTATTGCATTAGGTTATACATTTTCGCAATGCTTATAAATAATAACTTTTTTTTGTTTTTGCATTATTCTACACGAACTTCTGTGTTTATTCTAAAAAAAAATAATAAGACCAATAGCATTAACATAATAAAAAATAAATAAATAAAGAGGTTGATTTTTTCAGAAAAAAAAACATTTTTTTCTTATTATGTACATGGCATAGATACCTGCTTAAATGGAGGTTAAGGTTTCATATCGCTCCAAATATTTTATTATGATTTCGTAAGAAGGTAAAAATGGAAATTTGCACATGGACAACGCATTAAGAAACAGTGGGAAGACCAAGGGGTGTTGTTCGAAAGGAAATTTAGGTCAACACAGGAACAAAGTGCAGATGAGCGACACATTTTCATAGAATAATTACGTAGTTAAAGATCTTACAGATCTCGTCACCATAACTGAGGGGAAAAGTACCGCTGAAAGACCTTAACCCAAAAATAAGTTTTTAAAATGATTTTCTATGCCGATTGGGTTACGAATATTTCCTATAGGCATGAAACACTTATTTAAAAAAACAAGTAAAAGCGTTCGGCCGGGCCGAATCTTGGGAACCCACCACCGTGGATTCTGCTAAAACATAGGAGCTATATCTGGTTATAGACCAATTTGGACCGTACTTGGCACAGTTGTTGGAAGTCTTAACAGAACACTATGTACAAAATTTCAGCCAAATCGGATGAAGATTGAGGCTGTCAGGGGCTCAAGAAGGCAAATCGGGAGATCAGTATAAATGGGAGAAATATCATGTTTTTGACCGCTTTCGTCCTACTACTAGGTGCAGTTGTTGGAAGTCATAACAGAATACTATGCGCAAAATTTCAGCCAAATCGAACAAAAATTGCGGCTTCCAGGGGCTCAAGATGTCATATCGGGAGATCGGTTTATATGGGAGCTATATCAGGTTAGTAACCGATTCGCAACATACTTGGCACAGTTGTTGGAAGTCATAACAGAAAACAGAAACAGCAAAATTTCAGTGAAATTGAACAAAAAATGCGGCTTCCAGAGGCTCCAGAAGTCAAATCGAGAGATAGGTTTATATGGGAGCTATATCGAAATATGAACCGATGTGACCCAGACGACAGACGGACGAACGGACATGGCTAGTTCAACTCGGAAAGTCGAGACAATCGAGAATATGTATAGTTTATGGGGTCCTAGATCAATATTTCGAGGTGTTACAAACGGAATGACTAGATTGTATACCCCCATCCTATGGTGGTGGGTACAACAACCTATTTTTATTTTTGAGTGGGCAATCCTACCAGCTAGCACTATGTATCTATTATAAATTGGACTTTTTTCTCTGAACCTTTTCTTTAGGAATCACTAGGAGACTTCTCCCAAGGTATAGGTTAATGATAACAAACTCGATTTTTGTAGACGAGTGCGAACGGGGTACTACTGAGCGGCACATGTAAAGAAGTTTTATACTAGGCTAGGACCTCTTACATGTTGCCAGCATAAGTTAGGCAATGATCATCACTGAAGATCATATCTAACAGATTCGTCATCAAAAGCGAACATCTAATCTAATCTATCGATATCTTCCGTTTTGTTTAAGGAGTTACAAGCATTTTTAAGTTTATGGCAAATGATTTGTTGGGTACTTGCAAAGCAGTACCACTTCATTGAAATTTTAAGTTTTCAATCTAAGTATATAGCCATGTCAGCCAGTATGGTGATCTCTCCTGAGTCAAGTGGAACAATAGTCAAAAAGGCTTAACCTAAAAAAATAGCTTTCAAAAGTATCACATACCATTTTAATACCTCCTGAATCAAGTTCTAACTCGATGAAAAAGGACCTCATTTTCATGAGAATGAAAATTTGCCCATGAACCTTCCAATTAGGAACAGAAGCAAACTTCTATATATCAATGAATGCTGTCTGATTCAAGTTTATGCTCAATTATAAGGGGTCTCCTTTTTATAGCCGAGTCCGAACGGCGTGCCGCAGTGCGAAGAAGTTTTTGTATGGCATAGTAACTCACAAATGTCGCCAGCATTAGGAGGAAAACATGCTGACAGACTGAAGGTCCAATCGGAAAACATGTAAGCACCACACAGGCCGGAACATTGCTGTCATGAGAAGCTTCGTCCACAGGTTGCGGAGAGTGAAATGCTCCATACGGAGTAGCTGCACCGGCAGTCGCGTACAATCAGCGGTGTCGAGCGGAGAGTCTCAGTGAGAGGTCGGGTGGCAACTGCTCTTGCACAAATTCTGAGTGCCTATGATGCTCGTTATGAGAGTGCGAGTTATTGGCGACTTTAAATAACCAATGGCCACTTTGTTTCCGCGGCGATCGGTCCTTTGGACCGGAACGAGCTTGCTCACACAGGAGCTTGACGAGGTTCGCCACCTCCACATGATAATGTGGCTACGATAACGCCAACAACAACGTGCTAACCCATATGCCACACTGTATCCTCTCCAAGCGTTAACACTATTTTTAAGGCGATATAAGTATTTTAAGTTAAAATCTATTTTGGATTACTTTCAAAGCCAATTGCGACAGCAGTTCCGAGGCGCCTAAAATCTTTAGCAAGTTCGGCTAATGGTACGCGACGACCTACAGCAGTGAACTAAGTAGCAGAGAAGACATCACAAATGCCTGAGAATAACCATTGCTGAACATTTTCCCCAAACTCGGGCGTTAAGTATCATAAGTGCCACACAGTGGCCCCTCAAAAAATTAAACTTATTTTAAGGAGTTACCAGCATTTTTAAGTTAAAACAATTGATTGGAGAGCTTGCAAAAGCAATAGCGGTAGCAATCCGAGGGGCTTAAAAAACTTTTCCCCAAGTTCGGCTAATGGAAAACAAAAGGCCTGTAGTAGTCAACTTATGGACAGAAAAAACATCACAAATATTAGAGGGCAGGTTAAATAAGAGCGGCAGTCCTTTAAGGACTCAATTACGCAATTTTAGAACAAGGTGACCAATGGTTATTTACAAGCGCCAATAACTCGCCTTGTCATATCGAGCATCATAGGCACTCACTATTTGTGCAAAGAGTCGGTGCCGCCCAGCCATGGCCTGGAACGGGATAGCTGTAAGCACCACACAAGCTGGAACATTGAGGTCCGATCTGTGTGTTGTTCATCAAGCTTAGCTGCGAGCTACCGGGCTCGTCCACAGTTTACGGATAGCGGAATACTCCATGCAACAGCAGACGCGGACAATCGGCGATATCGAGCGGTGTCTCAGTGAGAGGTCGAGTGGCACCGGCTCTTGCACAAATTCTGCGTGCTTCGATATGAAAAGGCGAGTTATTGGCGACTTTAAATAACCAATGGCCAAAATGGTCCCGCGGCGATCTGGTCCTTTGGACCGGAACAAGCTTGCTCACCTACAGGAGCTTGACGAGGATTGCCACCTCCACATCAAAATGTGGTTATAACAACCAAGGCATCTGGTGGGAATCGAACCCACGACCCGACTCTGGCGAACCGAGCACACTTCCAACTCGGCGACTAAGGGAAAAAAAATTTCCAACTCGTTCCTTGAGTCTTAAACCAACATGTTAACCTCTATCCTCCACATAGAGGGGGTCAAAAGCATTTTAAAGTTAAAATAATTGTTTAAGGTAGTCGCGAAAGTAATTGCCAATTCCAAATTCGGCTAATGGAAAGCAACCAACTAAGTAAAGACGGCCACATGAATGTTAATAACCATTGCGCATTTTTCGTAGTTTTTGAGGAGATGCAAACATTTTTAAGTTAAAACATTTTTTAAGGAAATCTATTTGTAAAGCAGTTGCCCTCACGTTTCCCTGATATAGAATCCGGTGAGAGTGCCAGATATACTATGGGTTGCCTAAAAAGTAATTGCGGATTTTTTTAAAAGAAAGTAAATGCATTTTTAATAAAACTTAGAATGAACTTTAATCAAATATACTTTTTTACACTTTTTTTCTAAAGCAAGCTAAAAGTAACAGCTGATAACTGACAAAAGAAAGAATGCAATTACAGAGTCACAAGCTGTGAAAAAATTTGTCAACGCCGACTGACTATATGAAAAATCCGCAATTACTTTTTGGGCAACCCAATATATCCAACTAGCCTATCAAGAGGTAGGAGGCTTAGTTGTTGTTGTTGTAGCAGTGTGTTATACACTGAGGCGACAGTCCTTGCCTATGAAGAACTCCATCGGGTCAATCCGGTACGTACAACCGGTTTAGTGTTGCGATTTACCAGAAATGATGAACTACGTTTTACCTGCAACGACATTTTAACCTTAAGAAAGTTTTTTCACTGAAGTGATATGACACAGTAGCCGGACTAGTTACACTAGAGGACTTAGACTCTGCCAATGATTCGAAAATCGATAGGTTGTAGTGAAGTACCAAAAGTGACAATACTTGGATAGTTGAGATGAAACCTATCTCATGGTTTCCAAGACCTACTGCGTTTACCTATTCATCATAATGGGCGGTTCTTTAACATAAATCAAAAAAATCTTTTTTTTTTAAGTTTTCTTTTTAATTCAGTTCTATTATCATTTTGATAGAAATACAAACATTTTGGAAAAAAAAATATATATTAAAACAGAAGGTAATGTACAAACTAAGGCGAAAAAATTAGAAGTAGTTAAGATATTATTCAGTTACATAGAATACCTTAAGTGAAGCATTAATAAATAATGAAATAAACTAAAAATCAACAATGTTCAGTTTCAAAATCAGTTAAAAGAAGTAGGATATACAAAAAACAAAAAGTCTAGAAACTGAAAACGAAAATACAACAGACTGTATAAAAAAATTCATAAGCCAGTTTAAGGCCAAAGAAAATTGCCTTTTGTTTAGTTTTGTAGTTTTTTTTTTATTGAATTTTTAATTTTAAAATAGATTTTTTGCGGTTTTGTAAATTTCTTTCAAGAAGATGTAACTTCTTACTGCTGTTCTGTTCTGGAGTTCTTAGATCCCTACTATTTTTTTTTGTTTCTTAAGTTTAAATTATTCTCATATGCTTTTCTCTCTTTTGTAACTGCCTGCTTCCATTTATGTGTGGTTCTATTAATCGGTTTTCTATTTTAGAAACTCCGCCGAAACTGCAATATGGAGTTAAGCCAGGTCTGTGGTATATCTTTATTTGTTTGCTCAATGTTTCAACAAATAGTAGTGTGGATGCAGCTTTGTTGTTTTTAGAAAGAGGATTATAGAGAGGGGAGGAGTGTTGTTGGTTGTTTTGAGTAAAAATTGATTTACAAATCTTCATCCTCGTCGGGCAAGGCAGTCTCTTGGGCTTCTTGTAGATCTCTTTCGATTTGTAATTGCCAGTCCTTGTCCATTTTGACTTCTGGGGGCAACAGAGCAGGCATTGCCACAAATTCCAGATTGGGATCGCCAACCAATTTGCGGGCCAACCATAGGAAAGGTTTTTCAAAGTTGTAATTTGATTTGGCGGAGATGTCATAGTACTGAAGACATTAAGATATATTAAAGATGATAAGTTTTTAAAATCTTTTCTGGTGTTTTGAGTAACTCACCTGCAAATTCTTCTTTCTGTGGAATACAATACTCTTGGCCTTAACCTTACGATCCTTGATGTCGACTTTGTTGCCGCACAACACTATGGGTATGTTTTCGCACACACGCACCAAATCTCTGTGCCAATTTGGTACATTCTTGTAGGTTACACGCGATGTCACATCGAACATGATAACAGCACACTGTCCCTGAATGTAGTAGCCATCACGCAAACCACCGAATTTCTCCTGACCGGCTGTGTCCCAGACATTGAAACGGATGGCACCGCGATTCGTGTGGAAAATCAATGGATGCACCTCGACACCAAGTGTTGCCACGTATTTCTTTTCGAATTCACCAGTCATGTGACGTTTGACGAATGTCGTCTTGCCGGTACCACCATCGCCAACCAAAACGCATTTGAATGTGGGAATATCTTGCTCTTGTTGTGCCATTATTCAGATACTTCTTTAATGCTATTTAATATGTTTCTAATTAAAAAATATGCTGTCAAAGGGAAGAAAGAAGAGAGAAAAACAAAAATACATGAGAAAAGCGGGGAAAATAATACCGGGCAAATCTTAGTCAACAATTCCAGAAAGCACTCTCATTTTGGCTTGCTGTACTAGCAACTGCCAATTACAGCAATCAAAGACAACACTGCAAAAGCTTGAAGTAATATCGGTTCCCATGAAGTGTTTCAAGATTTAAAGAGAAAAAAAACCAATTGCATTCCCACTAACCCCACATGCAAGTATTTGGCTACAACAACGAAAACTAACGGAATAGTTTTTTTTAAGAATTTCAGCGGTTCTTGGCGAGAAATGCATTGGGCTAATCCCAGTACACAGAACCGTCTGCAAAGGGGATCAACCGATTAACTTCTACATTACATTGTCACTTACATTCTACTTTTGAAACTTCTCTCCAAATGACACTCTTTAATAATTGGTCTCCTTTTTTTCTAATGGCGATGGGAGTTGATGTCCACACTTAACAAAAACTCCTTTTATTGGCTACTTTTCTTTTAAACAGGATTTCAACAAGAAAAAATTATTTTATTATTCTACTTTTAGCAACAAAAATTTATAAGCAATAAAAACTTTTCTTTATGTATTTTTTCCAGTGAAGATCCTTTCTTTAACAAGGACGAGTGATGACTGGCGACAAACCCTAAGTAACAGAACTGAGGAACAAATAAAACGAAGCTGTAGGCTTGAAACAAAAACGCAAAAGCAGCAAAGAAAGAAAAGAAAACAGGAAGAAAGGATCAAGGAATTACCAAGAATATAAGGAGCGCATACACACACACACACAGCCACAAATACATCAATAAAACGGTTTACAATAAAGCAAACTAAAAACTACCGCCGTTTGCTGTGTGTGTGTGTTATAAGAAGAGGTCCTTTGCTAGTCTAGTACATAGGGGTGGAAAACAGCTGTGCCTAAGAATAGCTTCATAGTCTTGAAGCAAGAATGCCTACAAACGAGCCATAAAGGCAATTTCACAGTAATAACGTTTGTACTTTAAAGCGATCGTTTCTGCTGCCTGCTTCCTTTTTTTTGTCAAGGATTCCTAGTGTGTTTTGTTGCAAAAGATGAAAATACCGCAGCATATGACAAATTACGGTAAAACCCAACAAGCAGCAATGATGAAGAGCAGATGCTTATAGACTTATAAACAGTGCACCAACAAAAACCAAACAATTTTATTATTTTGTTATGTGGGGCAAATATGTCGATAGAACAAACATAGGGTTGGTTTGGAATTTTGTTTTATATTTTAAACACTCAACATCATGTTCTTCATAAAAGAAGGGCAACAACCTGAAATAACAAACATAAAAATCGACCATTGCCGGAATGGGCGAGCTATTGGGTGTCATAGGGAAAGTCATGGTGCAAAATTCAAATACATTTAGATTAATCGGTTAAGAATTACGCTCTCTCTACTACAGTCTCAAGAAGTATATACGGTAAACAAAATTAAAAAAAAAAATACTAAGAAAAAAAATTTAAAAAAAAAATACAGAAAATATTAAAAGTTTCAAAACAAAAAAAAATGAAAACATTAAAAAAATTTAAAACAAATACAAAATATGTAAAAATTTTAAATAAAAATAAAATTAAAAAATAAAAAAATTAAAAGAAAATAATAAAATAAACATATATTTTAAAAGTAATAAAAACAAAAAACAATGAAAAATAAAAAATAAAAAACAACAATATATAACAATAAAAAAACATTAAAAAAATAAAAAAAAAGAATTATAAATACAATAGAACTAAATGATTATAAATAAAAAACAATTAAAAATAAAAAAATAATATAAAAAATAATATAAAAAAATAATATAAAAAAATAATATATAAAAATAGTATAAAAAATAATATAAAAAAATAATATAAAAAAATAAAATAATATAAAAAAATAAAATAATATAAAAAAATAAAATAATATAAAAAAATAAAATAATATAAAAAAATAAAATAATATAAAAAAATAAAATAATATAAAAAAATAAAATAATATAAAAAAATAAAATAATATAAAAAAATAAAATAATATAAAAAAATAAAATAATATAAAAAAATAAAATAATAAAAAAAAATAAAATAATATAAAAAAATAAAATAATATAAAAAAATAAAATAATATAAAAAAATAAAATAATATAAAAAAATAAAATAATATAAAAAAATAAAATAATATAAAAAAATAAAATAATATAAAAAAATAAAATAATATAAAAAAATAAAATAATATAAAAAAATAAAATAATATAAAAAAATAAAATAATATAAAAAAATAAAATAATATAAAAAAATAAAATAATATAAAAATATAATTACAAAAGTTTATGTCTATAAGTCTATTGCAATATAAACAATTAAAATATATGAAAATAAAAATATATAAAAAAACAGAAACTATAATATAAATAAAAAACTATAGAAATGAAAAAAAAAAAATAAAAAAAAATAATATTAAAAAAAAGAAAAAACACATTTTCATGTCTAACTTAAAACAAGGGTTTTTTTGTGTTCTATTTGTAATAGAAACAGATAGGGTACTATGGTCTGCAGACGGACAATATCCGATTGAATGAATAAAGGATTAATAAAAATAAAAACATATATATAAAAAATATAAAATATATATAAAAAATATATAAAAATATAAAATAAATATAAAAAAAATATATCAAATATATATTTTTTATAAATTTAAAAAATATATAAAAAAATATATAAAAAAATATTTAAAAAAAATAAAAGAAAAATAAAAAATATATAAAAATATTTAAAAAAATAATTAAAAAAATTTAAGAAAAATAAAAAAGAAATAAAAAAAATAAAAAAAAAAATAAAAAAAAAAATAAAAAAAAAGATAAAAAAAAAAAATAAAAAAAAAAATAAAAAAAAAATAAAAAAAATAAAAAATATTTAAAAAAATATAATAAAAAAAAATAAAAAAATGCAAAAAACAAAAAAAAAATATAGAACAATTTAAAATAAGAGATATAAAATAATTTAAAATAAAAGAGATATAAAAAATAATTTAAAATAAAATTATATTATATTTTTTAAATATTTTTTTATTTTAAAAAATAAAATAATTTAAAGTAAAATATAAAAAAAAGAAATAAAAAAAAAATTTTTAAATAAAAAAAAAATAAAATAATATTTAAATAAAAAAAAATAAATAAAAAAATATAAAAAAAATATAAGAAATATAAAAAAATATAAAAAAATTAAATAAAAAAATATAAAAAATATTAAAATAAAAAAAAATTAAAACAAAAAAAAATAAATTTATAAAAAATATATAAAAAAATTTAATATAAATTTGAAAAAAACATATATATATATACTGATATAATTAAATACTAAATTTAAATTATTTAAAAATGTGAAATCTCTTTGAAGAAAAATATTATTTAGACATGAATAATGAATTAAATAAAAATAAATAATAAATTAAATGAGTTGACCCACAATTGTTGTTAAATATTTCTTAGTCATTAAGCATTTCTTATTTAATTTTTGTTATTAACTGTAAAACACCCTAATGAGTACCCCATTGTAATTATCTACATTGGCCATTTTTTTGGCTTTTTTATATGTTCTGAATATATATAAAAATAACAGCAAAAAAATATAAAAATAAAACAATTTTAAAAATAAAAACAAAATATAAAAATATGAAAATAAAAAATATTAAAATAAAATATATAAAAATAAATAAAACACAAAAAGAACTGAATTAAAAACTTTAAAAAAATATAAAAATAAAAAAAATATATAAAAATAAAAAAAAATATAAAATAAAAAAAACATAAAATAAAAAAAATATAAAATAAAAAAAATATAAAATAAAAAAAAATATAAAATAAAAAAAAATATAAAATAAAAAAAATATAAAATAAAAAAAAATATAAAATAAAAAAAATATAAAAAAAAATATAAAATAAAAAAAATATAAAAAAAATATAATATAAAAAAATATAAAATAAAAAAAATATAAAATAAAAAAAATATAAAATAAAAAAAATATAAAATAAAAAAAATATAAAATTAAAAAAATATAAAATAAAAAAAATATAAAAAAATATAAAAAAAATAAATATTAAAAAACATATATTAATAAAAATAGCGAAAAATATTATGTAGAAAAAAATATATACAAAAAAATATATAAAAAAATATACAAAAAAATTAAAAAAAAAAATATAAAAAAATATATAAAAAAAACATACAAAAAATATGTAAAAAAAATATATAAAAAAATATATAAAAAAATATAAAAAAATATATATAAAAAATATATATAAAAAAATATATAAAAAAATATATAAAAAATATATAAAAAAAATATAAAAAAAATATAAAAAAAATATATAAAAAAATATATAAAAAAAATATATAAAAAAATATATAAAAAAAATATATCAAAAATTATATAAAAAAATATATAAAAAATATATAAAAAATATGTAAAAAAAATATATAAAAATATATAAAAAAATATATAAAAATTTATATAAAAAAATATATATAAAAAAATATATTAAAAAAAATATATAAAATATATATAAAAAATATATAAAAAATATATTAAAAAATATATATAAAAAAATATAAAAACAAAAAAATATAAAAACAAAAAAATATAAAAACAAAAAAATATAAAAACAAAAAAATATAAAAACAAAAAAATATAAAAACAAAAAAATATAAAAACAAAAAAATATAAAAACAAAAAAATATAAAAACAAAAAAATATAAAAACAAAAAAATATAAAAACAAAAAAATATAAAAACAAAAAAATATAAAAACAAAAAAATATAAAAACAAAAAAATATAAAAACAAAAAAATATAAAAACAAAAATATATAAAAACAAAAAAAAAAAATAAAAATTAAATTTTTTTTTATTTTAAATTTATAAAAATAAAAAAATTGTATGATAAAAATAAAAACAAAAAATATATAAAAAAAATCAAGCAACAACATACTTTTGCTAACTTTTAAATGTTTTTCGCTATACTATTCTTTGAAAGCATTAGACAACAACCGGACTAAATCCTGCAATGGAATCTCAATAAGATTTTAAGACCGAAAAAAGAAAGCGCAAGATTTGATTTGTTTTCTATCGTCTTAAAGAGCCACGTTCAAATGTGTGCTTTATAACCTACTAGTTGTTGTTGTTGTAGCAGTTTATTGTGTTCTACCTTTCGTCTGCTTGATTCTGTTGAGTAGCAAGACCCAGGAACTCTGCGACTAAGATGAGGTGCGTCCACAGGGATCTGGGCCTAAGTCGAGTGTGTCTGGCCGGACAGTTAAACAGGTGACGTGCATCGTGCGCTCCCTGGTTACAATCGGGACATACATCTTGCACGTCGGCATCAATCCCAGCTCTGTAGGAATTGAGGCGACTGCAGCTGCCGGAACGTAATTGAGCCAGAACTACTCTGGTTTGCCTACTAGTATAGTATACTTGTTCATCTGTCATATGTATGTACTCGTACTCGTACGACTCAGAAACAGATCCCTCTCAACGCACCTCAACTTAGTAGCAGAGTTCCCGGATCTGGACATTCAACAGATTCAAAAAGACGAAAGATAGAACACAACAAACTGCTTCTACAACAACAAGGGAACGGCACGGGATAGAAGTGAGCACCACACAGACTGAAACATTGAGATCCGATCTGTGTGGTGTTCAGTGCTGTCACGAGAAGCTTAGCTGCGAGCTACCGGGCGCGCCCACAGGTTGCGGATAGTGGAATGCTCCATATGGAGTAGCTGCAACGACAGTCGTGGCCAATTAGCCGTATCGAGCGGAGTCTCAGTGAGAGGCCGGGCGGCAACGGCTCTTGCACAAATACTGAATACCTATGATGCTGGATATGAGAAGACGAGTTATTGGCGCCTTTAAATAACCCACCATTTCCAGGAACGAGCTTACCCAACTGTGGGGGAAGTCCCACAGCCGCACTGAGGACGACACTATTTGATGCACTGAATTTAATGCTACATCTTATGCCTGCGGACAACGAATGATAGATGGTCACAAAGAGGGGCTGTGAGCATTCCAAAACAATGTGGCCTCATCTAGACTTGAAGAGGTCTACTGCGTTGCTGTCACTGGCTAGAACAGACGTCTCAGTCATTGTGTCCGTCATGACAGGTCACTGTCTAATCGGAAAACATGCTGACAGACTGAAGGTTCCCAGCAACGACTTTTGCAGAAGCTGTTGAGGAAGAAGAGACAGTAGAACACCTTCTATGTGTGTGTCCCGCACTAGCATTTAGAAGGAGTTCCACTTTAGGTGCTCATTTCTTTGAGAAACGGTCTGATTTAGCTGATGGTGAACATTCGCATGTTATTGGGCTTTTTAAAGCGATCTGGAAGGTTCAACGGTCTGAACTAGAAGGCATCATCCTTCTTCTGTTCCTGTGGTATCACAATGGCCGAAAACGTCCAAGTGAGTCTGATGGCAGACTGCCACTTAAACCTAACATAGGGTTTGTAGGTCTTCCAAGCAGGGGACAGATTATATTCGTGCTCCTAAGAGCATTGGAATTTTCTTCTTCCTATTTTTTTTCTGCATAAACCGGACTTTTCTTAAACTTATTACAGAAAAATGAAAAATCGAATAATCCATATTTATAACTTATGAATCATCCGCCATTAAGCAAATGATCAGAGCAGTCGGCAAACTACACATAAGGGAGTGTGTGTGTTTGTTTGGTGGCATAGAGTCAAACAAGCAAAGGAATTCTGGCGCCAAAAATGTCAAAAGAAACTAAAACCCAAACAAACCCGATAGCGATATATGGCAAGTGTTTTTAGTTTTCTAAAATATAAAAAGAGAATATGAAGAAATCTTTTTAATTTAATATATATATGTAAATATGAATAAAATAAATTGGCATTGTTTTTTTTTTGTTTGTTTGGATTTTAACAGACCCCATGGTATTTTTTCTTTTTGCTGTTAAATAACAGCACACAAAGCAACAATGAGGCAAGAGCCAAAATTCATAGCAATGACAGTTGAAGAGGAAGATGGCATATAAAAATGCCATATTAACCTAACCTCAATTTGAATGGATGGCTGCTTTTGAGGAGAATTTAACAATCTGCCAAAAAAAACTTATTGGATATTGAGCATTTGTGGATATTAATCCCAATTTCAGGAAATTATATGTTCAATGTTCTTGATGTGTTGAAATTACAAAAGAAAAATAATACAAGCCGCCTCTTTATGCAGGCCAAAACACATGTTTACCTCATGTGCGAAAAAAATTTGAAGAAAAACGAAATAGCCGAGAATCTACGCCGGCAGAGGTTTGTGACGCCAAACCGCATCAGGCGTCCCCGCCAACTTTAGCTTGTCCAAGAAAAAAAACGACTCCAAGTTCATGGACACCCAAAAGCCCATTAAAAAATTTCACCATATTCTGTAATTGCCCTCAGCCAGAAATTCCAACATTATGCTTCATCAGTTTCTACTTTCTTTAGGGTTTTGTAAATATAAAATCCATGGAATATTCTACAAAAATTGATTTTGTCAATTGGCAGCGCCGCAGCATAGCATATTTTTTCATTTCCCCCCTCTTTATTAACGCATATTTGCACTCTCCGCCACACACACACACAAATAACACAGCACACCACAAACTCCACGCCATTCACTGTTGCCGACAAGGTGATGATTTAATTCTTTCATCTTTTCACGTTTTTTTTAATATATATATATAAATACTTTTTCTTTATAAAATGACACATACTTTTGTATCCACCAGCTTTTTGTTTAGAAATCCTTGTATTTTTCTGCCACAAACAAATTGATACAATCCTTATTGGACTTGCAAAATATGAACGTTTTTCTGTTGGCTCGACTTGTTAAATTCTGGGAACAAATAACGCCGAAACATTCAATCTATGAATATGGTTACCGATTGCATTGTATGGGTATCGTTGCAATGAATAACCAACTCAAATTCCCAAATACAGGATTGCCGTTGCGAGCCAACCCGTGTATTTCGCAGTAGAAATCAACACTTTTTCACAACTCTTTAGATGATAAATTACGAAACAAAAGAAAACATGCGGATTCGATTAAGGACTTATTGTCTTGTTATTTATGATAATATTTTAATAAATTGTTTTATAAATATATATTTTCACTAATGAACTCGAGCATAGTATCAAATTAGCATATTAAAGTGAGGGTAACACTGTAGACTACCGTTAACTCTAAAATGCTCAAATAAACTACAGCATGGTGCTATTAGGGTAAATGAAACATGATACAATTATAAGTGCATCCTGAAACTACAGTATATACATGATATAATTACCAGGTAGTGTACCGTAAAAGCTGAGTAAAATTTTTTCTTGCCAAGTGGGCTATATTTCAACGAGTTTTGGTTGTGTGTGTGTATTATAGTGCAGAACAGTGACACACACAAACAACACAAAATTAGAGTTCCACTAATCACTGATATTGACAGCTAGTGCACAAAATATTTTGTTTTTTGGCAACTGCCACTGTCTGTAAAAAAAAAATCTTGCTTGAATATACAATATGTTTGTTGGTGTTTGGGGATAAAGGGGACTTTACATGGCACATCATGATGCGTGGTCATTGTAATAGTATGGGTGAAAATAAAGTTGTACACATAACCATTAAGCTGAGTATTCTGTTCAACTTTTCAAGCGGAATGCTATCAAACTCCATATAAAAAAACGTCGGCGAAACGTCGGCTTAAAATAGGCGGAAAAGTAGTACTCTGTTTATAGTGAGGAAAATGGCAAAATAAACTGAAAGTATCACCACTTAAACCATTGCCGGCATCATTTTTGTATGTTTTATTGGTTTCAATGGTTCGTTTTTCCTTATTTATTTACGAAAAACTAAATTGAATAGAGAAAGCAATAAGTGCAGATAAGAAAAACGTGTTTTAGTATGGAAACAAAAACATTTAACTGCTGTAAAATTTCGCTTGAGGAACAATTAAAAATTTCCGCGACTGTTCCCAAAGCAGAATAGAATACCAACCCTTAGTCATGGCTGAAAAATCAAAATCATTGGATTTTTTAACGATTAGCTGCTATCGATTACCGTTTACACAGAAATGTGCCGTTATTACTTGACAGATATTGAAATAATGTTCTGTCCAAAGTATAGTTATAAAAAGAGTATGGAAAATTTAATAAAATCAAAGAAAAGAAAAAATCAATGTACCATTTTTGGAAATAGCTGTAATCAACACATACACAAGATGAGTACGATTTCGATGTACCGTATAAATGGCCTATAAGAATATGTTTAAATTAGCATGACCCCTTTATATCTGATAGACATACTCATTATGTGCAACCCTGTTTATGTGCAACACTATTTCAAATGCGGAAGCCCTATTTGTGCCTTCGGTTATTGGTATTCTTTGCTTTACGTTTCATTGAATATTCGTAGTTACCCATGGCGAAATAATTAATCCGCCTTGGTATTTACCGTAGGTTAAACCCCGTTCACACTGCTCATTAAAGCCGGATTTAAGGCTCTCGTCAGCTGATTTCATAAAGGGAAAACGGATGATTGAGCCATTAAATCCGGATTTAAAGACCAGTGTAAACGGGGGTTTACACTTCTCATTAAATCTGGATTTTAGGCTCCCGTTAGCTGATTTTATAAAGAGAAAATAAGAAGTTTATACTAAATAAGAAGTTTATAACGTAGCCGTAGAAGTGTATAACTCATAGGTCTGGGAGCAATAACCAGGGTCTTCAATACCCAGGGACTGAGATCTGCTTCCGACTGCCTGACTATAAAACGATCCTGTATGCGAAAATCCGGGCGATAACAGAATTAATAAACATCACTACGGACAATAAACTGGCCATTAGGTTCATAACAATCAGGTCGGTAAGGTCATAAACAGTCTTTGAGTGCAGGTAGGAGATTATATCCTCTCTGAGAATGGCACGATATGCATCGTTTGGATGCCGGGCCAACGTGGAGTAAGGAGAACAAAAAAGCTTATCTAATTGGCCTTAGGGGCCTGACCACTACCACCTGACTTTGTGAATGCGAAGCCTTTAGGGTCGACGCTGTGTGGGCTAAGGGCGTGGGCAATGTTTGGAGGAAATCACTATGAATTTTATCATCAATACGGGTCATACAGACCTACGAGCACACTTACGCAGCATGTCCAACTTTCCCGGCTTATAGACTCCGGCATATAGGTGCGGATATGATACCAGTTTAGGTGCATAGAATGCAAAACAATTAAGGACTTTCTGAGAAGCACGGAATTCCATACATAGATCTCGTCGGGGTTATTTTTCGGAATTAGATCGTACAACAAAGCCGGTTAATGTCCACAGTGGCATGGAACGCAAAACATTCACACGCTCTGTTCAACCTAACCTATCCTATCTTACTTCACGACTTGTTATACCTAAATTCCACATACGAATGTGCTACAGTACCAACATCACTATTAACACTCTTTACAAGCACATGTAAGGTTTGAAATTGTTTAAAAATCGGATAAAACATGGGCCCACTACCATTAAGGGCTCCATTACTATCTATGGTCCGCAAAATTTTGTAGATTATCTGCTGAATTTTTCAGCTATTCATTTTCAACTTTCTCCTATTCCATTCCTAAAAATAGCTATCTGTTTTATAATGGCAGTTATATGTATATCTTTTCCATATGCCCTATTGATCCAATTATGCAAAGGTCCCATAAACCCAGTTCGCAGTGTTTTTAAAACTGTAAGATTTGTAGTACAAATAGTAGCTTCGCGAATTACACGGTAGCTTGGGTTGTTGAACTGGATAGATGGAAAAATTCATGATGTTCACACTCAATGATTTTAGTATGTTTGAGTGAGGCTACAGAGGGCGCTCCATTAATTATCAGATGATGATTTTTATGATGACATTGAAACTTAAGGCTGGTATAATATTTTTGTTTTTCGCGAGATAATAGATTTTAAACTTGTTGATTTCGTTCAGTAGGACATTCCCTCAACACTTATGGCAAATTTTCAATAAAATTGTTATTTCATCATTGTTATATTCGTAATGTTTCAAATAAGTAATCGCGAATAAAAGGGTTTTCGACGGTGAAAAAATTTTAGTAACAGCCATTAGACTGAAATTAGAGATCCTCATGTCAGAAAGACAAATTGGGAGCTGACTTTAAAAGAGTGCTATATGCGACGTGGACCCGGAATGAAGTAATTCTTAAACGATATATTGAAAAAAATTTTTTTGGTCTGCTGTTATGGCTTCTAATTATGTCTTTTAAGTTGGAGGAGGGTATTTTTTACCTTTCTATTGTTTCTTCTTTAAGTTTAAAGTGATAATAATAAAATTACCCAGCTCTTGAATTAAATTAAGTATATTTGATTTGTAAAACATTATCCCTACTCGCCGCATTGCCAATCGGATATACAGTTCTTGTACAATCTCTACCATTTTCATCACATTTCCAATCCTGATTACCGTTGCCTGGATATTGGGATTGTGGATGATGCACCAAAACTCTTACTCTTTGCATGATACGTTCCGTTAGTAAGCGACCGTAACGATCAAAGGTACGAGTTTCATATGTAATGCTATTATCATCAGTCTTATAGCTGGTACATTCATAGGTGGGGCAGCAGCGTGGATAATCTAAAAATTCATTAGCAACTGGTATTTTTGTACAGTTACCTTCCAGTTGGGGAACTTGACATCTGGAAGTAGAGAAAGGGAAATTGATTTTAAAAATTATTGCTTCTAATTGTGGTTTTAATTTTAGTGTTGCTGTTTTTGGGGATAGTTTATGGTAGAATGTCCTCAAACTACACAATTCTTGATTTATGAAAAAAAAATTTTGAATTGAAATATTTCCTCAAATTGAGCTTGGGATTTCTAAAAAGAAACTCTTTAGCTAAGTACATGCAACCAAAGTCTTATGATAATAAGATGGAATGCTAACGTATTTTATGGGTTACTAAAGTTTTGTTTCGGGCATGCTCCACTTCGGGGAGAAATTTCTGCAGTTTGAGGACCAGCCTAAAGGTATTGCAATAGACCTGTAGAAGAAAACGTATTTGATATAAGAAGGGGCCTACTTCACGCTTCATATCGAAGGGTGGATGAAGTTTTGGATCTTGAGGACGTGTTGAGAATAATCGTGGGTAAAGCGCTACTAAATCTATTAAGAACAAAGGAAAAAATCTCTACAAATTATCAGTAGAGTATGAGGACTTGACTTATATATGAAGAATAAACTTGAAAACGTGATAATTGATCAATTTGAGCACCTGCGAATAAGAATCAGGATGATTCAATAGTTACGACAGACTTTTAATATGAAAATGTATGAATAAGATGGAGAAGACCAAAGAGATTCCGGTATACAAAAGGATTGCTTCGTATAAATATGGTAGGTATTGTGTTTAGTTAAATCTGAGGATATGGCGACTTGCTTAGAAGAATCAAAATGTCTGCGAAGAATGAATTGTTTCTTCAATGAATTAGAATAGAAAGAATTTACGAATGGGTGTCGCCAGGAGGTAAGCTTGGGGATGTGATCTATGGAGTTTGAGGACCTGCTTATAGAGATTAAGGAAAGTCAGTAATTGAAATCGAATTTCAATATAAAAATAATTAAAAAAATATCGAGGAGAACGTAGAGAACACCGTAATAAAAAGGGTTGTTTCGCTAATACTCGCATCGGTAAGTATTCAGGGACGTGAGGAAACTTGTGTGTTTAGTTTGAGGGCCGCGCAAAGATTGTTTGGTTTGAGGACCTAACAAGGGCCTATTTAACTGAAGGAAAAGAGTAAAGAATCTTAAACCGATTTTTAGTAAGAAGTCCCTTTTAAAGATTGAGGAGAATGAAAAAGATTTGAGACCACCGAGTAGCCTAATCACTGAATGTCTGGCGGGTAATTAGGGTTCGGTTATAAAATGGAGGTGCCTTATCGCTATGATATTGGATAGTCGGACAGCACCCGTGTAGTTTAGGGACCTGCCAGATTTTTTTGAAATAGTTGTTCAAACCGGCACGGGCTAACTACGGATACCACACAGGCTAGAATTTTAAGTTCCAATCTGTATGGTGTTCCTTGTTATCACGAGAAGCTTAGCTGGGAGCTACCGGGCGAATCCTCAGTTTGCGGATAGAGAAGTGTTCCATATGGAGTAGCTGCAACTGCAGTCGCGGACAATCAGCGGTATCGAGTGGACAATCTCAGTGAACGGCCGAGCGGCACAGTCTCTGGGTAAAATATTGAGTACCTTCGATATGACAAGGCGAGTTATTGGCGCCTTTAAATAACCAATGACCATGATGTTCCCGTGGCGATCGGATGTATAGACCTGAACGATTTTGCTCGCATATAGAACTTGGCGAAGATTGCCACCTCCACATACAAATGCAACAAAAACAACATTAAGAAAACTTTAATGAGTGAGGAGAATTGAAACACAAAAATTGAAAATAGAGGTAGTCCTGAGGCGCCCGTGTCTACGCCTTTAACTCAGGGTTTACACCCAAGTTTGGGGACTTGCCGTAATTTTTTTTAAATAGAAGTTCAGGTCCAAATTCATCAAGAAAAAATAAATGTATGAATATTAAAATGAATGAAAAACTTCCATATATTAAAAGAGCTGGGAGGCCACCGTTGCGCATGGACTAGCATCTCCTGCTATAAAGCTGGATTCAAATCCATGATATTTGGGGACCTGCCCGAATTTTTTTGAACTAGCATTTCAGACAAATTTTGAATAAAAAAATGACTTGATGTGGAAGTAGAATAAGGAAACACCATATATAAAGGGGTTGGGTAGTACTATAGCGCATCGGTTTTTTTTTGCTTTTAACACAGAGTTATAATGCAACTTTAGGGACCTGCCCGAAATAGTAATTGAGCTTAAATTTTAATAAGAAAATGCTTTGATGAGGAAGGAGTAGGAAAAACAAAAATCCGTGTATAAAGAGATTCGATACTACTTTAGCGCATTGATTATATCTTCCGTCTTGACGCTGGGTTAAAATCTATAATGTTTGGGGACCTGTTAAATTTTTTAAATATTATTCAGATCGAATAAAAATAAATGTTTTCATGAATATGAAGGTGAATGAAAAACACGCTTTAATATATTGAGGTGTTTCGTCCAAGGAAGTATTTCGGTTCACATGTCCACATATGACGCTGTGGTCAAATCTACGAAGTTTGGGGACCTGTTCGAATTTTTTAAAATAATAAGAAAATGCCTTGATGAGTGAGGAGAGTGAAAAAACCAAGCTCATGTATTAATAGTTGAAAGGGCAGCGCGGAGGCTGGATTGAAGTCTACGCGTTTAAGGCTGGGTAAAAAATTCAAGTTTGGGGACCTGACCTCCTTTTTTCAGACCGAATTTCAATACGAAAATACCTTTATGAAGATTAAGGTGAATGGAAAAATTTCGATATGTCAGCCTTTAAAGCTGGGCTTAAATCCATGCAGTTTAGGGGCCTACACGATTTTTTTTAAACTAGTAGTTGCATCGAATCTTAATAAGAATACCTTAATGAGTGAGTCGAATGAATAAAACGTCTATGTATTAAGAGACGAAACCCGTGGTGCCGGGGTTGGCATATTTTTCTTTAACGCTGGGATTGAGGACCTGCCCTAATTTTTTTGAAATTTTGAAGTTCAGCTTGAGCAGAGTGAATAAAAATGCCCTTTATGAATGGGGTATGTGATATATGTTAGGTCTATGACGCTCAATACCTGGGTTGGATTTCTTGCAGTTTGGGGACTTGCCTGATTTTTACACCCAAACCTGGAAGGATGGTTTATAATGCCTTTATTATTACGTTTGCAACACATCGAACATTAACCGAACTGTCTATTTAAATGCCTCACCGAGTATGGTCTAGATCCGACTATATTTGGATATATACCGATATGCCGATTTAAGATCTAGGAGCCATAAAAGGCGCATATATAGCTCGAGTTTTCTGAACTTTGCCAGAGTGAGTTGAGTTAGGCTTCTGGACATACGTACGTGCCGAGGACAGTATTTGGGGTTAGCCTCCTTAATACCCCTCTCCCGATTTAAGGTTTTAAGCCCATAAAAGACGAACTTATTACCCAATTTCATTGAAATTTGGCACAGTGAGCTGTGTTAGAACTCTCGACATCCGTTTCCAATATGGTCCGGATTGGTCTTAATTTCATATAGCTGCCATGTATTCCGGTCTACCTATATACTTTCTTGGGCCTACAAAAGTCGCATCGATCGCTGAAATTTGGCAGAGTGAGTTGTGTTAGGCCACTCGACATTTGTGCCGAGTATGGTCAAGATCGGGCTATATCTTAATGTAGATATAGCCCGATCTCCCAATTTGAGGTCTAAGTGCCATAAAAGGCTCAACTTTTACCCGATTTCGCTGAAATGTAGCACAATCAGTTATATTGGGCCCATCGACTTCCGTACCGAGCGTGACCCAGATCGGGCCAGTTTGACTCGGTCGAACTTAATGATTTTTAAACCCACCACCGTGGGATGGGGGTATACTAATCTAGTCATTCCGTTTGTAACACCTTGAAATATTGATCTAGGGCACCATAAAATATATATATATTCTTGATCGTCTCGACATCCCGAGTCGATCTAGCCATGTCCGTCCGTCCGTCTGTCAAAATCACGATAGAGGTCGAACGCGTAAAGCTAGCCGCTTTAAATTTTGCACAGATACTTAATTATGATGTAGGTCATTGGGGATTGCAAATGGGTCATATCATATATACCGATCTCCCCATTTAAATTCTTGAGCCTTTGGAAGCCGCAATTTTTGTTTCTTACAGACTCCAAAACGGCTGAACCGATTACCTTGATATTTTCACAGATTCTGTAGGTTGGTCTGGAAAGAAACATAGGCTACATAATTTTTTGATATCGGGAAGGGGGCCGACCCTCCCCCTTACCCAAAAAGTACTACCCAAAAATAAAAGTGAACCCATCGGGACAATATGGGATTCAAATGAAAGCTATTAAACAGTAGAGTACGAACTTCATAATAAAAGTTGGGTCCAAGTACCTGGGGGGCCGCCCCAGCCCCAAAACCCCCTCAAAATAGGTTTATTTGACGATCATGACAATATGGAACTCAAATGAAAGTTATACGGGAGTAGATTACGAAAATGGTCAGGAAGTAGGAATTGGCTTTATAATTTATTGATAACGGAAGGGGGCGGACCCTCCACCGTTACCCCAAAAACACCCCCCAAAATCTAAAGTGGACCGATAGGGACAATATGGGTATCAAATGAAAAGTATGCGGGAGTAGATAACGAATCTGGCATACGAATTCTTGTCGAAGTATAGGGGGTGAACCCACCCCCACAAAAACGCCCAAAATGGGCACATTATCTAATCACGGATATATGGGACTCGGTTTGTTTGTTCCGTAGAGACTGAAAAACAGCTGAACCGATTTTCACGAAATTTTCGCATATTGTGTAGGTTGGGCTGAAAGGAAACATAGTCCATATAACTTTTCAATATCGGAAGGGGGACGTATCCTCCCCCTTATCTAAAAACACAACCCAAAATCAAAAGTGGATAGATCGGGACAATATAGATATCAAATGAAAGGTATGGGAAAGTAGAATACGAATATGGTTCAATATGGGGCTCCAATGAAAGGTATTCGGTAGTAGATTTCAAATCTGGCATACAAAATCAGATTGAAGTATAGGGGGTCACGGCACACCTCAAAAACGTCACCCCTCAAAAACGCCATTTTCAATATCAGAAGGGGGACGTACCCTCCCCCTCATCTAAAAACACAACCCAAATTCAAAAGTGGATAGATCGGGACAATACAGGTATCAAATGAAAGGAGAGTAGATGACTATATGATAAATGGCTGAACTGATTTTCTTAAAATGTTCATAGATTGTGTACGTTTGTCTGGAAGGAAACATAAGCTATATAATTTTTAGATATTGGGTGGAGGCGCACCCTCCCCCTTACCTCAAAAACGGCACCCATATCCGAAAGTGGTCCGATGGACACAATAAGAGTATCAAATGAAAGGTATTGGAGACCAGAAAACGAATATGGTATTAAAATTTGAGTCCAAGTACCCAGGCGGTCCCACCCTCCAACCCCAAAACTCCTCCCAACAGAAATTTTTGGAAGTTCATGTCAATATGGGACTCAAATGAAAAGTATTGGGCAGTAGAGTACAAATATGGCATAAAACATTAGGTCCAAGTAATGGGAGGTCGCCCACCGCCAAATGGGCATATTAGCCGACTATGGCTATATGGGACTTAAATCAAAGCTATTTCTGAGTAGATTAAGAATATGACATAAAAATTTGCGTTCAAGTCAAGGTGGCGATTTTCCTCCTAAAGATATGTCAAATGGGTTATTTGACCCATTATGACAATATGGGACTCAAATGAAATGTATTCGAGAACTAGAAATCGAATTTGATGTCCAATTTTGGAGCCAAGTGTTTTTGAACTTCATTTCCGTTGGGAATAAATAACGAATTTGATATCTATTCTCAGTGCAAAATGTCGGTGGCCGGCCCAGCCCCAAAATATCCTCCAAACGGATAATATTTACCGGCCATGGCAATATGGGGCTTAAATTAAAGGGAAGTGCAGCACGAATTTGATGTCCATATTTGAGTCGAAAAGTCTGAGGTGCCATCCCTCCCCTAAAAACCACTTCTCTTTACTCAATTTTTAAAACCACCAGAAACTGAGCAGGGGCAAACTTCTCACACATCAATGAGTGTTTTCAAGTTAAACTCAATGATAAGGGAACTTTTTTTTATAGCCGAGTCCGAACGGTGTTTCGCTGTGCGACACCTCTTTGGGAAAAATTTTTTAAATGACCATACATGGCATTGTACCTCGCAAATGTCGCCAACATTAAGAGAGAATAACCACCGCTTTGTCCGATGTTCTCGCCATTATTCGAACGCGTTCAGCGTCATCGACTACAATGGCACGAATTCGTTATCCGCATTCAGAGTGGTGTCCCCACCCTAAAAAGATATTAGAGAGTTAAAGAAGGCGCAGCGGAGTGGACCCGTTTCGGCTAGTAGCTCCCATATAAACCGATCTCCCGATTTGACTTCTTGAGCCGCTGGAAGCCGCAATTTTTGTTCGATTTGGCTGAAATCTAGCACATAGTGTTTTGTTATGACTTGCAATAACTGCACTAAGTACCGTCCAAATCGGTCAAGAACCTGATATAGCTCCCATATAAACCCATCTCCCGATTTGACTTCTTGAGCCCCTGGAAGCCGCAATTTTCATCCGATTTGGCAGAAATGTCGTACATAGTGTTCTGATATGACTTCCAACAACTTTTTCATGGTACGGTCTAAATCGGTGAAGAACCTAATATAGCTCCCATATAAACCGATCTCCCGATTTGACTTCTTGAGCCCCTGGAAGCCGAAATTTTTGTTCGATTTGGCTGAAATTTTGCACATAGTGTTCTGATATGACTTCAAACAACTGGGCGAAGTACGATACAAATCAGTCAAGAACCTAATATAGCTTCCATATAAACCGATCTCCCGATTTGACTTCTTCAGCCCCTGGAAGCCACAATTTGTTCGATTTGGCTGAAATTTTGCACATAGTGTTCTGATATGGCTAACAACAACTATGCTAAGTACCGTCCAAATCGGTCAAGAACCTGATATAGCTCCCATATAAACCGATCTCCCGATTTGACTTCTTGAGCCCCTGGAAGCCGCAATTTTTGTCCGATTTGGCTGAAATTTTTCACATAGTGTTTTGTTATGACTTACAACAACTATGCCAAGTACCGTCCAAATCGGTCAAGAACCTGATATAGCTCCCATATAAACCGATCTCCCGTTTTGACTTCTTGAGCCCCTGGAAGCCGCAATTTTTGTTCGATTTGGCTGAAATTTTGTACATAGTGTTCTGATATGACTTCCAACAACTTTTTCATGGTACGGTCTAAATCGGTGAAGAACCTAATATAGCTCCCATATAAACCGATCTCCCGATTTGACTTCTTGAGCCCCTGGAAGCCGCAATTTTTGTCCGATTTGGCTGAAATTTTTCACATAGGGTTCCGTTATGGCTAACAACGACTATGCTAAGTACGGTCCAAATCGGTCAAGAACCTGATATAGCTCCCATATAAACCGATCTCCCGATTTGACTTCTTGAGCCCCTGGAAGCCGAAATTTTTGTTCGATTTGGCTGAAATTTCGCACATAGCGTTCCGTTACGGCTAACAACAAATATGCTAAGTACCGTCCAAATCGGTGATGAACCTGATATAGCTCCCATATAAACTGATCTCCCGTTTTGACTTCTTGAGCCTCTGGAAGCAGCAATTTTCATCCGATTTGACTGAAATTTTGCACATAGTTTTCTGATATGACTTCCAACAACTGTGTGAAGTACGATACAAATCAGTCAAGAACCTGATATAGCTCCCATATAAACCGATCTCCCGATTTGACTTCTTGAGCCCCTGGAAGCCGAAATTTTTGTTCGATTTGGCTGAAATTTCGCACATAGCGTTCCGTTATGGCTAACAACAACTATGCTAAGTACCCTCCAAATCGGTGATGAACCTGATATAGCTCCCATATAAACCGATCTCCCGATTTTACTTCTTAAGCCCCTGGAAGCCGCAATTTTCATGCGATTTGGCTGAAATTTCGCACATAGGGTTCCGTTATGGCTAACAACAACTGTGCTAAGTACCGTCCAAATTGGTTAAGAACCTGATATAGCTTCCATATAAACCGATCTCCAGATTTGACTCCTTGAGCCCCTGGAAGCCGCAATTTTCATCCGATTTGGCTGAAATTTTGTACAAAGTGTTCTGTTATGACTTCCAACTACTGTGTCAAGTAGGGTCCAAATCGGTCAAGAACCTGATATAGCTCCCATATTATAGCAGAATCCATGGTGATGGGTTCCCAAGATTCGGCCCGGCCGAACTTAGAATGCTTTTACTTTTCTCTCTTACCTGTCCTCCCACAACTGAAGTGTGTCCAAACATTGCACATTGATGCACCGGCCCGATCGGGTAAATGAATCTCCCACATAAAGTTCACGACCAGTTTCACTATCAACACATCTTGAATTTGCAAGGAAGCGATCTGAATATTTTTCCCGAGTATTTAAATCAGCGATAACAACAGCCAAACATGATGCAACCAATATAAAAATAAATATGCCACAATTAGAACGTAGTTTAAATGACATTTGGCCCGAAGGCCTCTCTTCTCTCCTTCTGTTTGGGGAAAAAAAAAGAAAAACTTACCGCGGGCATAGGTGGAAGGAGTGGCGAATGTCAAGTTGATAACATTTGATAGTAGCAGCAGCAGCAGCAACGACAGCATAAGTAGATACATTTTTGGACTAGGGATTACTCAATTTTTTTATTGTTTAACCTTTATGAAATTATTAAGAAATATTTATTTCAATGTTATTAGAATGTTTTCCTCTTCCCAGTTTGTTATTAAGCTTTGTCTCTTCCTAATCGTTGATTGTCAACTGAAATGTTTTTGAAATTTTGTCGAGGTGTTTGGCCACTTGAAACTGAAACGCGCTCCAGTCAAGATTAAGACGTCGTATGTACTTGCAAAAACAAAGTGTGTAGTATGTGATGCCTTATCATTTGTGCGGCGGTCATTTTTATTGTTGTGATCTTTCCTCTCTCATTCACATCTTTGGACCATGCTTGGGTCGAAGTGTTTTCATATTTTGTTTACATATCAATATGACTGTAGAAATTCAAAATATTTGCAACAGATAAGAAGGATGATGGTCCCCCCTCATTGTTCATCTATCTCCATCTTTGGCATCAACATCATTATGATGATCATCATGAGCAAAAATAGTATACACATGATGTAGTCATATGGTCTCACAACATTGGGCATTGTGAATGAAATTAGGCCTAGTTATTTAGCGTCCTTGACACTTGAGGTGTGATCCCATTCTAAATGGGAGTCTACCTTGTGAGAAGCACTCAATCAACTCCAAATCATTATTCGTTGTCCAAACTCTATGTTCTCCTCAGTGACTCATGATCTCACTTATCGTTGAAAATAGTTCACCTTGAACTAACAGCTCCAAACCTTGAACTTAGTAGTAGTAGTAGTTCTTCTTCTTCTTTATTTAACTATTTTTTCTTTTCATTTAATATCAAGAATACATTCAGTTATTCTAATTTATTTTTAATATGGACAATGTATCATCAATTCGTTGTGAAGAAGTAAATAAATAAATGTTATTGCGACAATGTATTTAACGTCTGTCGCTCAATAAATTTTAACATCTTGGGAATTCTTTCTATTGGAATTCAGATAATAAATAGTGTCTATAAGTGTATGCTGATTTTAAATATGTTACGATGTTGTCCCAATCGGCATCATTCTTGCCGTCCAATTTCTCCAAAATCTCTTCCTGATTCAATATTGTCTTTCCAAAGGCCATCATTCTAAACTCGCTTAAAATAGGACATATACCAAGGAAGTGTTGAAAGGTTTCTTCTGCTCGCATGTTGCACAATTTACATAATCGCTCCTCTTCACTGGTAGTAAATCTGTTGTACCCCAGGTATAACATTCCACTTCTAGCTTTAAATATCCATGCAATCTTTTCTTGTGTATATTTGTCATTCAAATACAGCTGTGCTCTAGATGGATTCAAAAATTTGTAATCTCGGGAATCGCTTTGTAGTTTTCGTTGGATCCTTTTATGCTTAAGATCTAGTTTTAATGAACATAGTAGTTCTGTTGAGAAAGTGTTCCAAGATTCAATGCTATTTATAGTCTCGGGCCATTGTACATTAAGACTCTGTGTTACTGCTCTTAACTCTTTCACCCAAAAGATATTTTTGCGCATCACTATTTCTGTTAATTGGTTAGGCAGACGATAACTGTTATATTGAAACATGATTCGTCCGAGATATTTCAAGTGCAATCCTAATGAATAAATTTGGCTATCTTCCACATCAGTTTCTAACATTAAGATATATGTTGGTGTATGCATCGGTAATCGCAATAATTTCTTAATGAAAAATCTTTGCAAGAAATTAACTTACCTTGAGTAGTTTTTTCCTTGAACTTACCTTGAGTAGTTTTTCAAACAATGGCAACTTATTTTTTTATATTTAAAATTATATTTACTTTATTATATTTTAATATATACTTTTCTTAAAGAAAGTATAATCTAATTCAATCATTTTGTTGTTGTTGTTGTTTTCTTTTCATTCTTAATTAATGAAATGTATGACTTGTGTCTTCTCTTCTTTTTGTTTTATTCAAGATGGGCTTTGGGAATGATGAATGAAGGGCCAACATACAGACAGGCAGATAGACAGACTGGCTGTCTGGTAGGCTAAAGCGAGGAGAGTGAGATGAGTGATGTGTGAATATGAGTTTTGTTTCTTTGGTTTCTTGGGTGAAGAGATTGGAAGATTTCATAGTTTTTTTTGGTTTTGGTTTGGGAGCAGATGATGAACTTACAATTATGAACATTTATTCCATTTATAATCGATCATCTTAAAGCTAAGAAATCATAATAAGTAAGTATTGAATGTAAAGCAAAGTGAATCTCTGTATCTCCTCTGTAAAACCTATGATTGAGTGAGATTTTTTTTTTTGGGATCTAGAACTAAAAACCCCTAATTGGTTAAATAATATTCTATTTATGTGTAGTATTTGTAATTAAAACTGAGATTACTTAATAATAAAAGCGTCATTTAGTCAAAATTTGATTTGAAGTTATCAATTTAATACATATCGATTGTTAAAAAATCGATAGAGGGATGAAAAATGAGAATACCAGGCTTTGGGTAAACATAGAATTTTGCTACAACCACAATTTTTATGGTTGACAAACGAATTATTGTCACCGATAACTATTCACATAATCGATATATATCATATCGATATTTGCTGATTGGTACTCCAGCAAAAAAACAAAGACAAACATTAAGAAAATAGGTATATTCGTATATTCGATGGCTTAATAACAATTTATGTTATCGATAACTATCTAACTTATGCCATCGATAAATGTTATCGATGTTACCAGGTTGGGTGACCCAACGGCCTAATTTCTGATAGTCTAATAGCAATCCATGTTATCGATATATGATATATATGGCAATAACTATTTATATGATCGATATATATTTTATCGATATTTTCTGGTTAGGAAAATAGCTCTACGAACATTTTTCGATGGTTTAATAATAATTCATGTTATCGATAAAAATTAATTCCATCGATAAATATTATGGATATTATCAGGTTGGATGATCCTGAACCAATCTATGTTATCGATATATGATGTAAAGGGTGATTTTTTTGAGGTTAGGATTTTCATGCATTAGTATTTGACAGATCACGTGGGATTTCAGACATGGTGTCAAAGAGAAAGATGCTCAGTATGCTTTGACATTTCATCATGAATAGACTTACTAACGAGCAACGCTTGCAAATCATTGAATTTTATTACCAAAATCAGTGTTCGGTTCGAAATGTGTTCATTCACCGTTCAGCGATGAGGCTCATTTCTGGTTGAATGGCTACGTAAATAAGCAAAATTGCCGCATTTGGAGTGAAGAGCAACCAGAAGCCGTTCAAGAACTGCCCAAGCATCCCGAAAAATGCACTGTTTGGTGTGGTTTGTACGCTGGTGGAATCATTGGACCGTATTTTTTCAAAGATGCTGTTGGACGCAACGTTACGGTGAATGAACACATTTCGAACCGAACACTGATTTTGGTAATAAAATTCAATGATTTGCAAGCGTTGCTCGTTAGTAAGTCTATTCATGATGAAATGTCAAAGCATACTGAGCATCTTTCTCTTTGACACCATGTCTGAAATCCCACGTGATCTGTCAAATACTAATGCATGAAAATCCTAACCTCAAAAAAATCACCCTTTATATGGCAATAACTATTTATATAATCAATATATATTTTATTGATATTTCCTGGTTAAGAAAACAGCTCTTTGAACATTTTTGGAGGGTTTAATAACAATTTATGTTCTCGAAATTTATTCCATCGATAAATATTATTGATATTATCAGGTTGGATGATCCTGAACCAATCTATGTTATCGATATATGATATATATGGCGATAACTATTTATATAATCGATATATATTTTATTGATATTTCCTGGTTAAGAACAACGAACGTTTTTCGATGGTTTAATAACAATTAATGTTATCGATAAATATATATCCCATCGATATAAGGCCTAATTTCCGATGATCTAGTAGCAATCTATGTTATCGATAACTATTTATACCAAATTTATCGATATTATCAGACTCCGTTTACCCCCACCGACAATTATTTATCTCTTCGATACATATTTTATCAATATTACCATGTAGGTTTCTCCGTGATAAACAATAACCGGACAATCACACATATTCGATGGTCTAACAGCACTTTTTGTTATCGATAACTATATATCCCATCTCAAAATTTTATCGCTATTATCAGGTTTGTTTTTATTGGTAAAATCCACTGAACCTTAAAAAAATGGCTTGAAGCTAATTTTTCATGGTCCGAGAGCAATTTACGCCACTGATGCCCGATCTACAAGTTTTATCGATATAAATAGATGGGTTTCCCAGCCCTAACCAAATGGCCCTACAAAGTCATATTCGATGGTCTTATAGCAATTTATGTTATCGATAACTATTTACGCCATCGATAAATTTGATAGATTTTACCAAGTTTACTTACACATTTTCAATGGTCTAACAGAATTTTTGTTATCGATAACTATATAAGCCATCGCAAAAATTTTATTGTTAATACCAAGTAGGTTTTTATTGAAAAAAATTTCACTAAACTTAAAAAAAAAATAGCTTTCCAGCTAAGTTTTTCATTGTTCAAAAGCAATTTATGCTACCGATAACTATTTACGTGATCTGTATGTGGGTTTCCCAGCTATACGCCATAACCAGAAATTATGCAAATGGTCCTACGAACTTATATTCGATGGTCTAATAGCAATTTATGTTATCGATAACTATTTACGCCATCGATAAATTTGATCGATTTTACGAAGTTTTTTCTGTTGTTAAAATATCCATGGACCTTAAAGAAATTGTCCTACCGTCTCATTTTTTGTGCTCCGATGGCAATTTATGCCCCCGATAACTATTTATTTCTTCGATATATAATTGATCGATATTACCAGACAGGTTGCCCAGCGGTAAACGATAACCGGACATTTAAAAAATTGTCTTGCGAACTCATATTTAATGGTCTAATAGCAATTTATATTATCGATAACTATTTACGCCATCGATAAATTTTATCGATTTTTAAAAAGTTTTTTTCTATTGATAAAATATTACCGAATCGTAAAAAAATTATCTTACCGGCTCATTTTTCATGCTCCGATGGCAATTTATGCCAAAGATTACTATTTGCGCGATCTATATGTGGGTTTCCCATCTGTACACCATAACCAGAAATAAAGCAAATGGGCCTACTCATATTCGATGGCAATTTATGTTATCGATAACTATTTATGATAGATTTTACCAAGTTTTTTCTGTTCACACACTATCTATGGACCTTAAAGAAATTGACCTAGCGTCTCATTTTTCATGCTCTGATGGCAATTTATGCCCTCGGTAACTATTTATTTCTTCGATATATAGTTTATTGATATTACCAGGCAGGTTTCTCAGTGATAAACGATAACCAGACATTTAGAAAATGGTTCTGCGAACAAATTTTCGTTGGTCTAATAGCAATTTGTATCGATGTTACCAGTTTGGTTACAATTGATAAAATTTCACCCGATCTTAACAAAATTGTCTTACCAGCTCATATTTATCGATATTAGTTTCTCAGCTATACTCCATAATCAGAAAATAATAATATGGTCCACCAGCACATTTTCAATGGTCCGCCAACATTTTAAGATATAGATAGATAGATAACTACATATCTATATCACGTTGATATTGGTAATACAGCGATACACCATTACCCGATATCAAACAGATGGGTCCATTTTAATTTACACGGTTTGGTGGCACCGATAACTATTTATCTCTTCAATATAATTTATCGACATTACCGATTTGTTTTCCCAGCAATACATTATAACCAGATATTCAAAAAATTGCCCAAAGAACAAATTTTCGATGGTCTATTTGCGATTTATGTTATCGATAACTATTTATCCCATCGATAAATTCCTTCAATTGTTAATATTGAAGGCATTTATCGAGGTTTGCCTCTATTGTTAAACTGTTGTTCGACCTTAAAGAAATTCTTATCTGCTCAGTTTTCATGGTCCGATGGCAATTAATGCCACCGATAAATACTTATCGCAACGTTATATATTACCGATACTACCAATTTAATTTCTCAGTGACACACCATAACCAAATATTAAGACAATGGTCTCATCAGCACATTTTTTGTGGTCCGCTAGTAATTTATGTCACTGATAACTATTTTCTCATCCATACACCGATTGTACCAAGTTTTTGTCCATTGATAAAATATCACTGGACCTTAAAGAAATTGTCCTCATTGCCTCATTTTTCATGGTCCGATTGCAATTTATGCAACCGATGACAATTTAACCAGGTCCTCAAATTGACTTTGGACAATATTAGATTTTGTAGCCAGGCAAGAACCCAGTCATGGGGAATTGTGTAAAGTATGTTGTTTAATAGTTGGTTGCTGAGTTTTATTTTAATCCTAGCCAGTTCAATTGATAAAATATCAGTGAAAAGTTGTACTGGTAAGTTATCGATTACTTGCATTAACAGATAATAAGAAACGATTAGTCGTGATTTGCTTTATATAGTACTAAAAAACACATCAGGTGTGTCTGCTTTTAGTACTGTCAGTGGAAATCCCGATTAAGGGGTAATAATTATCTGTTATCGCATAATATCGATAACTATCCAGTACAACTGGATAGAACTAAAATAAATTCAGTTAGAATAATTGTAATCAAAATTTGATTAAATGACCCTTAGAATAATTTATAAGGAATATAAATTTAGTTTCTGTTATTTTTTTTTAATTTCCCTTTCCCTTTTTTCAAACTCAAAGTGAAATTAAGATTTTTTTTCTGTGTTGAATGAGTAAGTGCGCCGATCATTTTAAACAAATGCAAACTGTGGATGTGTACATTTCTTGGGTATATCCAAAGTTAATCTCAACCATTTGCCTCTACATGAGGGTGCGGCCAAAGCTGTCCATCGGGTGGTGCGTCCCGGTAAACCTTCGCCACGGCAATGGAATTGCCTTATTTGCAATGGGGGATAGGGTGTTGTGGTTGTCGTTGTAGTGGTTGTGGTGCTGCTGGTGATCAACGTTGCCTGTGAAGCTTTTTGTGTCAGCGAGGCAGTATCGTATTCATCATGCTCGTCGCTATTGCTGCTGCTACTACTGCTGTTATCGATCATATTCTCTTCACTATCGTTATCGGCATCTGTATTATCTTCCTCGTCCATTATCGCCGAGGTATTGGGTATATCGAATTTTTGCTTATACGAAGGATTATTATGATGTCGAAGCGAGGAGGTATTGCGACTATCCTCAGGGGTCATGAAATCGGGTATATAGGCTTCCATGTCACAGCGTACCACAATGCGATCGCCTGGAATGAAAATAAATAACAATTTTTTAACAGGTGATTCCGATAACTTATAACTAGGAGAACTTACCTTCGATTAATAGATTATAGGGTGGCAATTTATGACAGGCCTTAGAGCTTCTCAAGACTTCAAATTCCACACAGTATCTGTAAAGATAAGAGAAAAATATGGTTAGACATTTAAGCAGCAAAAGGATTTGAAATTTTAAAATGTTTTGTAGTTTTCTTCTCTCGAATATCTAATACATTTACTATTTGAGAGTTGAAAAGCTCTAATCCTAAGCCTAGTATTTAACTCATTTACTAATTGAAAGTTGATAATTCCTAATCCTAAGCCTATTTCCCACTAATCGCCGTGAGAGAAAGTAAAGGTTGAAAAGAGGATGCGGATATAAATCCGCCCCATGCCACTATGGACATACACCTAAGTCAGTAATCGGTTTGTTGTGCGCTCTTAAAGCTAAAAAGTAACCAAAAGAAAATTTTAAGTTAGGAACTCCGTGCTACTTACAAAATCCTTAATATTTTTCCATACCACTCCCCTAAATTGGTTCATGTCTGGTATTGTGTCCCTACCTAAGTACCGGTGTCTGTTAGCGTCGAAATCCGGGCAAGGGCATGGGAAATGCACCAACATCTCATTATCTTCCCCACATGCTATCACTTGCCGCATCGATATGGTACCAATACCAATAGCTATACTGACCCCCTTTTTACTTCCTTTCAATAATAGCCTCGTCCTTTCACGGATTTTCGCCGTCCTACCGACTGTTTCGCTGTTCCACATTGCTACGTACTCGTTCGTCGCGCACGCCCTTAACTCGGACTGCGTCGACCCGAAAGGCTTCGATTAACCAAGTTTATTGACGGCAGTCCTCTGGCCTGCACCGCCAAATTACCTGCCCTTTTAATCCCCCTTACTGCGTTATGACCCGGACCCAAACGATGCGGATTTAACCATCCTCAAAGAAGGCGTTAATCTCCTTCTTACACTGCAAGACTGTTCGTGACCGTATTATCCTGGGTGTTATTGCTCTTTTGGCCTGTTTACTGTCCGTAAAGATGTTCACACTCGACGTCCTCGCGTTAGCACCACACCACCTCACACATTCTGTGATCGCCCATATCTCCGCCTGCAGGACCGTGTTATGGTCAGACAGTCTAAAACAGATCTCACTTCTTGGGTTCTCAATGCAGACCCCCAGGCCCACTCTATCCTCCAGCTTTGATCCATCTGTGTAACATGATCTTCCAGATGGCAATACTAGGCTTCCGTCAGTCCAAGACATTGCCGCTGCCTGCAGTGCCTTGCACTCGACCTCGAGTGTCGTCTCAGGTATGCGATCCAAAACCTGTCCTTCTAGGTTTCTTATCGCCGCCTCAGTTACACCACAATGGTATGAGTTGCTCCCATTAGAGCTGGGAATATATCGATGGCGCTATCGATATCGATACCGTCGATATTTTATATTTAGTCGAAATATCGATTGATATTTTTTTTGCTATCGATACTATTCACTAAGTTCAAGGTATTGCAAAATTAAACAACAATCTGACACTGAAGGTATCCATTAAGGTACACAGCGCCTATAGAGGGCGCAATTTTCATCCGGTTAGGCTGACTTTATTAAATTTGGTTTTATTCGGTCTTTATATTAGTATTACTTTTATATAAATCGATCTCCTGATTTTTACATCTCTTATTGTTTGAAATATAGGTGATGGCAAATTAACGATAGTTTCGATAATATCTACTATTACCAGAAATATCGAATGTTGTGATTATCAATAGTTTGCTAGCTCTAGCTCCCATCTTTAATCCATTCTCCCTTCACGTTAAGTCTCAGAGCCGCAGTGGCTGCCTCACACTTAATCTGTATGTCATTGAGTCGGATATCTATTGGGTTGCCCAAAAAGTAATTGCGGATTTTTTAAAAGAAAGTAAATGCATGTTTAATGAAACTTAGAATGAACTTTAATCAAATATACTTTTTTTACACTTTTTTTCTAAAGCAAGCTAAAAGTAACAGCTTACCAGCTAACAAAAGAAAGAATGCAATTACAGAGTCACAAGCTGTGAAAAAATTTGTCAACGCCGACTATATGAAAAATCCCCAATTACTTTTTGGGCAACCTAGAATAGTCTCCAGTGCCCTAGTGGGCGTGGTACTCATCGCTCCGCCTATGCCAAGATAACATGTTCTCTGAATCTGTTGTATGGTTCTTATGTTGCACTTTTTCTCCATTGCAGTCCATCAAATTACTGAAGCGTAGAACTATCCTAGAGCCAGTGGACTATCCTCGGATACAGGTTCCAATTCGAGCCTACGGCCCGTTTACATAGTGCCACAACAGCTGTGAGCCATCTCAGTACGCTTCTGAATGTGTGTCACATTCACATTCCAATTAAGTTTCCTACCGAAGATCTCTCTTAAGTATTTGACCTTGTCCGATATCGAAATCGTTTTGTTGAGGAAACGTGGTGCGTCAAATTGGCCAACCTTCGACTTCCTCGTGAACTGGCATATTTCAGTCTTATCTGGGTTAACATGGAGACCCCTGGGTCTAGCGCAGTCATATGCCATATGCAAGACCTTTTCGGCTCTTCTGCATAGCTGTTTCGGATCCTTACCCCTAAGAAGTATTAGAACATCGTCTTCATAGCAGATGGGTTCAAATACCTTCTAATAGGTCATTTCATGGTTTTCACCCAAAGCAGTGGTGATAATATGCCCCCCCTGAGGCGTAGGTAAGTATGGGTCTAAGCACGCTCCTGTAGAGCCAGTGGACTATCCTCGGATTCAGGCCCCATGTTGAGCCTACGGCCGGTCTACATAGTACCCAACATTTGTGAGCCTTCTCAGTACGCTCCAATTAAGTTTCCTATTCAAGATCACTCGCAAGTATTTGACTTTGTCAGATATCGATATCGTGGTGCCCACTATCGTCACTACTCGTGAACATATTTCAGTCTTCTCTGGGTTAACATTGAGACCCCTGGGTCCAGCCCAGTCATATGCCATATGAAAGACTTTTCGAGCCCATCTGCGTAGCTGATTCGGATCCTTACCCCTAAGAAGTATTATATTGGGTTGCCCAAAAAGTAATTGCGGATTTTTCATATAGTCGGCGTTGACAAATTTTTTCACAGCTTGTGACTCTGTAATTGCATTCTTTCTTCTGTCAGTTATCAGCTGTTATTTTTAGCTTGCTTTGGAAAAAAGTGTAAAAAAAGTATATTTGATTAAAGTTCATTCTAAGTTTTATTAAAAATTCATTTACTTTGTTATAAAAAATCCGCAATTACTTTTTGGGCAACCCAATATTATCGTCTACCTAGCAGATGGGTTCAAATCCCTCCTCAGCCAGCATCCCAAATTAGTCATTTATGGTGGTCACCCAAAGAAGTGGTAATAATATGCCCCCCTGTGGTTTGCCTTGTGCCATTTTCTCTCTTAAAAAGGGTAATTTTTAAGTGCTATAGGAAAGTTTTTCAAAAAAAAAAACATACAATTCAGGAAAATTAATGAAATTTATCGATAGAACAGTCTATATAATTTAATGGTTGAAGATTATTTCAAATTTTGACCGTGACAGCGCCTCAAATGACCCATCCGCTTAGTCCAATTTTGGCATACTCTTCCAACATTCCCGCCGTTATCTCACAAATAAATGCTTCAATGTTGCGCATGTCTGTATAGGCATGAGCTTTAACATAGCCCCACAAAAAGCAGTCAAAAGTGTTAAGGCGGCCAATTGAACGGTCGCGAACTTGAAACAATAAGTCCATTGTTACTTGTTGATACCACATGTCTTGCAAGTTAAGCTCTGGCATTTTGGGCAAAAAAACGTTGGACATCATCTCACGATTGCCCCCACCATTCACAGTTACGTTACGATTCGCATCATCTTTGAAGAAGTACGGTCCAATGATGCCACCAGCCCATAAACCGCACTAAACTGGTGACTGTTTTTGGATGCATTGGTAGCTCTTGCAATGCTTCTGGCTGATCTACACTCCGAAAGCGACAATTCTGCTTATTTACGTACCAATTGACCCATAAATGAGCTTCGTCGCTGAATGGAAGTGGCGCACAGTGAACATTCTTAACAGAGCAAGCATTTTTATAATAAAATGCAATAATTTACAAGAGTTGTTCGTTTGAGAGGCGATTCATGGTTAAATTTTAGACCAATTTGAAGACGTTTGGGGGTGAAACAAAACAAGAAACTTGCGTGAGCTGTTTAAACCAGTGTTAGCAAAAAGATAATAGCTAAAAAATCATTCTTTATTTATGTCATGGGAACCGCAACTTATCTATCTGTTCCTTAGCATATGGTTTATCCAGTCTCTAAGGACCCGGTCCACACGGTACTGGTCTAAGGATTGGGTCAATGTGTTGGTCAGCACATTCTCAAACGCCCCCTCGATGTCAATGCAAACCGCCAATATGTACATCGTGACATCGAAGGATTCTTGACAATAAATATAGATTGTAATCATTGGAAATGATTTTAATTCTCCGATTCCCCAATCAATTTTTGTTCTCAATAAATTTCATAACCACGTAAACATTTTAAATATTAGTTGCCCAAAAAGTAATTGCGGATTTTTTAAAAGAAAGTAAATGCATTTTTAATAAATCTTAGAATGGACTTTAATCAAATATACTTTTTAACACTTTTTTTCTAAATCAAGCTAAAAGTAACAGATGATAACTGACAGAAGTAAGAATGCAATTACAGAGTCACAAGCTGTGAAAAAATTTTTCAACGCCGACTATATGAAAAATCCGCAATTACTTTTTGGGCAACGCAATAGATTGTAATCATAGGAAATGATTTTAATTCTCCGATTCCCCAATCAATTTTTGTTCTCAATAAATTTCATAACCACGTAAACATTTTAAATATTGTAGTTAAATTTACAAATTAAAACTGAATATGAAAAGCATCTGGCTTATGTTTTTAGTTGAAAATCATCCATAAATTAATCCTTAACATCTGCCCAAAAGAAATAGAAAATCTCTCTTAATATGGACATATGTAAATACAATATTTGTGATTTATTATTGTCCTTCTCATACCATACAACTCCAAAAATATTAACCTTATATTGTAATTGATTTGATTGCTTTGGCAAAGTTATCAATGTTATGGGTTTACGAATTTACAAATTTATGTATTGCAGATAAAGAGCCTGAGGCAAGTGCATGTATCCATAACTTTTCTAATTGATTTCAAATTTAAATTGAGTTACAAACCAAATACAAAAGCAATACTGGCCCTGAAACTATACATGTGTGTGCACATACATATATGGATATGGTGGAGCCAACATATATCATATCATGCGAGTATGTTGATATTCCTCCCACACATTTGAAATGATAAAGCCCATCAAATGTGCAAATATACCCAAGGATGGACTGCCAGCCTGGCATGATAGCAAAGTGAGGGCTTCTTTCAATATCCTTGCAAATATTCTAGCTTTGGGCAAACTTTGCCAGTAGGCAAACTGTTTACTTTGTTTTCCAATATGTAAATTTCGTATACAATATGAAACCATCATCATCATCATCATCACAATGATAGTCGTCACTGTGTGTATGTTGTTCATATGTAAATTTAGATCTTGTTATAATTTTATGGCAAAGAAAAAAAAAACTCCATAAATTTAATAATGTTTTAATATGGAAACAAGCCGCTGAGACAACATCAACCGTATTGCAAAAAGGAAGTATACTTACTACTGTCGACACAGGAGACAGAAAACAAGAAATATCAACAAAAGGCTAAGAAATAAAAACACTTAAGTGTAAAAAACAATAAAAACACGACTCGAAGGCATTGTTATGGGCTGAATAATATAAACATATTGAAAGGATATGCCAGAAAGCATACACAATCCTAAGCCATCCTTAGAGACAGTGTCTTGAAATGAATAAAATAGGGGATTCTATGTAAGAAACTAATAAAAATCCTAAATGTCCAATTTATAGCATAATGTTGACAAAGGAAGATTTTAGGAAGTCTCATGGTTGAAATATTTATGTCCAATTTATAGCATAATGTTGACAGATGAAGATTTTAGGAAGTCTCATGGTTGAAATCTTTATGTCCAATTTATAGCATAATGTTGACAGAGGAAGATTTTAGGAAGTCTCATGGTTGAAATCTTTATGTCCAATTTATAGCATAATGTTGACAGAGGAAGATTTTAGGAAGTCTCATGGTTGAAATCTTTATGTTTAATTTATAGCATAATGTTGACAGAGGAAGATTTTAGGAAGTCTCATGGTTGAAATATTTATGTCCAATTTATAGCATAATGTTGACAGAGGAAGATTTTAGGAAGTCTCATGGTTGAAATATTGACTAGGAGGCAAAGGGGAGTGTAAGTCTCTGCGCCTCTTTACCTCTACAACACATATGCCAATTTTTACAAGAAATAGAAATACGTACTATGAACATGAGCTGCAAAAGCCTGGAGTCACGGCAAGCCAAGTGGACATTAACAAAGCACTGCGATTGCAAAATCATCTAACAGTAAGTGCTATGTTTATCAACCTATTATACAGAGGTATATCGAAAAGAAAACAAACCAATTATCCTGGAGAGAACTACGTGTTTAAGGACTGTACATGAATCATGCCCTAGGATATATGTTAACTAGTTTCGCTGTCGGGCACCTGTAAATCCCCTAGGGGAAATGAGAAAGGACCCAAATCTATCACGGGATAGGTCCTCTGTTGATAGGGACCGGTCCCAGTTCTCGCCGCCTAATATGGAAAAAACCTATTACCTTTATAAGGGTTTGTCGCTCGAGGTGACGAATTGCCACCATTCTAACGCCATAGGATAGGTCCTGGGACAGTTCGAAAAGGATGAGTATACTTGTCAAGTATTTTTAAGGGAGATAACATTAGTTAGCAAATATATTTAACAAATAAGCAATTCTTAACAACAATTAAGCGAAAATTAAGAATCATAATTTATGACAATTGAAACTTTTCATTCCCTGTAGAACATGTCTGGTTGCCCAAAAAGTAATTGCGGACTTTTTAAAAGAAAGTAAATGCATTTTTAATAAAACTTAGAATAAACTTTAATCAAATATACTTTTTTTTACACTTTTTTCTAAAGCAAGCTAAAAGGAACACCTGATAACTGACAGAAGAAAGAATGCAATTACAGAGTCACAAGCTGTGAAAAATACCCTACACCATAAGATGGGGGGTGTACTAATTTCGTCATTCTGTTTGTAACTACTCGAAATATTCGTCTGAGACCCCATAAAGTATATATATTCTTGATCGTCGTGACATTTTATGTCGATCTAGCCATGTCCGTCCGTTTGTCCGTCCGTCCGTCTGTCTGTCGAAAGCACGCTAACTTCCGAAGGAGTAAAGTTAGCCGCTTGAAATTTTGCACAAATACTTCTTATTAGTGTAGGTCGGTTGGTATTGTAAATGGGCCATATCGGTCCATGTTTTGATATAGCTGCCATATAAACCGATCTAGGGTCTTGAATTCTTCAGCCTCTAGAGTGCGCAATTCTTATCCGATTGAAATGAAATTTTGCACGACGTGTTTTGTTATTATATCCAACAACTGTGCCAAGTATGGTTCAAATCGGTCCATAACCTGATAAAGCTGCCATATAAACCGATCTAGGGTCTTGACTTCTTGAGCCTCTAGAGTGCGCAATTCTTATCCGATTGAAATGAAATTTTGCACGACGTTTTGTTATTATATCCAACAACTGTGACAAGTATGGTTCAAATCGGTTTATAACCTGATATAGCTGCCATATAAACCGATCTTGGGTCTTGACTTCTTGAGCCTCTAGAGTGCGCAATTCTTATCCAATTGAAATGAAATTTTGCACGACGTGTTTTGTTATTATATCCAACAACTGTGCCAAGTATGGTTCAAATCGGTCCATAACCTGATATAGCTCCCATATAAAACGATCTTGGGTCTTGACTTCTTGAGCCTCTAGAGGGCGCAATTCTTATCGGATTGGAATGGAATTTCGCACGACGTGTTTTGCTATGATACCCAACAACTGTGCCAAGTATGGTTCAAATCGGTCCATAACCTGATATAGCTGCCATATAAACCGATCTTGGGTCTTGACTTCTTGAGCCTCTAGAGGGCACAATTCTTATCCGATTTGAATGAGTTTTTGCACGAAGTATTTCGTCATGATATCCAACAACTGTGCCAAGTATGGTTGAAATCGGTTCATAACCTGATATAGCTGTCATATAAACAGATCTGGGGATTTGATTTCTTGAGCTTCTAGAGGGCGCAATTCCTATCCGATTTGGCTGAAATTTTGCATGACGTATTTTATTTTTACTTTCAACAACTGTGTCAAATAAGGTTCAAATCGGTTCATAACCTGATATAGCTGCCATATAAACCGATCTGGGATCTTGACTTCTTGACCCCTAGAGGTCGCAATTATTATCCGATATGCCTGAAATTTAGTACGACGGATCCTTTCATGACCATCAACAAACGTGTTTATTATGTTCTGAATCGGTCTATAGCCCGATACAGATCCCATATAAATCGTTCTCTCTATTTTACTTCGTGAGCCCCAATGGGCGCAATTCTTATTCGAATTGGCTGAAATTTTACAAAGGTCTCCAACATATAATTTAATTGTGGTCCGAACCGGACCATATCTTGATATCGTTTTAATAGCAGAGCAACTCTTTTCTTATATCCTTTTTAGCCTAAGAAGAGATGCCGGGAAAACAACTCGACAAATGCGATCCATGGTGGAGGGTATATAAGATTCGGCCCGGCCGAACTTAGCACGCTTTTACTTGTTTTACATAAGCAGGTTAAGTTCGAAGATGGGCTATATCGGACTATATCTTGATATAGCCTCCATATAGATCGATCAAGATTTAGATCGAGTTAAGGTTTTGGGGAGGAGGTAAAAGCCGCATTTATGGTCCGATTTCTCCGAAATTTTGGACAGTGAGTTGTGTTAGGCTTTTCGACATATTTTTGTAATTTGGCTCAGATTGGTTCAGATTTCCATTTTTCACCGGATTTTGACGAATGTTGGCTTACATATATACCCGAGATGTTGGGTATCCAAAGGCCTAACTTTTTACTTGTTGTATACATTTTTAGCAGAATCAAATGTCGCCAGCATTAATAGAGGATAATCACCGGTTTAAATTTTGTCCGATGTTCTCGCCAAGATTCGAACGCAGGCGTTTAGCGTCATAGGTGGACATGGACAGTGGCACGAATTCGATATCCACATTCAGGGCGAAATGTCCCCACCCTAAAAAGATATCAGAGAGTTAAAGAAGGCGCAGTGGAGCGGGCCCGGTTCGGTTAGTTTTCTATAAATATATAGATTTTTTTTTTAAGATTCAATTAAAAAAATAATTGAATCAACAAATTTTTTGATTGAAAAAGACATAAGAAAATGATTGAATCAACTAATTTTTTAATTGAAAATGACAAAAATTTCAATCACTATCGTAATTGAAAAAAAAAAATCATTTTCAATCGCAAAATGATTGATTCAATTAATTTTGTAATCGAAAACATTTTTATTTTTAATTAAATAAAATTTTTGTGATATTTTTTTTGTGTACCTAAAAATTTTAAATTAAATCGTTTTACTGTGCATCTTTTGTGAACGCATATTCTATTTCAACATTTCTCCCATTCTGTTAGCCAAAAATCACACACTTCTATGCTACGGAAACCCAGTGCGGCTCTTCCGTTTCCGTTTTGTGGCTGGTATTGGTGTGCAGTGTGTAAAAGGACATGAAATGGCTGAAATTTATGAAGTTCTGTTGGTCTGGTGTTGGGTCACAGTAAAGTTTTAAATGTTTTGGGGGCATAAAATTCAATTGAAAATGCCACCTAATGTAATAAAATATGAGAATTAACTTGGAAAATATGTAAATTTCCCTCCAAAAAAAATCATACACACACACAAATGAAAATCCCACAAATATGGAAAAGCACTGAGTGATATTTGTTTGTACAACCTACCAATAACTAAATTTAATTTAATTTTATTTGACAACCTTATTTGGAGGGTATATATGGGGACGTCTCTTCTGTTGGCTGTAACACATATATGAAAGAGAAAAAAAAGTATCTTTTGGAAAATTCATTGCAAGTATTGATTTCGTTATTATTTGATTTTGAGCTTTGTTTGTTTGTTTTGCTGGTTTGGCCTTTGGATAAAATATCTATATGAGAAAATTATAAAATAATTGGATTAAGGTTGTATTTTTGGGATTCGCCATTACAGAAAACCTCACAAAAAGAAAACCTCAAAGCAAAGCCTCAACTTCCTAAGAAACATTGGTTCTCCCTCTCCTGAAGCTCGCAGACATAAAAAACAATTTGCTAACAAATAAAAACAGTATTAAAGTCTAATAAAAAGTTATTGATTCAATATCCTATGCTACTCGCACAATTCAATTTGAACTTTTTTTGAGCCTTTCCTTAATTTAGTCCTATAATAATAATGTGAAAAGTTTCTACAAAAAGGCTAACATTAAGTTATGGCCCTTCAAAGCGAGCTTGCTTAAGGCTGATTGTAAATATTTTTCTTTGGTAGCCATAGAGTTTTGTTTTAAGTATCTTCAGCTGTATGAAGAGCTTAAGGCTTAAAGAAAAATTCAGAAGGTGCTACTTGTTTGGGGGGAAGACAAATTTCGGCGAAATTTTCTACGATAAACTAATTGTGAGAAATTCGAGTTAATAAGTGCGACCAAAAATGTCCTATTACTATTGGGTTGCCCAAAAAGTAATTGCGGATTTTTCATATAGTCGGCGTTGACAAATTTTTTCACAGCTTGTGGCTCTGTAATTGCATTCTTTCTTCTGTCAGTTATCAGCTGTTACTTTTAGCTTGCTTTAGAAAAAAAATGTAAAAAAAAGTATATTTGATTAAAATTCATTCTAAGTTTTATTAAAAATGCATTTACTTTCTTTTAAAAAATCCGCAATTACTTTTTGGGCAACTCAATATTTGATGTATCCATTAGTTCAGGTGTTGTCTACCAAATAAACATTCACAGAAGGTTTATCCTACTGACAGCGTTCCTGCTTAAAAGATCCACTCTCAAATTTCTAAGCAGGACTAGCATTGAAATTCTGTAGTTTTTATTATCAGGTATCTCAAATATTACATAGCCCATATGGGTTTTTATACCCTCCACCATAGGATGAGGGTATACTAATTCCGCCATTCTGTTTGTAACACCTCGAAATATGCGTCTGAGACCCCATAAAGTATATATATTCTTGATCGCCATGTCATTTTAAGTCGATCTAGCCATGTCCGTCCGTCTGTCTGTCGAAAGCATGCTAACTTGCGAAGGAGTAAAGCTAGCCGCTTGAAATTTCGCACAAATACTTCTTATTAGTGTAGGTCGGTTGGGATTGTAAATGGGCCAAATCGGTCCATGTTTTGATATAGCTGCCATATAACCCGATATTGGGTCTTGACTTCTTGAGCCTCTAGAGGGCGTAATTCTCGTCCGGTTTGACTGAAATTTTGTACGTGGTATTTTGGTATCACTTCCAACAACTGCACTAAGTATGGTTCAAATCGGTCCATGTTTTGATATTGCTGTCATATAAACTGATCTTGGGTCTTGACTTCTTGAGCCTCTAGAGGGCTCAACAACTGCGCTAAGTATGGTTCAAATCGGTCTATGTTTTGATATAGCTGCCATATAAACCGATCTTGGGTCTTGATTTCTTGAGCCTCTAGAGGGCGCAATTGTCGTCCGATTTAACTGAAATTTTGCATGAGGTGTTTTGTTATGACTTCCAACAACTGTGTTAAGTATGATATAAATCGGTTCTGGCTGTCATATAAACCGATCATGGGTCTTGACTTCTTGAGCCTCTAGAGGGCGCAATTGTCGTCCGATTTAACGGAAAAATCAATAACTGTGTTAAGTATGATTTAAATCGATTCATAATAGCTATACCAGATAGCTGTCATATAAACTGATCTTGGATCTTGACTTCTTGAGCCAATAGAGCACGCAATTCTCATCTGATTTGGCTGAAATTTGGCATGAGGTGTTCTGTTATGACTTCCAATAACTGTGCGCAAATCGGTACATAAACTGATATAGCTGCCCTATAAACCGATCTGGGATCTTGACTTCTTGAGTCTCTAGGGGGCGCAATTCCCATCCGATTTGGCAGAAATTTTGTACAACGGTTTCTCTCATGACCTTCAACATACGTGTCCAATATGGTCTGAATCGATCAATAGCGTGATACAGCTCCCATATAAACCTATCTCCCGGTTTTTCTTTTTGAGCCCCTACGAGGCGCAATTCTTATCCGAATGAACTGAAATATTACACAATGACTTCTACAATGTTTTCGAGCCCCTACGAGGCGCAATTCTTATCCGAATGAAAATGAGAAACTGCGTTGGACCGGGAATGGCGTCACTAAACAAGACCAAACAGTGACGAACTACAATATATTATAACTGCCACAACACGAGGCATAATTTGGCTGTGTACTTGTGGTTAGTCGGAGACTGAAACACCTTGTCTCCAGCTTTACTCTAATGGATGAGAGGCTGGCAATCAGAAAAAAAAAATTTGCAACATCAGCCTTATTTGTGTCCCGTCCCGACGGGAGTCCTGGGGGCGTCCCACCACCATAACAACCCCCAAATAGGACGTATTTGCTCACCAAGACAATTTGGGTCTTCAAGACAGTGGAGCTCGATATTCATAGATTTTAAGGTCCATACCCCAAACCGGACATATTTGCTGGCTTTTGGTATTTGAGATTAGAAAACGAATTTGATATATTGAGGCCAATGTCAATATGGGGTTCAAATTAATAATACATAGGTATATGAGAATAGAGCATGTTGCTGATATATTTTCAGGGCTTAGTGTTTGGGGGACCACCCGACTCCCCAAAACACCCCTAAATCGGGCATATTTACCGACCATGACAATGTGGGCCTAAATGAAAAGTATTGGGGGGTAGAGTAAGAATTGATACCCATTTTCGGAACCAATTTTCTGGGGGTCTATCCCTTTCCCAAAATACCCCACAAACAGCAATTTTTTAGTGATCTTCGCAATATGGGGCTCAAATAAAAGTATTTGGGAGTAGAATACTAGTTTGATATCCAAATGTAGGGGTATCACCCCTTTCCCAAAACATACCCAAAGGGAAAAAATTTTTCGACCATGCCAATATGTGGCTCATATGAAATGTATTTGAGATTAGAAAACGAATTTGCTAACCTATTTTGGGGCCATGTGTTTGGGGGACGCTTCATCCTGTAAACTCCTCTTAAGCTAATGGCAATATGGGGTTTAAATACATGGTATTTGAGAGAAGAGCACGATGCTGATATTATTTCAGAGCCAAGTATCTGGGGGACCACCTCTCCCCCGAAAACACCACTAAATCAGACATCATGAGAATATCGGGCTGAAATGAAGTATTTTAAGAATGGAGTACACCTTACATCTAAACTTAAATTCGTAGACCAATAAATATCATATGGGATTCAGCTAAAGGCACTTATATTGTTAAACTGTTAGTCAAGCGATATACTATTTTCGTAGCATGGTATTTCACTAACAGCTCTTTAATTGTCGAAAATAGATATTCAAAGGAAAATTTTTGCTCCATATAAAGTAAAAGAAGGCGCAGCGGAGCGGGCCCAGTTCAGATAGTATCCAATAATATACAGGTTCTGTTTATTCCATATCTGCCGGTTTGTGCAAAGAATCCAGATGAAGATTTCAACATTGGCAACACAATGATGGATATATTTGCATTTAAAGTTAATTCTTTCCTGTAAGGCTTTTATTGTATTTTTAATACCCTATGGTAAAGAGGTAAAGGGCAATACCCTATGGTATTGCTTTAGTAAAGGGCTGACATAGGTATTCCCGATATTTGTACCGGATGTCAAGGATGCACTTTATGCTCCAGAAAATCCCGAATTTGTAACTCTACCATTGTGTTAGCTTATGGGTCCAATTTTGAGAAAATTTGCAATGTTGCACATTCAAAATGGTTAACACACATTTTTCTCTTTAAAAGTAACAAAAAAAAAAAAAAAAATACTAATTGCTCAAATTACAACTAACCAGAAGACTTTTCGAAAGTAATGACTGTGGCTAAAAAGCTTTTTTTATTACAATACTATGAATAAAACCACACAAACCTCAATACTAGGTTAGTCTTTTCTTTGTAGGGTGAGAGTAAAAGTGACTAAAACAAAGAGTTGACAAACTAAACTAGAAGGCAACAATATGAAAGGCAAGTGGGGAAGAGGGAGACCAAATGTGGTAGTGCCTTGGGAAAATGTGGAAAATTTTAACTTTTCCATAATAAAATTTTATAGAATGGCAATTAGTGACATACTTTAAAAATATATTAAAAAACTTTCCTAATCTACAGTGCAGTGTGGCTGCCAGATATCAAAAAACTAAATACAAATCAAACACAATAACAAAATTTAAAAAAATCTTGTATATAAAAATCAATTAGTGTTTGTTTGTTTATCCCATAGGCTCAAAAACAGCTGAACCGATTTTCTTAAAATTTCACAGATTGTGTAGATTGGTGTGGAACGAAACACAGGCTTGATGATAGGTATTGAAGACTAGAAAAGGTATATCGTATTAACCTTGTTGCAATCCCAGAACTCCTCTAAACAGATTCATTCAATGTTGTCAATATGGGACTCAAATAAATATGGCATAAAAAATTAGGTCCAAGTACCATTAAAAGGACATATGAGCCGATCATGACTACACGGGACTTAAATGAAAGGTATTTGGGAGTAGATTGCGAATATGACATTAAAATTTGCCTTTAAGTCTTGGTGGCACTTTTTCTCCTAAAAATACGTCTAATAAGTTAATTGACCCATAACGATAATATTGGACTCAAATTAAAGATATTTGAGACTAGAAAACGAATCCAATTTTGGAGCCAAGTGTTTGGGGGTACGCCCTAATGCACCCCCTTAACACAACTTTATTTCCGACTAGGGCAATATGGAGCTCAAATCAACGGTATGTGGGTGTAAAGTACGAATTTGACATCTGTTTTCAAGGTAAAGTGCGAGTGGCCACCCCAGCTCCAAAACACCTCCAAACGGTTCATATTTACCGACCATGACAATAAATGGCTTAAATTAAAGGGATTTCAGAGTGGAGCACAAATTTGATATCCATAATTGAGTCGAAAAGGAGGCCACCGCAGTGCAGAGGTTAGCATGTCCGTCTATGACCCTGAACGCTTGGGTTCGAATCCTGGCGAAACCATCAGAAAAAATTTTCCGCCGTGGTTTTCCCCTCCCAATGCTGGCATCATTTATGAGGTTCTATGCCATGTGAAAACTTCTCTCCAAAGAGGTGTCGCATTGCGGCACGCCGTTCGGACTCGGCTATAAAAAGGAGGCCCCTTATCATTGAGCTTAAACTTGAATCGGACTGCACTCATTGATATGTGAGAAGTTTTCCCGCTGTTCCTTAGTGGAATGTTCATGGCCAAAATTTGCAATTTGCAATTTAGTCGAAATGTCTGAGATGCCATCTCTTCCTTAAAAAGCACTTCTCATTACCTTAATTTTTAAAAACACCAGATCTCGGAGATTGGTAATGCGATTCGTTCGAAATTTTTTCCCGCTCTTACAGTCACCTAAAACAAAACATGGTTTCCATTATTGGGGTCGGGTGCTTGGGGGCCGCCCAAAACCCCCCAAATGGGTACATAGACCAGTCACTACATTCTAGGGCTCAGACGAAAGGTGCTTGAGAGAAAAAAAGAACGAATTTCATTCAAGAGCCATGTATTTGGGGGTCCGCTCCAACCTAAAACACATCCTTAATCGGACATACTTACCAGCCGTGGCTAGAGATGGGCGATGGGTAAATACCCAAAAGGTATTTACCCGGTAAATTGGATAAATATCCGGATATTTTTTTAAATTTTGCAGATTTCTTGGGTATAAAAAAAGTTTTCGAAACAATTTTTTATGATTTCGTATTCTTTGTATATAAACCTGACCTTCAGATCTCATAAAATCGGATTTTATAAACCGATCTCCAGACTTAAAGTCTTTAGTCGATTTCGATCCAATTTGGCAGTGTTGACAAAATTTCCCATAGACATGAAATTTTGATAAAATTTCTCATAGAAATGAAATTTTGAAAAAAATTTTCACAGATATGAAATTTTGATAAAATTTTCCATAGAAATGAAATTTTGACAAATTTCCCATAGAATTGAAATTTTGACAAAACTTTCCTTAGAAATCAAATTTTGACAATATTTTCCATAGAAATGAAATTTTGACAAAATTTCCCATAGAAATGAAATTTTGACAAAATTTCTCATATATATGAAATTTTGATAAAATTGCCCCTAGAAGTCGAATTTTGACAAAATTTCCAACAGAAATGAAATTTTGATAAAATTTCCCATAGAAGTGAAATTTTGACAAAATTTCCCATAAAAATGAAATTTTGACAAAATTTTCCATTGAAATGAAATTTTGACAGAATTTCCCATAGAAATGCAATTTTGAAAAAATTTCCCTAGAAGTGAAATTGTGATAAAATTTCCCATAGAAGTGAAATTTTGACAAAATTTCCCATAAAAATGAAATTTTGACAAAATTTCCCATAAAAATAAAAAATTGACAAAATTTTCAACCGAAATGAAATTTTGACAAAATTTTGCACAGAAATTAAATTTTGACGAAATTTCCCATAGAAGTGATATTTTGACAAATTATCCCATAAGAATGACATTTTGACAAAATTTCTAATAAAAATTAAACAAAATTTTTCATAGAAAAAATTTTAAGAAAATTTCCCATAGATTGAAAATTTGACAAAAATTTTCCATAGATTGAAAATTTAACAAAAACTTCCCATAGAAATGAAATTTTGATAAAATTTCTTATAAAATTAATTTGAAGAAAATTTCCCATAGTAAAGAAATTTTTATAAAATTTCCCATAGCAAAAAAATTTTGATAAAATTTCCCATTGCAAAGAAATTTTGATAACATTTCCCTTAGATATGTAATTTTGACAAAATATTCCAGAGGAATTAAATGTTGAAAAAATTTCCCATAGAAGTGAAATTTTGACAAAATTTCCCATAATAACGAAATTTTAACAATATTACCCATAGAAATTATATTTTGACAAAATTACTCGCAGAATAGAAATTTTGACAACATTTCCCATAGAAATGAAAGTTTGATAAAATTTCCCATAGAAATGAAATTTTGAAAAAATTTCTCATAGAAATGAAATTTTAAAAAAATTTCCCATAAAAATGAAATTTTGAAAAAATTTCCCATAGAAATAAAATTTTGAAAAAATTTCCGTAGAAATGAAATTTTGACAAAACTATCCATAAAAAGGAAATTTTCACAAAATATCCCATAAAAATTAAATTTTGACAAAATTTCCCATAGAAGTGAAATTTTGACAAAATTTCCCATAAGAACGAAATTTTTGACAATATTTCCCATAGAAATGATATTTTGACAAAATTACTCACAGAATTGAAATTTTGACAAAATATCCCATAGAAATGAATTTTAGTAAAAATTTCCATGGAAATAAAATTTTGATAAAATTTCCCACAGAAATGATGTTTTCGCAAAATACCTCATAGAAATTAAGTTTTGACAAAATTTCCCATAGAAGTGAAATTTTGGAGTTAAACAAAAATTTCCAATTAAAAGAAGAGGTTTTGACAAAAGATGAAATTTTGACAAAATTTCCAATAGAAATGATATTTTCGCAAAATATCCCATACAAATGAAATTTTAAAAAAAATTTCACATAGAAGTGAAATTTTCCCATATTTCCCATAGATATGATATTTTGACAAAATATTCCAAAGAAATGAAATTTAATACAAATTTCCATGGAAATGAAATTTTGATAAAATTTCCCATAAATATAAAATTTTGACAATATTTTCAATATAAATGAATTTTGACATAGAAATGAATTTTGACAAAATTTTTTTTAACAAAATTTCCCATGGAAATGGAGTTAAACAAAAATTTCCAATAGAAATGAAATTTTGACAAAACTATATAGAAAAGAAATTTTGACAAAATTTCCCATAGAAAGGAAATTTAGAAACAAAATCCCATGGAAATGGAATTTTGACAAAATTTCCCATAAAAATGGTATTTTGATAATTTTTTTTCATCAAAATGAATAAAAAAAATTTCCCATTTGTTTACCCTTTCTATTTATAGTATGATGATATCCTAAAAAGAAAAGTTTCCCAACATTTCCGGTTTGCTTAAGTTTTCTTTTAAATTTTTAATGCCATTATTCTTTAAACTTCCATTACCAAGTTTCATGTACAAAACCCAATCAATGTCTCTCATTTATTGTTAATGCAATGCCTTCAGGCATAAATGAAGAAAAAAAAAGGGAAGAAAGGCAGCCAAAGAGGGAAAATGGGAATGTTTTAACGATCATTGTCATCAATCAAATTCAATATTTTTGTATTATTATTTTTTTAGCCTTGGGCTTAAAAAACAAAAACAAGCCAGTCACTATAAAGGAGTCCTTTGAAACCTTTGGCATACTCCAAACGACCCTAACTTCATATAACTGGCACCTTTTCGGCTTAATCTCTTTAAAATTGCCGGCACTTAAATTGGAAAATCATGGCCTTGCTAAGGAATTGGAAAAAAATTCAATAAACAAATTTCCTTTTAGGAAAGAAATGCTAGGAGGGGAGGTATGAAAAAAGGTGTTGACAAAAAGAACTGGCATGACTGGCTTAAAATTTTCTCTTCGTTAGCAAAGAAAAAAACTGAATATTTATCACACAATGAGGTGGAAATTTGTGTATATAAATTACACTTCAACACCCTGAGAAATGAACGAACGAACCTTTGTTGAGATGATTTCCGTTTCCGTTAGACACTGAGGCTCTCAACAGATGCTAAGAAATGACATTGAACAATGGCTTGTAGGGGAGGGTGTAGGAAAAAAAACAAAAACCCAAGACATGGTGTAAAGTAATTGAACATTTAAGTAGCTCGATTTCCGCCATCAGCTTCCTTTGCCACGTTTACACTCTCTCCCCCCCTTTCCATGCCAATCCAACAAGGCCTTAAAGATATTTTCGTTATACAAAAATGGCTGCCTTAACGGAGCGGAACAAGTCAAGTGGTGTTGACTTAAATGGCAATGACAACTTAGACTCCATAAAGACAGGTTGAAAAATACCTGTTGGCAATTTCCCATTCTTCCCCCTTCCTCCTCTCCCTCGTCGTGGAGAAATGAGCACTAAAAGACATTAGGGCGTGAAAAAACTGAATGGCATTCATACCAGAACTGTTAAAATTTCCGTTAAATGCTAATAAATTTTCAAATTATGCCAAGGAAGCTTCAAGGAAATGATTTTAGAATTTTTATAGACTCTGTTTTATAACTAGAGTGGGGGAGGGGAAAGGTAGACTTATGTAAAAAATGGTACTTTAAATATTTAACGCGGGGAGGTAGTTCAAGAAGACAAAAATGCTTTTGGATGTACAAAATATTTCAAATAAAAAAAAACTGATTTATTAGGAAATTTTGCAAAGTTTTATTTCTAAGGAAAATTTTGTCAAAATTGTAATTCTATGGGAAATTTTGTCAAAATTTTAATTCTATGTAAAGTTTTGTAAAATTTTATTTCTATGGAAAATTTTATCAAAATTTCAATTCTATGGGAAATTTTGTCAAAATCTCATTTCTAAGGGCAATTTTGTCAAAATTTCTTGTCTATAGGAAATTATAGCAAAATTTTCTTTCGAAAGAAATTATGGCAAAATTTCATTTCTATGGGAAATTTTTTAAAAATTTCATTTCCATGGGAAATTTTTTCAAAATTTCATTTCTATGGGAAATTTTGTCAAAATTTCATTTCCATGGGAAATTATGGCAAAATTTAATTTCTATAGGACATTTTGTCAAAATTTCATTTCTAAGGGAAATTTTTGTCAAAATTCATTTCTATGGGAAGTTTTATCAAAATTTCAATTCTATGGGAAATTTTGTCAAAAAATTCATTTCTATGGGAAATTTTGTCAAAATTTCATTTCTAAGGGAAATTTTGTCAAAATTTCATTTCTAAGGGAAATTTTGTCAAAATTTCATTTCTATGGGAAATTTTGTGAAAATTTCATTTCTAAGGGAAATTTTGTCAAAATTTCTTGTCTATAGGAAATTATAGCAAAATTTCCTTTCGAAAGAAATTATGGCAAAATTTCATTTCTCTGGGAAATTTTGTCAAAATTTTATTTCCATGGGAAATTTTATTAAATCTTCATTTCCATGGGAAATTTTGTCAAAAAATTCATTTCAATAGGAAATTTTGTCAAAATTTCATTTCCTGGGAAATTTTGTCAAAAATTTCATTTTTGAGGGAAATTTTGTCAAAATTTCATTTCTATAGAAAATTTTGTAAAAATTTCATTTCTATAGGAAATTTTGTCAAAATTTCATTTCTATAGGAAATTTTGTCAAAATTTAATTTTTAGAGCAAATTTTGTCAAAATTTCATTTCCATGGGAAATTTTGTCAAAATTTTCTTTCTATAGGAAATTTTGGCAAAATTTCATTTCTATGGGAATTTTTTTCAAAATTTCATTTCTAAGGGAAATTTTGTGAAAATTTCATTTCTATGGGAAATTTAGTCAAAATTTCGTTTTAATGGGATTTTATTTCTAAATTTCCTTTCTATGGGAAATTTTGTCAAAATTTCATTTCTATAGCAAATTTTGTCAAAATCTCATTTCTATAGGAAATTTTGTCAAAATTTCATTTCTATAGGAAATTTTGAGAAATTTCATTTCTATGGGAAATTTTGTCAAAATTTCATTGCTATGGGAAATTTTGTCAAAGTTTCATTTATATGGGAAATTTTGTAAAAATTTCATTTCTATGGGAAATTTTGTCAAAATTTTATTTTCTTTAGAAGATTTTAAAAATTTCGTTTCTATGGGAAATTTTTTCCAATTTTTTTTATTAAAATTATATCTAAATTCTTTCTCAGAGTAAATACTCTCGTGACCCTTGCACGTTAAAGCATCGCTTGTTTTGTTTAATTAATACCATTGTGAATGGTTAATAAGTATAACAATAAAGTCAACATTGGCTTACACCATTCAAACTAAAGCTCAGCAAAGTAACACAAGACAATTCAAATCACGTTCAACCCTCGCTCAACAACAAACAAGCCATAACATTTGCTCAGCCCACCCTAAATGGGGATGGACTGACAACAACAACTACAACAACAACGCCACAAGCTCAGCATGCGTTGATTGTTTGTTTGATACGTTCGTTGTTCCAAGTATAACAACTATAGACAACTTGCTTGAGACGATCAGTTGCGATACAAACGTGATAGCGATAAGATATCGAAAACAAACGCACATTAACGGTGTAAATTTTTTCTCAATGTATTGAGTTTTTTTGCAAAAACTATCGTGACACAATAATATTAAACCGTCGATAGTTTTGTTTGAGTGATTATATTGTGAATGGTTATAAGGTACAAAGCAAAGAGGGTTGCCTCTTTGGCAACAGCAATCTCAAACAATCAAACGCGCAACAACAGTTACCTTAATCCGCACAAATTGGAAAATGAAGTGCAATCCAAAAATGCAACACGCAATCTCTCTCTCACTCGCATTCTCTATTCCTTCACTGCACTTTCGTAAAGGACGGTCAAACCATTCCTTCATTCCATCCAAATTCCATGTGCCAAAATCAGTGATGCCAAACAGTCAAAACAAACAAAAGCACTAAAATCCAAAAATTTTGGAATGTGCGTATATAGAAAATCGAAAAATCGTAGCTTAGCATTAGAATGCTCAAGTCACAAATCCAAAAAATTAGTAATGGTCCAATTTCACCTAATTTCTAAACAAACAGACAACGAATTTTGAATTGAAATTAGAAGTCATAACAAAATACCTCATGCAAGATTTCAGCCCAATCGGATAAGTATTGCGCCCTCTACACGCTCAAGAGTAAAGATACGAGATCGGTTTATATGGCAGCGCGCTCTCTCTCTCTCTCATTCTCTGTTGCTCTCGTTACTTTAGGGTAGTAAATAAAAAATGAGAGTTGCAGAAAAAACGAAGCTCAAGCTGAGATACAAACGAAGACGAAAATCGAAGGCATTTTTTTTATCGATTGTTAACAAAAGCTCTCGCTACTTTACTGCATGTGTCATAGTAGTGTCGTTGAAGTCATAGTGGTATGTTGTTCAGTTATTTTCTAAGCGGCGGCGCTAGAGGGGTTTTGCCATTCAGAGTATAATAAAATAATAAAAAAAAACAACTATTAAAAAAAATCAGAATTGATCTTTAGCAAAATGTATGTGAGTGTGTGTGTAAGTGCGTTTGGTTTTGTGATGGTGTAAAGCATAAAAAATGAATGAATTATGATATATGACCGTGTATTGTTGTTGCCCTTATGGAGGGGTGGTGGTCCTGCATACATATTTGGTGACAGAAAAAAAAAACAAAAAATGTCAGATACATGTCGCATTCTCCACATGATCTGATTATGTAGCCGCTCTCAAATGATGTTTGATGATGGTGAAGTAGCATTGGGTGTTGTTTTAGAGTGATGAAATTTAATTTAGAAAAAACAATAGAGATAATGAATAAAATAAAATAAAATAAAATAAAATAAAATAAAATAAAATAAAATAAAATAAAATAAAATAAAATAAAATAAAATAAAATAAAATAAAATAAAATAAAATAAAATAAAATAAAATAAAATAAAATAAAATAAAATAAAATAAAGTAAAGTAAAGTAAAGTAAAGTAAAGTAAAGTAAAATAAAATAAAATAAAGTAAAGTAAAGTAAAATAAAGTAAAGTAAAGTAAAATAAAATAAAATAAAATAAAATAAAATAAGATAAAATAAAATAAAATAAAATAAAATAAAATAAAATAAAATAAAATAAAATAAAATAAAATAAAATAAAATAAAATAAAATAAAATAAAATAAAATAAAATAAAATAAAATAAAATAAAATAAAATAAAATAAAATAAAATAAAATAAAATAAAATAAAATAAAATAAAATAAAATAAAAAAATATAAAATTAAAAAAAAAAAAATAAAATGAAATAAAAAAAAAAATAAAAATAAAATAAAATAAAATTAAAAAAAATAAAATTAAATAAAAAAAAATAATATAAAATACAAAAATAAATAAAATAAAAAAAAAAATATTTCATAAAATTTGACTTTATTTTAGTAGCTGTCTCGGATTATCCGTGTAGTGGTTGTGAGTTCTATTCCCACCAGACTTATGTGTCTGTCGGCATCACAATGGGCAAAAATAGGCTTAGTTAGTCTGATTTAAGACTGTCACTATAACTTAATCTTACCAGGACCGACTTTACAAAGTTCTCTCTCTCTCTCCATATACGGTATTTTTAAGGGTTACCTTAGTGTATATTTCTTATAAAAACTTTTTAAATTTATTTATTTCTCTCATCCCTAAAGAGGCACCCTTTACCCTTTATATGCGTGCAACAAGTGCTTGTGGCGGACATGACATCCCCCACTTAATGAAGTATCGTGCCCATCAATTTGTGTCGGGGAAGGACAGTGAAATCGCACATCCCAAACATAAAAAGCAAAAACTACAACAAAAAGAAATGTATATATGGTTAATAAAAAAAAATTATGTGATTATTATTAATTGAATCAATTCCAAGTGCTGGAGTGAAATGTCGTAAAAAAAGCGAAGCCAATTTTATGGCAAATGTTGTTCATGTAATAAAAGTTTTATTACAACAACAAGTGTTGAAAGCCATTGAGGCATGAGCAACTGTCAAGATTTGAAAAATTTCTAAAATTTTTCAAATATTGATGTCAAGGTTAAAGAGATTTTTTGAGTGGAAAAATCATTGAACTTTACAAAAAGATAGTTCTAGTAAAAAACGGTCCATGTGCGTAAAAGTTGAGATTTAGATTCTGCTAAAAATTTACAGATGTTAAATAGGAATCGTTTTATAGTGGAGCTATATTGATTTATGACCGACCTGGCGCGTATAGGCAATGGGTGTTGGTGAGCATTTTGTGAGGTTAGGTTAGAATCTACTTTTTTTAACAGACTCACTTAGACTATTTTAGTCCATTGTTATACCAAAGTAATGACAGACCAGGCTGTAGGTGGGAATCGAAACCACGATACTCTAACTTGGCTCTACTGTCGTTAGACATAATAAAACACTGTATGCAAAACTTCATCCAAATCGGAACCCAATTACTATTTCCAGGCCTTTAAGACGTTGTTAGACGTCATAACGAAACGCTCTGCTCAAAATTTTAGCCAAATCTGATAACAATTGCAGCTATATCCAAATCTGAACCGATATAGCCCATTGAGAATCTGCAATGACCTACATCAACAAGTAGTACGAGTATCTGTGCAAAATTTGCAAGCGAATACCTATATTCGAGAATTGTAGAGATGGTAGGACGGTAAGCACGTCCATCAATGATGCTGAACGCCAGGGTTCAATTTCTGGCGAGAGCATCAGAAAAAATGTTCTGCGTTGGTTGTTCCCTCCTAATGCTGGCAACTTTTGTAAGGTATTATGCCACGTAAAAACCTCACCCCAAAAAAATATCGCACCGCGGCACACCGCGGACTCGGCATAAAAAAGGAGGGCTCTTTACATTGAGCTTAAACTTTAATCGGACAGCACTCATTGATATGGGAGAAGTTTGCCCCCGTTCCTTAGTGGAATTTTCATGGGCAAAATTTTCATTTGTCCCGGCAGATCGGTCTATATGACAGCTATATCTAAATATAGTCCGATCAGAACCATATTTAGGTGGGATGTTGGGAGGCCTTAATCTACTCACTGTTTAAAATTTCAGCAAAATCGGGTAATAAATAAAGCTTTTATTGGCTTCAGACCCCTTATCGGCAGATCGGTCTATATGACAGCTATATCTAAATATAGTCCGATGAGAACCATATTTGGGAGGCCTGAAACTACTCACTGTTTAAAATTTCAGAGAAATCGGATAAAAAATAAAGTTTTTATGGGCTTCAGACCCTTTATCCGGAGATCGGTCTATATGGCAGCTATATCTGAATATAGTCCAATCTGAACCATATATAGATCGGAAGTCAGGAGGCTAAAAATAACTCACTGTTTCGAATTTTAGTGAAATCAGTTCAAAAATAAAGCTTTTATGGGCTTTAGACCCTTTATCGGCAGATCGGTCTATATGACAGCTATATCTAAATATAGTCCGATCAGAACCATATTTGAGTCCTGTGTTGGGAGGCCTAAAACTACTCACTGATTCAAATTTCAGCGAAATCGGGTAATAAATAAAGCTTTTATGGGCTTGAGATTCGTTATCGGGAGATCTGTCTATATAGCAGCTATATCTACATATATACTCCGATCAGAACCATATTTAGGACGGATGTCAGGAGGCTAAATATAGCTCACTGTTTTAAATTTTAGCGAAATCAGTTCAAAAATAAAGCTTTAAGGGCTTCAGACCCTATCGGCAGAGGCTTACACAGTTGCAAGTTTCAGCGAAATCGGATAAAAAATAAAGCTTTTATGGGCTTCATACCCTTTATCGGAAGATCGGTCTATATGGCAGCTATATCTAAATATGGACCGATCCAATCCATATTAAGGTCAGGTGTCGGGAAGCCTTGAACTACTTATTGTTTCAAATTTCAGCAAAATCGGATAAAAAATAAAGCATTTATGGGTATTAGACCGCTTACTGCCAGATCGGTCTATATAGAAGCTATATCCAAATATGGTCCGATTTGCCACGTTCAAGAACCTAATTAGCGTGCATCAAAAATACGTATCTGTGCCAAATTTCAGCATAAAATCTCAATTTTTGAAGGCTGTAGAGTAATAACAACAGAAGGACGGACAGACGGACGGACGGACGGACGGACAGACGGACGGACAGACACACTGACATCGTTAAATCTTAGAATTTTACGACGATCCGAAATATATATATTTTGTAGGGTCGGAAATTCATATTTCGATGTGTTGCAAACGGAATGACTAAATGAATATACCCTCTATCCTGCGGTGGTGGGTATAAAAAATTTTAATAAAAATATTTTTAACAAAAAAAGTAATGAAAAAAGTAAAAAAGTAATGAAAACAAGTAAAAAAGTTCGGCCGAGCAAGGCCATGGATCGCATTTTACACTTTCTTTGATTAGCTTTTTCAACTATACAGATAAATCTACAGTTACACATGGGCCGTACTTGTCCTGACTATTAGAAATCATAGAAAAATACCACGTTTAAAATTTCAGCCAAATAAATCATATCGGGCAATAAAAGGATTTAGACCATACTTGGCGTAGTTGTTGGAAGCCTAAGCAACACATCTCATGTAAAATTGCAACCACATTGGATAAGAATTCAAACCAAATCGGAAAAGAATTGCGCCCTTTAAAGGCTCAAGAAGTAAAAATCCATTCTTATGTCAGCTATATCAGGTTTTAAACCGGTCTGAACCATTCCTGGCACAGTTGTTGAAAGTCTAAACAAAATACCTCATCGAAAATTTCAACCAAATCGCAGAAGAATTTCGCCCTATAGAGGCTCGAGAAGTCAAATTCTGAAATCGGTTTATATGACAGCTATATCAGTATGGACCATTCCGGGCACGGTTATTGAAAAGCAAACTGCTCATGTGAAAATTCAGCTAAACCAGATAAGAGTTGCTACCTCTAGAGGCTCGAGAAGTCAAATTCTGAGATCGGTTTACATGGCGGCTATTAGTTTATGGACCGATTTGAACCATACGTGGTGGCACAGTTGTTGGAAGTAACAACCAAACACCTTATGCACAATTTTAACCATTTCGAATAAGAATTGCGCCCTATAGAGATTCAAGAAGTCAAAATCCTATGCTATATGGAGTTGTGGTCTGGTGGACAACAATTCAATAACTCTATCTACTGATCAATGTTCACTGGTATCCAAAGGAAGGTCTAGCTATCTAACACCGCATCAGTGAGGATGGCGACTTCTGTCTCGTCAGGTCATTTTCCTACAAAAACTGACGTGAATTTAAGGCATAGATTGAGATATAAGGGCAAATCCTCTCTGGTGGGAATCAAAACCATTACCCCTGCTTTATCCAGCTCATTACCAAATCGACTATCGATAGGCTTGTGATTTCTTCAACATAGAACAGTTAGCAAATGAGTTCGTTTATATAAATTTAAATCAGAGTCACTGGAGGTGATAATCCAAGATTCGCCCCAGCTGAACTTAGAGTATTTTTTATTTATTTTTATCTTATTGCCTTAAGAATTCAAATCTTTGTAAACTACATCTTCTAATATTGACTCATGCCAAACCAATGAACGCTGCAAATGAATGCTTAACCTTTTTTTGCGGTAAATTTGAACAAAAAATTTTGCCTTATCGCATACATTTAACCGGTTTTATCACGTGCTTTCAATTCCCTGTATTTCTAAAGCAATGTCAGAAGAAAACAAAAAAAAACAAAACAAAGCAACAGCTTATTTGTTAAAATCGAAAAAGTAAAAAAAAAACAATCGAAAAAAAAACAAAAACAATAAACAATTAATGCAAGATCATAAATAATAACAAGAAGGCAAGAGAAACGAGAAAATAACGTAGAAAATAAATTACAATGGGTCTGATGTGTGAAGGCAACATCTACTCTAACGAGGTGGGATGGGGGCGGAAAGGTTTCAATGGGCAATAGATTTGCAATTTTTTTTAATTATAGTGGCAACCCTATAAAAGTGATCAATAAATTGATGAATATTTAATTAAAACAAAAGCAAGGCACAAACAAAATCAAAACAATAAAAATACCTAGTGAACTATAAAACTTGGAAATTTAAATGGGAATTTCTATGGAGAAAACCAATCTGTAAAAAGCTAAAAATAAGAAAACGAAAAAAAACCAAGAAAAAGAAAAATAACTAAAAAAAATTTATTGACTATATTTGAAATCCCAAGTGCACTGTTATATACTGAATAAATTAAAAACATGCGTAATTAAAAAACAAGTGAAAAGGCGTTAAGTTCAGCCGGGCCAAATTGAAGAGGGATGTCAAAGGGCCTTAAACAACTCACTGTCCCAAATTTCGGCGAAATCAGACAATAAATGCGCCTTTTATGGGTCCAAAACCTTAAAACGAGAGATCGGTCTATATGACAGCTATATCCAAATCTGGACCGATCTGAGCCGAAGTAAAGAAAAATGTTATAGGGCCTAACACAACTTACTGTCCCAAATTTCGGCGACATCGGACAATAAATGCGCCTTTTATGGGTCCAAAATCTTAAATCGAGAGATCGGTCTATGTGGCAGCTATATCCAAATCTGGACCAATCTGAGTTGAATTAAAGAAAAATTTTAAAGGGCCTAACACAACTCACTGTTCCAAATTTCGGCGACATCGGACAATAAATGCGCCTTTTATGGGACCAAAACCTTAAATCGATAGATCGGTCTATATGGCAGCAATATCCAAATCTGTACCGATCGGGGCCATATTGCAGAAATATGTTTACGGGCCTTACTTAACTCACTGTTCCAAATTTCGGCGAAATCAGACAATAAATGCGCCTTTTATGGGACCAAAACCTTAAATCGATAGATCGGTCTATATGGCAGCTATATCCAAATCTGAACCGATCTGAGCCAAATTAAAGAAAAATGTTAAAGGGCCTAACACAACTCACTGTCCCAAATTTCAGAGAAATCGGACAATAAATGCGCTTTTTATGGGACCAAAAGCTTAAATCGAGAGATCGGTCTATATGGCAGCAATATCCAAATCTGTACCGATCGGGGCCATATTGCAGAAATATGTTTACGGGCCTTACTTAACTCACTGTTCCAAATTTCGGCGAAATCAGACAATAAATGCGCCTTTTATGGGACCAAAACCTTAAATCGATAGATCGGTCTATATGGCAGCTATATCCAAATCTGGACCGATCTGAGCCAAATTAAAGAAAAATGTTAAAGGGCTTAACACAACTCACTGTCCCAAATTTTGGCGACATCGGACAACAAATGCGCCTTTTATGGGTCCAAAACCTTAAATCGCGAGATCGGTCTATATGGCAGCTATATCCAAATCTGGACCGATCGGGGCCATATTGCAGAAATATGTTTACGGGCCTAACTTAACTCACTGTCCCAAATTTCGGCGAAATCTGACAATAAATGCGCCTTTTATGGGTCCAAAACCTTAAATCGCGAGATCGGTCTATATGGGAGCTATATCCGAATCTGAACCGATCTCAGATCAGTTTAGATTTGGATATAGCTGTCATATAGGCCGATCTCTCAATTTTTGGTTTCGGGCCCGTTAAAGGCGCTTTTATTGTCCGATGTCGCCGAAATTTGGTACGGTGAGTTGTGTTAGGCCCCTCGACATTTTTCTGCAATTTGGCTCAGATCAGTTTAGATTTGGATATAGCTGTCATATAGGCCGATCTCTCGATTTATGGTTTTGACCCCATAAAAGGCGCATTTATAATCCGATTTCGTTAAAATTTGACACAGTGACTTATGTTAGGCTTTTCGACATTCGAGTCGTATATGGTTCAGATCGGTTTACATATGGATATAGCTACCAAAAAGGCCAATATTTTGTTTGAACAATGACTTGTACTTGTAAGACCACTCAATGTCCGCGCCAAATTTGGTCCAAATCGGACCATATTGGGATATAACTGCTATGGGGGCATAAATTATGCATTTTTGACCGGATTATAACGAAACGTGGTTTACATATGCACCCGAGGTGGTGGACCCAGGCGAACTTTAAATCTTTTGACTTGGTTTTCATTTGAGGTTAGACCAAAAACTAAAATTTTAGCACCCTATTATTATCTTCCCACAGATAATGATCAACGATTAATCAAACTAAACTGTCATTAACGGATTCGAAGTAAAAAAAAACAACAAAGAATACAACTCAACTAATTTGATAATTAAAAAACAAAACACCAAAAAAAGAAACTAAAAATAGAATACCGAAAAAAAAAAACCGAAAACCCCCTAATCAAATCACCAACACCATTTTAAATCGCATAAATGTCAAAGTTTGCCAAATGTCAAAGTGTCAAGCTGTAAAATGTCAAATTACAAATCAGCCATAAAATCAACGTCATCAACAACAAAAACAACAAGATTCACATCCATGTCAAAGTCAACAGAAACACCAACACCGCAGCGGCGGCAACAGCAGCAACAACAACAACAACGATATCAAAGAAGCATCACACAGGCTTCTACAAAATTCATTTTAATTAATTTATTAATTTTGCCTCAATGTCTTGTGCTATGTGCGGCCACCACAACTCGACAACAGCAACAACCATTAGAGCATAAATATCAACAAACGCTGGCCTCGAATGCTGCTGCAGCAGCAGCAGCTGATGATGGTGATTCCTTGTCAGTGTTGGCGGTAATAGGGTTGCCAACAATTTCATCGCAGGCAACCTCAGCAAATGTCACTCACAACGCAGCAAGAGAAAATGGAAGTGGAAATGTAACTACCCCAGCTGTTGAAACCGAAGACCAATCAGCCCCTACTGCTGCGACGGCCCCTGCTGTTAATGACCTAAACATGGACATTAATCAATTAATTACCCATTTAACAAATGCAACACTTTTCAATGATGCTTTATCCCAAGAGTACGACACAACTACAGTGTCATTGTTGGGCAATGTTACGCATTCATGTCTGCAGACCTGCATTGAGGAGGTAAGTGATTGAGTGTTTATGTGTGTGTGTGTGTGCTTGTGTGTGGCTCTGGTGGTGATTTGTTAATTACCCCCAAATTGGGGCCATGGTAATGACTATTTGAATATTTTGTTTGGCTAGAGCAAAATAATTTTCTTTCAGTGATAACGACAAAAGACCCCCCTCCCCCAAAGCACTACTCGAAGTGAAAAGTAAACCAATGGGGAGCATTTTGAACTCAAATGAATGTTAAATGGCAATAGAATACGAAACTTATATCAATCATGTCTGTTCCGGTTTTCGAATTCCCAAAATGCAAAAAAAAAAGCTATGTATGCGTATATTTTCCAAACCTTACCATTTTAAGGTTTGAAATCACTTAAGGTTCCTCCTAGAAACTTGTTGCAAGAAATAAGACAAAGAAAATCTTTCGTTTGGGTATGGCTACCCTAGGAATGGGACCCAAACAACATATTCGGATCTATTCCGGTTTCCCCACCCCATTAACCCCCGAAACGGACAAAAGACTGATTGGGATAGTATGGGACCAAAATCAAAGGCACTTGGGAGCATCAAACGATCTGATATTAAAATTTGCCGTCAAGTCTCAGGAAATACGCTGACAAAGGATCTAAAAGTAAACAAGTAAAAGCGTGTAAACAAGTAAAAGTTCGGCCGGGCTGAATCTTGGGAACCCACCACCATGGATTCTGCTAAAATATGGGAGCTATATCTGGTGTTAGACCGATTTGGGCCGTACTTAGTACAGTTGTAGAGACGCATAACATAAAATTTCAGCCAATTTGGACAAAAATTGCGGGTTGTAAGAGTTCAAGAAGTCAAATCGGAAGATCAGTTTATATGGGAGTTATATCAGGTTATAGACCGATTCGGACTGTCCTTAGCAAAAATATTGGAAGTCATAACAGAACATTATGTGCAAAATTTCAGCCAAATCGGACAAAAATTGCGGCTTCTAGTGGCTTTAGAAGTCAAATCGGGAGATCGGTTTATATGGGAGCTATATCAGTTTAAAGACCGATTTGGACGGTACTTGGCACATTTGTTGGATGTCATAACAGCACACTACGTGCAAAATTTCAGCCAAATCGGATTAAAATTGAAGCTTCTTGGGGCTCAAGAATTCAAATCGGGAGATCGGTTTATATGGGACCTATATCAGGTTATTAACCAATTTGAACGGAACTTGGCACAGTTGTTGGATGTCATAACAGAACACTACGTGCAAAATTTCAGCCAAATCGGATTAAAATTGAAGCTTCTTGGGGCTCAAGAAGTCAAATCGGGAGATCGGCTTATATAGGAGCTATATCAGGTTCTTGACCGATTTGAACGGTACTTGACACAGTTATTGGAAGCCATAACAGAACATTATGTGCAAAATTTCAGCCAAATCGGACAAAAATTGCGCCTTCCCGGGCTCAAGAAGTCAAATCGGGAGATCGGTTTATATGGGACCTATATCAGGTTATTAACCAATTTGGACCGTACTTGGCACAGTTATTGGCAGTTATAACAGAACATTATGTGCAAAATTTCATCCAAATCGGACAAAAATTGCGCCTTCCAGGGGCTTAAGAAATCAAATCGGGAGATCGGTTTATTTGGGAGCTATATCCAAATCTGAACCGATATGGCCCATTTACAATCCCCAACAACCTACAGCAATTTTAAGTATCTTTGAAAAATTTCAAGCGGCTAGTTTTACGCGTTCGACCTCTATCGTGATTTCGACAGACGGACGGACAGACATGGCTAGGTCGACTCAGAATATCGAAACGATCAAGAAAAAAATTGAGATATTGAGCGGAAACTTTGAACAAATTCTTTACTTGGTAGGTTAAGTTCGACCGATCTCCCGATTTAAGTTCGTGGGACCATAAAAGGCGCACTTATAAAACGATTTCGCTAAAATTTGCCATAATGAGTTCCCTTGGAAAAGGCTAGTGTTAATACCCTTTTCTTTGGGAAAGGTTTTAGTTTTATTACCCTTTCCCCATGGGAAAGAGTAGTTTTAATACCCTTTTCCTTGGAAAAGGGTAGTTTTAGTACCTTGTCGCTAGGGGAAGGGTATTTTTGGTACCATTTCCCTTGGAGAAGAGTAGCTTTAGTACCTTTTCCCAAACAAAAGGATGGTTTTAGTACCCTTTCGCTTGTGGAAGGGTAGTTTAAGTACCCTTTCCCATCGGAAAAAATAGTTTTAATACCCTTTCCCTTGTGGAAGAGTAGTTTAGTACCCTTCTCCCTTGGGAAGGGTAGTTTTAGTACCCTTTCCCTTGGGGAAGAGTAGTTTTAGTACCCTTTCCCTTGGGAAATTGTAGTTTTAGTACCCTTTCCCTTGGGGAAGAGTAGCTTTAGTACCTTTTCCCAAAGGAAAGGGTAGTTTTAGTACTTTTTCCCAAAGGTAAGGGTAGTTTTAGTACCATTTTCCAAAGTAAATGGTAGTTATAATACCCTTTCCCAAAGGAAATGGTTGTTATAGTACCCTTTCACAAGGGAAATGGTAGTTTTAGTACCCTTTTCCTTGGGGAAGGGTACTTCTAGTACACAATCCCTTGGAAAAAGGTAGTTTTAGTACCCTTTTCCTTGGGAAAGTGTATTTTTATTACCATTTCCCTTGAATAAGGATATTTTTAGTACCATTTCCCTTGGGGAAGAGTAGTTTAAGTACCCTTCTCCTTGGGGAAGGGTAGTTTTAGTACCCTTTCCCTAGGGGAAGGGTAGTTTTGTACCCTTTCCCTAGGGGAAGGGTAGTTTTGTACCCTTTCCCTTGGGGAAGAGTAGTTTTAGTACCCTTTCCCTTGGCAAAGGGGGAAAGGGGATACTAAAACTACCCTTCTCCTTGGGGAAGGTTAGTTTTAGTACCCTTTCCCTAGGGGAAGGGTAGTTTTGTACCCTTTCCCTTGGGGAAGAGTAGTTTTAGTACCCTTTCCCTTGGAAAATTGTAGTTTTAGTACCCTTTCCCTTGTGGAAGAGTAGCATTAGTACCTTTTCCCAAAGGAAAGGGCAGTTTTAGTACCCTTTCCCAAAGGAAAGGATAGTTTAAATACCCTTTTCCAAAGCAAATGGTAGTTATAGTACCCCTTCCCAAGGGAAATGGTAGTTATAGTACCCTTTCCCAAGGGAAATGGTAATTTTAGTACCCCTTCCCTTGGGAAAGGGTATTTTTAGTACCAATTCCCTTGAAAAAAGGTAGCTTTCATACCCTTTCTCTTGGAGTAGGGTAGTTTCAGTACCATTTCCCTAGGGGAAAAGTAGCTTTAGTACCTTTCCCAAGGGAAAAGGTAGTTTTAGTGCGCTTTCTCTTGGGGAAGGGTACTTTAAGTACCCTTTTCCTTCTGGAAGGGTAGTTTCAATACCCTTTTACTTTGGGAAGGGTAGTTTCAGTACCCTTTTCCTTGGGCAAGTGTAGTTTACTATTTACTATTTTTAATTCCTTTTTCCTGGGTGGGATGGAAGGTCGATTGCCCTCTGACATATCCTTTCATTTGAATACAATATATTCTCGGTCGTCCTACATGACAGTTTGGTGTCCTAAGACCCAAAAGACATTTTATTTGAGTCCTTTACTGTCACGATATACATGTCCTGCTGAACGGCAGGACGACTGGACGTGACCCTGTAATCTTCTTTAAAATACCATTCATTTGATACCCATATTGCCCAAATCGGTGAAAGAGTCCCGTTGGAGGGGTTTTTCGGGGGTGGGGGACCCCCCGGACACTTTGGGTGAAATTTGTATACCAAGTTCATACTCTATTCTTGAATACCTTTCGTTTGATACCCATATTGTCCCAATCGGAAAACATGTCCGTTCGGGGGGTTTTGGGATCGGGCATCCCCCCAGGTTATTTGACCTCAACATTTTATACCAATTTCGTGTTTTTGGGGTGACATACGAAATTTCGCTTAAATCGGTGCACGCATCTCCGAGATCTGGGAAAGGGGGTGGGTCCTTGAATGTCTAACATTTGCTAAGGTCAGTTTCGCCACTAAGAATGTGTATCAATTGTTTAGCTTTCGATTGCGTAGAAACGTGTTTTACAGTTTTTGTCCATAAACAATGTTTTATGTAGATTTGGCGATAAATTTCATGCCTATGAACATTTCCCGGTTGGCTTGAAAAAAAACTTTATGATTGGCTTTTGGTTTGTTTATCAAAACATGCTAAGAATGCAACATCTTAAGCCAATTGTAGAAAAAAATGTTTTTTGTTTATCATTAATGATTGTTTTTTTTTTACAAACTAAGATGTCATAATTATGGGGGTGTTGGCAAAAAAAAAACCAAAACACTTGATATTGTGGCTATTTTAATTAAATTGTTTGTATGATAAGAACGTTGCTTCATAATCAACGTTGAGAGATGTTTTTTAAACAGAAAGAGCAGACATCACGTCCGATATAGGGAAATAAAAAAAAACAAAACACGATTTTTTTAAGAAATTTTAAAAAATGACCTATGCTTAATAGCCAGCTTTGCTTTAATTAGGGTTAAGGGGATAAGAAAGCCAAAAAAAAAATCTTAATTAAAACTTCTTTCAAAGTTATTGCATATTTTTCACTTCGCCTTACCTCTGTTTCCATGGAAATGTTACAAAAAAAAAACAAATATAAATTCCATGAGGCTTTAAGCCCCCATGGGGGTAGGGGGTAGAGGCGCTTTTAATGAAAAAATGCAAAAAACTCAAAATAATGTTAAGGTTAAAGAAATTAAGAGCAGGCCTGTCTGATTTATTTTTTCTATTTTTTTTTGCTTCTTCTGCTGGGTAATATTTTCATTCTACACAATTGTTGTTGTTTTTTTTTTTTGTATTCAGAGATGATTTTGAGATGAAGCCTGGCTGACTGCATTCTTTTGTTATTTAACACAAATTTGCCGTCATAAATCTTACACTTCGCCAGAGAAATAAGTTTTGTGTTGTTGATTTTCTTTGCTTTCTTCTTTGTTAAATAAAATTTCCTATTTGTTGTTTTTTTTTTAGTTGCTTACAAAAGAAAAGTGGCATGAAAGAGCGTTTGAATAGGCGTTTAACATAAGAAAAGATCTAGTTCATCGTTTGCGTCATGAATTTGACATCAAAAGGAGTTTGAAATATTAAGAGGGGAATACGCTACCCTTGGAAAGAAGGGAAGCTGGGGTGAAATGAAAATTTTTTTTGAATTTTTTCGATAAAAAAAATTACGCCCAAACCTTTCATGTGACCTGTAACCTTTCATGTGAGCCACATATTGGCATGGTCGAAAAATTTTTACCCTTTGGGGGGGGTGTTTTGGGGAAGGGGTGATGCCCTAAATACATTGGATATCAAGTTCGTATTCTACTCCCAAATACCTTTTTTGGAGCCCCATATTGCGATGGTCAGTAAAAAATAGCTGTTTGTGGGGTATTTCGGGAAAGGGGTAGACCCCCAGAAAATTGGTCCCGAAAGTGGGTATCAATTCTTGCTCTGCCTCCCAATAGCTTTCATTTAAGCCCCACATTGACATGGTTGGTAAATATGCCCGATTTAGTGGTATTTTGGGAGGTGAGGTGGTCCCCCATTCACTAAGCCTTGAAAATATGGTTGCCCAAAAAGTAATTGCGGATTTTTTAAAAGAAAGTAAATGCATTTTTAATTAAACTTAGAATGAACTTTAATCAAATATACTTTTTTTAGACTTTTTTTTTTAAGCAAGCTTAAAGTAACAGCTGATAACTGACAGAAGAAAGAATGCAATTACAGAGTCACAAGCTGTAAAAAAATTTGTCAACGCCGACTATATGAAAAATCCGCAATTACTTTTTGGGCAACCCAATATATCAGCATCATGCTCTATTCTCATATATTTGAACCCCATATTGCCATTGGCTTCAAAATTGGATATTAAATACGTTTTCTTATCTCAAATACCATTCACTTAAACCTCTTATTGAAAAAGCCAGCAAATATGTCCGGTTTGGTGTATGAATATCGAGCTCCACAGTCTTGAAGACCCAAATTGTCTTGGTGAGCAAATACGTCCTACTTGGGGGTTGTTATGGTGGAGGGACGTCCCCTAGACAGTTGGTACCGAATATTGATGGCAGATTCATGGTCTACTCCCATATACCCATGACCGGTTTTGGGGTGTGTTTTGGGGTATGGGGCGGCCACTCAGTGACTTGGCTTTGAAAATATATATCAGATTCGTGTTCTACTCTAAAATACCTCTTATTTGAGCCTCATATTGCAATGGTCAGTAAATACTTCCTATTTGGGTGGTGTTATGGGGGTGGGGTGGCCCCATAGACACTTTTCCCGAACATTGATATCAGATACGTGCTTTACTTCCAAAGACCTTTCATTTGAGCCCCATATTGTTTTGGTCGTAAATTTGCCTTCTTTAAGGAATGGACGGGCCCTCAACCACTTGGTCCCACATCTGGATATCATATTCGTGTTCTACACTCAACTACCTTTTATTTAAGCCCCATATTGCCATGGTCAGTAAATAAGTCCTGTTTGGGGGGTGTTTTGGGGAAGGGTTGGACCCTCAGAAACGTTGTCCCAAATTTGGATATCAGATTCGTATTTTATTCGCAAATATCTTTCATTTGAGTCCCATATTGCCATGGTCGATAAATATGTCCGATTTAGGGGTGTGTTGGGGGATGGGGTGGTCCCCCCAACCCTTCGTCCAACAATTGGATATCAGATACGTTTTCTAATCTTAAATACCTTTCATTTGAGTCCCATATTGTCGTGATGGGGGTATATATATATTTGGTAGGATTTGGGGTGGGGCGCCCACCCTAGGTACCCCATCCAAAATTTGGATACCAAATTTTTGTTTGTAGGTTACTGTAAGAGAGCACACAAAATTTCGCTTAAATCGCACCACCCATCTCTGAGATCTGGCGTTTCTGAAAATTAGGGTAAGGGGGAGGGTCCGCTCCCCCTTCAGATATCAAAAAATGTAGTATCCTATTTTCACCACGGGATCATTATGCACCAATAGTGAAAATTTCAAAAAATCGGTTCAGCCGTTTCTGAGTCTATTAGGAACACACAAACGAACACAAATTAATTTTTATACCCTCCACCATAAGATGGGGGTATACTAATTTCGTCATTCTGTTTGTAACTACTCGAAATATTCGTCTGAGACCCCATAAAGTATATATATTCTTGATCGTCGTGACATTTTATGTCGATCTAGACATGTCCATCCGTCCGTCCGTCTGTCTGTCGAAAGCACGCTAACTTCCGAAGGAGTAAAGTTAGCCGCTTGAAATTTTGCACAAATACTTTTTATTAGTGTAGGTCGGTTAGTATTGTAAATGGGCCATATCGGTCCATATTTTGATATAGCTGCCATATAAAGCGATCTTGGGTCTTGACTTCTTGAGCCTCTAGAGGGCGTAATTCTCATCCGATTTCACTGAAATTTTGCACATAGTGTTTTAGTATCACTTCTAACAACTGTGGCAAGTATGGTTCAAATCGGTCCATAACCTGGTATAGCTGTCATATAAACCGATCTGGGATCTTGACTTCTTGAGCCTCTAGAGGTCGCAATTATTATCCGATTTGCCTGAAATTTTGTACGACGGATCCTCTCATGACCATCAACATACGTGTTTATTATGGTCTGAATCGGTCTATAGCCCGAAACAGCTCCCATATAAATCGATCTCTCTATTTTACTTTTTGAGCCCCCAAAGGGCGCAATTCTTATTCGAATTGGCTGACATTTTACACAGGTCTCCAACATATAATTTAATTGTGGTCCAAACCGGACCATATCTTGATATCGCTCTAATAGCAGAGCAAATCTTTTCTTATATCCTTTTTTTGCCTAAGAAGAGATGCCGGGAAAAGAACTCAACAAATGCGATCCATGGTGGAGGGTATATAAGATTCGGCCCGGCCGAACTTAGCACGCTTTTACTTGTTTAGTTTCTTGGCTTTTGCCTTTTGCCTAGTGTATGTGGTATTTTAATAGCCGACAGCACAATTTTTCTATTTTTAAATACCTACACCATTTTATTTGTATTGCATTAAGTCCTTTCAATAGTGATGACAATGGACATATCTTCCATTGTCATCACCATCTGTATGTGTGTCTGTATGAGAGTGTGTGTGCTAAGCATTGTAATTCAATTGTTGCTACAATAGTTGACTATACAACACAAACAATACCAATGAACTAAATGACTTTATTTACACTTGCCATCCTTACCATTGAAAAGCATTTTGTCAAGCATAACTGAAATCTTTGTGCAAACCCCTAACCCCTCCCTAAACGACCATTAAATGCTTTCAAAGTGCAACTTAAACCATAGAGTGAGCATGCTGTTCACTTCTCCGCCCACCTTCTCTTCCCTAACATTTCAACAAAACATTTCAAATGGAAAATATCGTTGTGTTGTTCTCTCTCTCTCCCTCTCTCTCTCTCTCTTACTCTCCAACGGTATTTTTTTCTTTGAATTTCTATGTTGCATGAAGGTTAGAGAGTTCTACATTTGTTTGCCCAATGCAAACAATTTGAGTTTGTTTGACAAAAGCAAGAGCATAAAAAACTTCAGTTGCTTGATGTTATTTTTTTTTTTTGTTCTGAGCTTAGAAATTCCTTTGGTCACATTACGCCGTTTTGCAGTCTCATTGCTTCTCATATTTCCTGACCATACACACAAAAGTGGGTGGTTTTCCTCGGGCTCTATTTATCTTGTACTTTGTTGTCATCGTTTTGATATTCCATAGCGCAATTATAGCATTAATCGCAAAGTTGGTAATTTACACTGAGAAAAAAATATGGAAACATTTGTGAAAAACTAAATTATAAGATTTTTTTATACACCACCACCAAAGGGTATTCAAAGTTTGTGCATTTGTTTGCAACGCTAAGAAGGAGAAGAGCAAGACCCATTGATATGTTTACCGATCGACTAAGAATCACTTTCTGATTTGATTTCTCTCAAGTACCTTTCGTTTGAATCCCATATTGTTCCGATCGGCCTACATGTCCGTTTGGGGGTGATTTTTGGGATGGGGCGGCACCCCTGGGACTTGAGCCCATATTTTATATAAAAGTTTCGTATTCTACTTCCAACTACCTTTCATTTGATACCCATATTGGCACAATTGGTTAACTTGCCGTTTTTGAGCGGTTTTTTTTTGGGGGGGGGGGGGGGGGTGGGCGTCCCTCCCCACGTCTATTTGAACCCAAAGTTTTATACCAATTTTTTGTTTTTGGTTTACCAAGGTGACACAAAAAATTTCACTTAAATCGCCGCAATCATCTCCGAGATCAGGCGTTTTTGACAATTGTGGCTAGGGGGAGGGTCCGCCCGCCCCCTCGTGGTTATTAAAAAAAGTGAAAATTTAATGTCTGTGAAAATTTAATGTCTATAGCTAACATACAAACAAATATACCCACCACCATAGGATGGGAGTATACTTATCTAGTTATTCCATTTGTAACACCTTGAAATATTGATCTTCGACCCCATAAAGTATATAAAGGGTGATTTTTTTGAGGTTAGGATTTTCATGCATTAGTATTTGACAGATCACGTGGGATTTCAAACATGGTGTCAAAGAGAAAGATGCTCAGTATGCTTTGACATTTCATCATGAATAGACTTACTAACGAGCAACGCTTGCAAATCATTTTCAGTGAATCATTTTCAGTGAAATCATTTTCAGTGAATCGACAAATTTTGTTCAGCGATGAGGCTCATTTCTGGTTGAATGGCTACGTAAATAAGCAAAATTGCCGCATTTGGAGTGAAGAGCAACCAGAAGCCGTTCAAGAACTGCCCATGCATCCCGAAAAATGCACTGTTTGGTGTGGTTTGTACGCTGGTGGAATCATTGGACCGTATTTTTTCAAAGATGCTGTTGGACGCAACGTTACGGTGAATGAACACATTTCGAACCGAACACTGATTTTGGTAAACTGAGTGCGAAACTTGGTCACAATCGCATTAATTGTTTGCTCACTTGGTCGATTATGTAGACCATAAATCGGACGTAAAGCGCGAAACACATTTCGAACCGAACACTGATTTTGGTAATAAAATTCAATGATTTGCAAGCGTTGCTTGTTAGTAAGTCTATTCATGATGAAATGTCAAAGCATACTGAGCATCTTTCTCTTTGACACCATGTCTGAAATCCCACGTGATCTGTCAAATACTAATGCATGAAAATCCTAACCTCAAAAAAATCACCCTTTATATACCGGATCGTCTCGATATTCTGAGTCTATCCAGCCATGTCCTTCCGTCCGCCTATCGAAATCCCGATATCGGTCGAACGCGTAAAGCTAGCCGCTTGAAATTTTGCACAGATATTTCTTATTAATGTAGGTCATTGGGTATTGCAAATGGGCCATATCGGTTCAGATTTGGATATAGCCCCCATAGAAACCGATCCTCGGATTTGACTTCTTGAGCCCCTAGAAGCATAAATTCTCATCCAAATTGGCTAAAATTTAAAACAAGGACTTAAGTTATGCCTGCCGACATCCATGCCAGGTATGATCCGAATCGGCCTATAACCAGATACAGTCCCCATATAAACCGATCCCCGGATTTGACTTCTGCAGCTCTTAAAAACCTCAATTTTCATTCGATTTTGCTGAAATTTGGAACAAAGACTTGAGTTAAGACTGCCACCATCCATGCCAGGTATGATCCGAATCGGCCTATAAACAGGTATAGCCCCCTTATACACCGATCGCCAGATTTGACTTTTTTAGCCCTTAGAGGCCTCAAGTTTCATCCGATTTGGCTGAAATTTGGAACAAAGACTTGAATTAAGACTGCCAACAACTGCTACAAGTGTGATCTGAATCGGTCTATAAACCGGTATAGCCCCCTTATACACCGATCCCCGGTTTTGAATTCTTGAGCCCTTACAAGCCTAAATTTTCATCCAATTTGGCTGAAATTTGGAATAAAAGCTTGAGTTATGGCTTACAATATCCATGCCAAGTATGATCAGATTCGGTATATAAACATATATAGCCCCCATATAAACCGATCCCCGGATTTGACTTCTTGAGCCCTTAGAGGCCTCAGGTTTCATTCGATTTGGCTGGAATTTAATACAAGGACATGAATTATGACTGCCAACATCCATGCCAAGTATGATATGAATCGGTCTATAAACAGATATAGCCCCCATATAAACCGATCCCCGGATTTGACTTCTAGAGCCCTTAGAAGCCTCAATTTTCATTTGATTTGGCTGAAATTTGGACCAAAACCCTATCTTATGTCTAAAAACTTCCATGCCAAGTTTTATCGGAATCGGTCAATATGGTGATGTAGGCCCCCCTAAGTACCGAGATCCAGATATGACTTCTTGAGACCAAAATAATTCAAATACAAACTCAGTTAATAAGGGTAATATTTTAGAGGAATTCATGGTGATGGGTACTCTAAATTCGGCGCGGCCGAACTTAAAACGCTATATTCGTCCATCTGATCGTCCGTCCGTCTATCTGTTCGTCTGTTTGTCCATCTGCCCGTGTGTCTAATCGTCTGTCTATCTGTACGCCCATCTGTCTGTCCATCTGTACTCCCATCCGTCTGTCCATCTGTATGTCTGTCCGTCCGTCTCTCTGAGCCACTGTCTGTCTTTCCGTCTGACTGTCTGTCCGTCTTTCCGTATGTCCATTCGTCTGTTGCTCTGACTGCTTTTCCATGTTTAAAACTGAAGAACTCGGCTTTATTGGTATACTAGCAGGACAGGGCCCGCTCCGCTGCGCCTTATTTTATTCTCTTATTTTATCTGAGCCCTTTATTGGCACGGCCAGCAAAAAGTCCTGTTTGGGGCGCTGGTACGACCTTTCAGATATTTCTCCCCAATGTGGTGCTCTACTCCCAAATTACGGCGGTGTTGTTGGGGGTGAGGTGGACCCCCTTTCATTTGAGCCTAATACTGTCATTATTGGTCTATATTTCCATTTGGCCGCCCTAGACATCCCATCCTAAATAAGTATACCGAATTTCTGATTTCGAGTTATTATAAACAAACTAAATTTAATGTTAATCGCCCCATCCAGGGGTAAGGGGAGGGTACGCTAATTAAAGTTTTGATGTTCACATTTCTTTCTTTTGGTTTTGGTGGTGGATTGGAATAGAAAAACCCTTTGCCCCGAAAGTGTTTATCAGATTCATACTCTACTTCCCAAAACCACATTTGAGCTACATATTGGTATAGTCGGTATATATGTGTGGTTCAGATCGAGGGTTTATGAGATGAGTCGTCCCTGAAACACTTGGTCATAAAACAGATATCAGATTTAAGCCCCTTACCCACGCACTTAGTCCTGAAACTCTATCAGTATCGTGCACTACTGTTAAATTCGTTTTATTTGAGCCGCAATTGCAATTGGTTTAGGGGAGTTAGTGGGGTGAGACGACCCCCAAACACTTCGCCTCAAAAGTGGATAAAAAATGCACCCCCAGACATCAAGGAATACATTTTCATATCAGATTTTTATTATACTATTAAATACCTTTCATTTAATATCCATATTGTCCTAATCGGCAAATATGTTCTGTTGAGGGGTTTTGAAAGATGGAATACATATTTATATCAACTTTTTACTCTACTTTCAAAAAGCTATCATTTAATACCCATATTGCCCAAAAGCGATAAAAGTGTCCTGTTGGGAGGTGTTTTTGGGGTGGGGGACCCCCCGACGCTAAGGGTGAAATTTTTATGCCAAGTTCATACTCTACTCTTAAATATCTTTCATTTGATACCCATATTGTCCCAGTTGGTAAATTTGTCCGTTCGGGTGGGTTTTGAGATGGGGCGTCCCCCCGGATAGTTGACCCCAAAATTTTAAAACAATTTCGTGTTTTTGGGATACCATGAGATGGCGTACAAAATTTCGCTTAAATCGGTGCACGCATCTCCGAGATCTGGCGTTTTTGAAAATTGGGGTAAGGGGGAGGGTCCGCCTCCCCTTGGGATATCAAAAAATTTAGTACCCTGTAAAAATTTCATGAAAACCGGTTCAGCTGTTAGCCTCCGACTATACGGAACAGACAAACAAACAAACAAAGAGCAACAATTCCATTTTTATATAATAGAAGATATCTTGATATAGCCCGCCTTTTTACCGGTGTGCGGATTTAGGGTCTGTTGATTAAGGTCGATATCCTTGCCGTCAAGATGGTGGTCAAGATCAGACCACATTCGGAGAGAGGTGACATATGTATGGACCAATTTCCCAATCAAGGGTCTTAAGCCCATAATAGCCAAATATTGGGTTGCCCAAAAAGTAGCGGATATTTCATATAGTCGGCGTTGACAAATTTTTTCACAGCTTCTGACTCTGTAATTGCATTCTTTCTTCTGTCAGCTATCAGCTGTTACTTTTAGCTTGCTTTAGAAAAAAAGTGTAAAAAAAGTATATTTGATTAAAGTTCATTCTTAGTTTTATTAAAAATGCATTTACTTTCTTTTAAAAAATCCGCAATTACTTTTTGGGCAACCCAATATATTCCTGTTGATGGGAATCAAAAGTTCAGCAAGGCCTAACAAAAGGCGCTTTTACTCGCCTTTTTAATCTAACGATACAATTTCAAACCAAAGTGCTTAGTATTAAATATTTACCCTATTTATTGTTTTTTTTTTTGTCATTCTATTCTTCATTAGGTTAATTGACCATATTCGTTACGTGCGACATTTGAAGCAAACATTTTTAAATGGCTTTCAATGAGAGTTGGGTTTCCGTATGTGAGTGTGGCATTATTTTGTGGCATTTTATTCCACAACTGTGTAATGTTTTATTAAATGCTCAAATGCCCACATAGCAATTATTGCATGAACATCAAAATCAATTAGAAGCAGTACGGTTAAATGGTAACAACCCAGCAAACATTTTGCCAAAAATTTCGAAAAAAAAAACAAAAAAAAGCTTATGAAAGTTTGATGAGTAGGAAGACAGTTGGAGAAAAACTAAACAAACAACTACACCATAGGTGGTGGTGGGCTATGCAGCCTTGGTTATTTCAAAAACATCCAGAAATATTGATCTAGGTTAGGTTAGACTGGCTACGGTTACAGTAGCACTTCGACAACAAACTCATTTAGACTTTCATATTTGAAGAGATGGCCATATACCCTATAAATTCTCAAACCCATATGGGGGAATATGGGGAATTTATCGCAAATTCCCAACATATGGGAATTTATAGCGTATTTACTGGGTGGATACCCATTTCTCCATATTTGTTTCTTCCTTTTCTTCTCCTTTGCTAATATTTTTAAGTTTTTGCTTAACCAAATGTTTGCTGGGTTATTTCTAGTATGACTCTGTTACTCCACCAACGTTCGTTTGTTTGGTGCTGACGGGATAGTTGCTGTTCTATGTCAATTACCTTGTCACTCGAGAAGAGAGTTTTTTTCTTCTCATTTTTAAATAGTTTGTCTTGTGACACACATACATTAAGTAAGGCAAGAATTTGTGGCCATCTATACTATGGAAATACAGCCAAGAAAAAAAATTAAAAAAAAAATGTTATCATCAAAAGAGTGAAATATGCAAAATATCGTCATACTTGAACAACGAATGGCATCTGTAAAAATTGCAAATTGTGCCCATGAACATACCACAAACTTCTCACCTATCAATGAGTGCAGTCCGATTCAAGTTTTTAAGCTCAGTGATAAGAGGGCCTCCTATTTATAGCCGAGTCTGAACGGCGTGCCGCGGTGCCACACCTCTTTGGAGAGAAGTTTCACATGGCATAGTACCTCACAAATGTAGCCAGCATTAGGACGGGAAAACCACCGTTGACATTTTTTTTCTGATGCTCTCGCCAGGATTCGAACCCAGGCGTTCAGCATCATAGGCGGACATGCTAACCTCTGCGCTACGGTGGCCCTAAATGCCACCTGTATTTTGTCTAAAATAATCAATGGACGGACAAACAGACAGATTGAAGAAATCGCCCAAATTGAACTTGGACTTTTTTTTGAGACTATCGGTATATTAATCAGTGTTATTGAAGCCTAACCATTTATTTCAGTTCAACCATTTACTCTGTTGTACCTTAATCGGTAGAAGTTGAGGTCTTAGACAGGGGAGGGATACGCCAAAATCGAATCCCTGCTCAGTAATTTTGAGCAGGGATTTGGAGCGCAGCCGGGATTTGGAGGGGAAAACCACCGTTGACATTTTTTTTCTGATGCTCTCGCCAGGATTCGAACCCAGGCGTTCAGCATCATAGGCGGACATGCTAACCTCTGCGCTACGGTGGCCTTGAATGCCACCTGTATTTTGTCTTAAATAATCAATGGACGGACAGACAGACAGACTGAAGAAATGGCCCAAATTGAACTTGGCTTTATTTTTAGACTATCGGTATATTAATCAGTGTTATTGAAGCCTAACCATTTATTCCAGTTCAACCATTTACTCTGTCGTATCTCAATCGGTAGGAGTTGAGGTCTTAGACAGGGGAGGGATACGCCAAAATCGAATCCCTGCTCAGTAATTTTGAGCAGGGATTTGGAGCGCAGCCGGGATTTGGAGGGGAAACCACCGTTGAAATTTTTTTTTCTCATGGTCTCGCCAGGATTCGAACCCAGGCGTTCAGCATCATTGGCGAACATGCTAACCTCTGCGCTACGGTGGCCTTGAATGCCACCTGTATTTTGTCTTAAATAAATAATCAATGGACGGACAGACAGACAGACTGAAGAAATCGCCCAAATTGAACTTGGACTTTATTTTGAGACTGTCGGTATATTAATCAGTGTTATTGAAGCCTAACCATTTATTTCAGTTCAACCATTTACTCTGTCGTATCTCAATCGGTAGGAGTTGAGGTCTTAGACAGGGGAGGGATACTCAGTAATTTTGAGCAGGGATTTGGGGCGCGGCCGGAGCGGGGTCGGAGCTAAAGCGGAGAGGTCCAGTATTTACTATAGAGGGAACGAAAATTGTTCTATGTCGGGCAGATTGGCTTGCAATCTCAATCCCGCTACGGCCACTCTGCCCCCCATCACGCTCAAGCCATGCCCCACTCCGAATCCCTGATTTTGAGATTATGGGTATACCTAAGGGCGTGCCTGCCTGTTCCCTTTCTTAGCGCTGTAGACAAATGGCCAAGTACCCTTTACCATAGAATTGGTGTAGGATACAGGCTATTATTATACCCTCCACCATAGGATGGGGGGTATACTAATTTCGTCATTCTGTTTGTAACTACTCGAAATATTCGTCTGAGATCCCATAAAGTATATATATTCTTGATCGTCGCGACATTTTATGTCGATCTAGCCATGTCCGACCGTCTGTCCGTCCGTCTATCCGTCCGTCTGTCCGTCCGTCTGTCCGTCCGTCTGTCCGTCCGTCCGTTTGTCTGTCGAAAGCACGCTAACTTCCGAAGGAGTAAAGCTAGCCGCTTGAAATTTTGCACAAATACTTCTTATTAGTGTAGATAGGTTGGTATTGTAAATGGGCCATATCGGTCCATGTTTTGATATAGCTGCCATATAAACCGATCTTGGGTCTTGACTTCTTGAGCCTCTAGAGTGTGCAATTCTTATCCGATTGGAATGAAATTTTGCACATAGTGTTTTGATATCACTTCCAATAACTGTGCCGAGTATGGTTCAAATCGGTCCATAACCTGATATAGCTGCCTTATAAACCGATCTTGGGTCTTGACTTCTTGAGCCTCTACAGTGCGCAATTCTTATCCGATTGGGATGAAATTTTGCACGGCGTGTTTTGTTATGATATCCAACAACTGTGCCGAGTATGCTTCTAATCGGTCCATAACCTGATATAGCTGCCATATAAACCGATCTTGGGTCTTGACTTCTTGAGCCTCTAGAGGGCGCAATTCTCATCCGATTTGACTGAGATTTTGCACATAGTGTTTTGATATCACTTCCAACAACTGTGCGAAGTATGGTTCAAATCGGTCTATAACCTGATATAGCTGCCATATAAACCGATCTTGAGTCTTGACTTCTTGAGCCTCTAGAGTGCGCAATTCTTATCCGATTGGAATAAAATTTTGCACATAGTGTTTTGATATCACTTCCAACAACTGTGCGAAGTATGGTTCAAATCGGTCTATAACCTGATATAGCTGCCATATAAACCGATCTTGGGTCTTGACTTCTTGAGCCTCTAGAGGGCGCAATTCTCATCCGATTTGACTGAGACTTTGCACATAGTGTTTTGATATCACTTCCAACAACTGTGCGAAGTATGGTTCAAATCGGTCTATAACCTGATATAGCTGCCATATAAACCGATCTTGGGTCTTGACTTCTTGAGCCTCTAGAGGGCGCAATTCTCATCCGATTTGACTGAGATTTTGCACATAGTGTTTTGATATCACTTCCAACAACTGTGCGAAGTATGGTTTAAATCGGTCTATAACCTGATATAGCTGCCTTATAAACCGATCTTGGGTCTTGACTTCTTGAGCCTCTACAGTGCGCAATTCTTATCCGATTGGGATGAAATTTTGCACGGCGTGTTTTGTTATGATATCCAACAACTGTGCCGAGTATGCTTCTAATCGGTCCATAACCTGATATAGCTGCCATATAAACCGATCTTGGGTCTTGACTTCTTGAGCCTCTAGAGGGCGCAATTCTCATCCGATTTGACTGAGATTTTGCACATAGTGTTTTGATATCACTTTCAACAACTGTGCGAAGTATGGTTCAAATCGGTCTATAACCTGATATAGCTGCCATATAAACCGATCTTGAGTCTTGACTTCTTGAGCCTCTAGAGTGCGCAATTCTTATCCGATTGGAATAAAATTTTGCACGACGTGTTTTGTTATGATATCCAACAACTGTGCCGAGTATGGTTTAAATCGGTCCATAACCTGACATGGCTGTCATATAAACCGATCTTGGGTCTTGACTTCTTGAGCCTCTAGAGGGCGCAATTCTCATCCGATTTGACTGAAATTTCGCACGACGTGTTTTGTTATGATATCCAACAACTGTGCCAAGTATGGTTTAAATCGGTCCATAACCTGATATAGCTGCTATATAAACCGATCTTGGGTCTTGACTTTTTGAGCTTTTATAAGTCGCAATTCCTATCCGATTTGGCACAGATTTTGTACAACGGCTTCTTCCATGGCCTACAACATAAGTGTGCAATATGGTATGAATCGATCTATAGCTTGACCCAGCTCCCATATAAACCGATCTCCCGATGTTGCTTCTTGAGCCCCGAATTGGACCACCTCCTCCTCCGCCCATATTCATTATTCTTTGTTTGCCTAAAAAGAGATACTGCGCAAAGAACTCGACAGATGCGATCCATGGTGGAGGGTATATAGGATTCGGCCCGGCCGAACTTAGCACGCTCTTACTTGTTACTTTCAGCATTTGTTTGCTGCGCCAAGAAAGAGAAGAGTCAGACGCACCTTTGAGTGAACCCAAAGCCACCCAATCACTTCCTGATTCGATTAAGGTCAGCCTGTCCGCAGTGCAAGACCTTAACATCCAACGATGGAGGTATAATAGAATTTCTAGTTGGAGTGATCTAAAAGGTTAGGCGCTAGCAGCATTGTTATGAGTCTCTTCATAGATCATCACAAACTTTTGTTCTCATAAAGGGATAAATTTTTTATGAATGATTTCTTTTCTCGAGTGTATTATCACACTTAATTGATTTACAACTCTTGTATGTTGTCATGTTATGTTTTGTTTGTTGTTTTTGTGTTTTTTTTTTGTTTGGTATGACATCACAATCAAGCAAACCAAAGTACATGCAAGTATTATTTACAAGGCATTTATACCCATACAGATATTGGGCCTATCATATTCACAACAATTCAACGAACGTGCTCATGTGTCAGCAGAATTGTGTTATCACAACAGTTTAGCTAAGTAAAATTAATCTCATTAGCATGATATCCAAACCAAGTTAAATTGTTCTGGAATTCCAGGGCAAATTAAAATATAAGTGTCGATAATTACTTGGTGAGCTTAAGCTTACAAAGTTAAATTGCAGACTATGTGGCTATGAGGTTTGCAATGAAGCAAGTCAAATGATAAAGGGATTGTAAAAAAAGTGTAAAACAGTTTAGAATAACTGTCTGTGTGTCTGTTTGAGGCTCCGTTTGTGTGTATGTATGTCTGTTCTTCCCTCTGTCTTCAAGTCTGTGTGTATGCCGGTTCGTCTGTCTGTATGCTGGTACGTCTGGTTTTCTGTCGGTCCGTTTGTTTATTCGTCTGTCTGTCCGTCCCTCTGTCTTTTTGTCTGTCTGTCCGTCCTTCTGACTCTTGTCTGGCTGTATGTCTTTTTGCTTGTCTGTCTGTCTGCCCATGAATGTCTATCTGTCCTTCAGTTGGTCTGGCTGTCTGCCCTTTTGTCTGCCCGTCTGTCTTACGGTTTGTCTGTCTGTCCGTCTGCCTGCCTTTCTTTTTTTCCGTCTGTCTGTCTGTCATTTTGTCTATCTGTCCGTCTGGCTGTCTGCCCGTCTGTCTATCCGTATGTCTGCCCGTCTGTCTGTCCATCTGCCTGCCTTTCTGTCTTCCCGTCTGTCTGTCCGTCTGTCTGTCCGTTTGTCTCTCCGTCTGTCTGTCCTATTTTCCGTCTGTCCGTCTTTTTTTCCGTTCGTCATTTTGTCTATCTGTCCTTCTGTCGGCCTGTCTGTCCGTCTGGCTGTACGCCCGTATGTCTGTCCGTATGCCTGCCTTTTTGTCTTCCTGACTGTCTGTCCGTTTGTCTCTGCGTCTGTCTGTCTGCCATTTTCGCTGTCTGTCTCTATTTTTGTCTTTTTCTCTGTCTGCCATTCCGTCCGTCTGTATGTCCGTCTGTCTGCCTTTCTGTCTTCCCGTCTGTCTGTCCGACTGTCTGTCTGACTGTCTACCCGTCTGTCTGTCCGACTGTCTGTCCGTTTGTCTCTCCGTCTGTCTGTCTTATTTTCCGTCTGTTCGTCTTTTTCTCCGTTCGTCATTTTGTCTATCTGTGCTTCTGTCGGTCTGTCTGTCCGTCTGCCTGCCTTTCTGTCTTCCTGTCTGTCTGTCCGTTTATCTCTCTGTCTGTTTGTCTTTTTTTCCGTCTGTCTGTCTGCCATTTTCGCTGTCTGTCTCTATTTTTGTCTTTTTCTCTGTCTGCCATTCCGTCCGTCTGTCTGTCCGTCTGCCAGCCTTTCTGTCTTCCCGTCTGTCTGTCCGGCTGTCTGTCCGTTTGTCTCTCCGTCTGTCTGTCTTATTTTCCGTCTGTCCGTCTTTTTTTCCGTTCGTCTGTTGGCTGTACGCCCGTCTGTCAATCTGTCTGCCTGCCTTTCTGTCTTCCTGTCTGTCTGTCTGTTCGTTTGTCTCTCCGTCTGTCTGTCTTGTTTTCCGTCTGTCTCTCTGCCATTTTCACTGTCTGTCTCTATTTTTGCCTTTTTCTCTGTCTGCCATTCCGTCCGTCTGTCTGTCCGTCTGCTCTTCTGTTTGCCCGTCTGTCCATATGTCTTGTTTGTACGTCTGTCTGTCTGTTCATTTGTCTGTCCGTCCATCTGTCTGTCCGTCTATGTGTCGGTCCGTCCATCTGTCGGTCCGTCCATCTGTCGGTCCGTCTGCCCTTCTGTCTGCCCTTCTGTCTGCCCGTCTGTCTGTCTGTCTGTCTGCCTTTCTGTCTGCCCTTCTGTCTGTCTGCATGTCTCTCTGTTCGGCGAAATCGGACAATACGTGCGCCTTTTATGGGTCCAAGACCTTAATCCGAGAGACTGGTCTATATGGCATCTATATCCAAACCTGGACCGATTTGTTCCAAATTAAAGTGGATGGCGAAGGGCCTATCACAACTCACTGTTCCAAATATCGGCGAAATCGGACAAAAAATGCCCAATACCTTAAATCGAGAGATCGGCAGCTATATTTAAACCTGGACCGATCCGATCCAAATTGAAGTTGGATGGCGAAGGGCTTACCAGAACTCACTGTCCCAAATTTCGGTGAAATCAAACAATAAATGTGTCTTTTATAGGTCCATGACTTTAAATCGAGAGATCGGTCTATATGTTCATCTGTCCGTCCGTCCGTCTGTCTGTCGGTCCGTCCGTCCGTCTGTCGGTCCGTCCGTCTGTCCGTCCGTCCATCTGTCGATTCGTCTGCTCTTCTGTCTGCCCTTCTGTCTGCCCTTCTGTCTGTCCATCAGTCTGTCTGTCCATATATCCTTTCTATCCGTCTGTCTGTATGTCTCTCTGTATGTCTGACTGTCAGTCGAGCTGTCTGCCCGTTTGCATTAAGAATTGTTGCAGTCCTTTAGGCCTAGGTTGATGGGATGAAACCACACCCGAGTGTGTGGTTTTAGTTAGGCCTCCAGTCGATTTAGTACCACCAATGACTTATAACATTATGTTAGTCTATCCGTATATCTGTCAGCCTGTCTGTATATCCGTTCGTATATTCGTCTGTCCATCCGACTGTCTGTCTTTCCGTTTTTCGGTCCTTCGTCCGTCCACTTTCTGTCATTCTGTTCTTATATCTGTCCCAATATCAGACAGCAAGTCTGTATGTATGTCTGTCCGGCAGTCTCTATTTCGGTCATTACATCCGTCCATCTGTCTGTATATCCATCCATCTGTCTGTATATCCATCCATCTGTCTGTATATCCGTGCTTCTGTCTGTATATCCGTTTATCTGTATATCCGTCCATCCGAAAGTCCGAATGTCAGTCTTTCTGTGTATTCTCCATCTGTCTGTCTATTCATCCGCCCTTTCGAATATATGTCTATCCGTACATCTGTCCGCCTGTCTGTATATCCGTTCGTATGTTCGTCTGTATGTCTGTCCGTCCCACTGTCTGTCATTCCGTTTTTCGGTCCTTCGTCAGTCCACTTTATGTCATGCTGTTCTTATATCTGTTCCAATATCAGACAGTAAATCTGTATGTCTGTCTGTCCGACCATCTTTATATCGGTTAGTAAATCCGTCCATCTGTCTGTATATCCGTCCACTGTCTGTATATCCGTGCTTTTGTCTGTATATCCGTTTATCTGTATATCCGTCCATCCGAAAGTCCGAATGTCAGTCTTTCTGTGTATCCTCCATCTGTCTGTCTATACATCAGCCCATTTGAACGTCTGTCTAACCGTATATCTGTCCGCCTGTCTGTATATCCGTACGTATGTTCGTCTGTATGTCTGTCCGTCCCACTGTCTGTCATTCCGTTTTTCGGTCCTTCGTCCGTTCACTTTATGTCATTCTGTTCTTATATCTGTCCCAATATCCGACTATAAGTCTGCATGTCTCTCTGTCCGACCATATCTATTTTGGTTACTAAATCCGTCCATCTGTTTGTATATCCGGCCACTGTCTGTATATCCGTGCATCTGTCTGTATATCCGTTTATCTGTATATCCGTCCATCCGAAAGTCCGAATGTCAGTCTTTCTGTGTATCCTCCATCTGTCTGTCTGTCTATATATCTCCCCATTTGAAATTCTGTCTATCCGTATATCTGTCCGCCTGTCTGTATATCCGTTCGTATGTTCGTCTGTATGTCTGTCCTTCCCACTGCCTGTACTTCCGTTTTTCGGTCCTTCGTCCGTCGTCTTTATTCCATTCTGTTCTTATATCTGTCCCAATATCAGACAGCAAGTCTGTATGTCTGTCTGTCCGACCATCTCTATGTCGGTTAGTATATCTGTCCACCTGTCTGTCTGTATATCCGTGAATCTGTTTGTATACCCGTCTATCTGTATATCCGTCCATCCGAAAGTCCGAATGTCAGTATTTCTGTGTATCCTCCATCTGTCTGTCTATTCATCCGCCCTTTCGAATATCTGTCTATCCGTATATCTGTCCGCCTGTCTGTATATCCGTTCGTATGTTCGTTTGTATGTCTGTCCGTCCGACTGTCTGTCTTTTCGTTTTTCGGTCCTTCGTCCGTCCACTTTATGTCATTATGTTCCTATATCTGTCCCAATGTCAGACAGTAAGTCTGTATGTCTGTCTGTCCGACCATCTCTATGACGGTTAGTATATCCGTCCATCTGTCTGTCTGTATATCCGTGCACCTGTCTGTATATCCGTTTATCTGTATATCCGTCCATCCGAAAGTCCGAATGTCAGTTTTTCTGTGTATGCTCCACCTGTCTGTCTGTCTATACATCCGCCCATCTCAATGTCTATCTGTCCGTATATCTGCATCTCCGCATATTTTTCTGTCCGTCTTTCTGCTCGAATATCTCTCTGTAAATCCATCTATTGGGTTGCCCAAAAAGTAATTGCGGATTTGTTATATAGTCGGCGTTGACAAATTTTTTCACAGCTTGTGACTCTGTAATTGCATTCTTTCTTCTGTCAGTTATCAGCTGTTACTTTTAGCTTGCTGTTAAAGTATATTTGATTAAAGTTCATTCTAAGTTTTATTAAAAATGCATTTACTTTCTTTTAAAAAATCCGCAATTACTTTTTGGGCAACCTACAATTTGGATCCGATGTGACTTTGACCACAATTTGTATATTTCCTTTAATTATTGTTAGCGCTACTATAGGCAAATTGACAAACTTAAGAAACCCCATGGAAAAAGCCCCATATTCCAAACAAGAATTTCCCATATAATCTCACCCCATTTCCATACCTCTACCCCCATTTTCCTCTTTATTCCCACAACATGTTTAGCCATAAAGGCCATCATGAATTTGCACAAGATTGGCGGTAGCTGGAAAATTTAATATGACCCATTAACTTTCAGGCATTAGTAAAGTTTCCAGGGCTGAGTTTAATCAAAAGAATCCCCAGAAAAGCTCCATGGAATATGGAAAACGTGGCCATTAATCAGCAACATCTCGGCAAATTGCAATTCATTCATAAATTTTTGATAGGAATCATTGACGATGACGATGATGGGGATTTTGATGTAGGCTATTGTATGGAGTGGCTTTCAGGCAATTATTACAATTTGTATAAGAGTGTGTTTGTGCGTGTGTGTGTGTGTGTGAATTTTATGTGTATTTGAGGCTTCTTAATTATGCAAATCAGGGAAAATGATTATGGTATGTCTAGATGTGTGTTTGAAGAAAAATCAGTCATACTGAATAAACGGTCGCATTTTTAGCACAAAACAGTGGAAACAAAAAAAAAAATAAAATAAAATATATTAAAAAATTAATTATAATAAAATGAAATAAAACAAGTAAAACGGCGTAAAGTTCGGCCGGACCGAACTTTGGATACCCACCACCTCGGGTATATATGTAAACCACCTTTCGTCAAAATCCGGTGAAAAATGAATAACTTATGGCCCATAACAGCTATATCGAAATATGTTCCGATTTGGACCAAATACTTATAAGTACACGTCATTGTTCACCTGTTTCTAACAAAATATTGGTCTTTTAAGTAGCTATATATAAAAATAAACCGATTTGAAGTATTGGGTTGCCCAAAAAGTAATTGCGGATTTTTCATATAGTCGGCGTTGACAAATTTTTTTCACAGCTTGTGACTCTGTAATTGCATTCTTACTTCTGTCAGTTATCAGCTGTTACTTTTTGCTTGCTTTAGAAAAAAAGTGTAAAAAAGTATATTTGATTAAAGTTCATTCTAAGTTTTATTAAAAATGTATTTACTTTCTTTTACAAAATCCGCAATTACTTTTTGGGCAACCCAATATATACGACACGAATGTCGAAAAGGCTAACATAAGTCACTGTGTCAAATTACAGTGAAATCGGATTATAAATGTGCCTTTTATGGGGCCAAGTTGCAGAAAACTATCGCCTAACACAACTCACTGTGCCAAATTTCTGCGAAATCGGTCAATAAATGCCCCTTTTATGGGCCCAAAACCTTAAATCGAGATATCGGTCTGTATGGCGGCTATATCCAAATCTGCACCGATCTGAGCCAAATTGGAGAAGGATGTCGACGGGCCCTACACAACTCACTCTCCCAAATTTCGGCGAAATCGGACAAAAAATGAGCCTTTTATGGGTCTAATACCTTAAATCGAGAGATCGGTTTATATGGCAGCTATATCCAAACCATAACCGATCGGGCCCAAATTGAAGAAACATGTCCAAGGGCCGAATTTCAGCAAAATCGGACAATGAACGTGGCTTTTATGGGCCTAAGACCCTAAATCGGCGGATTGGTCTATATGACAGCTATATTCAAATCTGAACTGATCTGGACCAAATAGAAGAAATATAACGAATGGTCTAACACAACTCACTTTTAGAAATTTTGGCAAAACAAAAAGACGTGCCAGGGTCCAATACCTTAAATCGAGAGATCTGGACCGATCTGGACCAAATTGAAAAAAAATGTCGAAGGGTCTAACGCAACTCAAATTTCAGTAAAATCGGATAATAAATGTGGCTTTTATGGGCCTAAGACCTTAAATCGGCGAATCGGTCTATATGGGGGCTATATCAAGATAAAGTCCGATATAGCCCATCTTGGAACTTAACTTTCTCTGTGCAAATTTTCAGCTCAATATCTCTTTTTTTCTAGACTGTAGCGTGATTTCAACCATTAGACGGACGGACGGACACACGGACATTGTTTATTTGTCTGAGAATTTTACGACGATCCGATATATATATACTTCCTAGGATCGGAAATGGATATTCCGATGTGTGGCAGACGAAATGACTAAATGAATATACCCACTATCCTATGGTGGTTGGTATACAAATCAACTTTTCGTAAACCATCCATGAGCTCTGATTGATTGGCTGCGACATCCACTTTCATTCTCACAACACTTCCTGGCCAACATTTGCAAATGCTACTTTCGCCCAAGGAACTTCTCACATATCAATGAGTACAGTCAGCTTCAAGTTTAAGCTCAATGATAATGGGCCTCCTTTGAAAAACGAGTCCAAAGGGCGTGCCGCAGTGCGACATCTCTTTTGAGAGAAGTTTTTACATGGCATAGTACCTCACAAATAATGACAGCATTAGAAGGGGAAAACCACCGCTCAGATATTTTTCTGATGGTCTCGCCAGGATTCGAACCCAGGCGTTAATTTGAACCCTGCGCTATGGTGGCCTTCCAACATTTTGCGTTATTGTATTAGAATACGCCTTACCATATCAAAATCTGCATTTCATATCTTTCGGTTGTATCTCCCTTCTTATAACCACCACCATAAAATTTGGGTATACAAATCTAGTCATTCTGTTTGTAGCACCTCCAAATATTCGTCTAAGATAACGTAATTATATTCTTGATCGCTTCAACGATCTGAGTCGATCTAGCAATGTCCGTCCGTCCGTCTGTCAAAATCACGATAGAGGTCGAACGCGTAAAGCTCGATTTTTGAAATTTTATGAAATATCTTTTTCACAGATATTTCATATTGATGTAGGTCGTTGGGGATTGTTAATGGGTCATATCGGTTCAGATATAGCTCACATATAAACAGATCTCCCGATTTGACTTCTTGAGCCCCTGGAAGCCTCAATTTTTACCCGATTTGGCTGAAAGTTTGCACTTAGTATCTGTTATGACTTCCAATAATTGGGCCAAGTATGGTCTAAATCGATCAAGAACCTGATATAGCTCCCATACAAACCAATCTCCCGATTTGACTGCTTGAGCCCTTAAAAGCCGCAATGTTTGCCCAATTTGGCTGTCATTTTGCATTCGGTGTTATGTTACGACTTCCAACAACTGTGCTATGTACGGTCCAAATTGGTCGATAACCTGATATAGCTCCCATATAAATCGGTCTCTCGATCTTCCTTGTTCGGTTCCTAGAAGCTTTAATTTTTGCGTGTTTGACAGAAGCTTGGCATGTAGAATAAAATTAAGTTCATCAACAGAATCTATGGTGGTGGGTATCCAAAGTTCGACCCCGCCGAAATTTATGCCTTTTTACTTGTGTTATTTTCAATTATTTCTACCATGTTCCACTGTGTGTGTTGCCTTATCTGCATGATGCCAAAGTGGCAATTCTCGTTTTGCGAAAATTGTGATTGTATCTTAAATGTGTGTCTTTGAGATAATGTTTAATGGTGGATGTGCCATCTCTATTTGCAGCTGAATTGATTCAGCTCAGTTTCACGAGCATCAATGTGGCTTTGCGATAACCATCATGATCGTTAACTTGACAAATTTGAAATGTGATATAGCAGGTTAACAAGGACAAAAACAGACAGCAGACAACGAGAAAACGAGAAAACAATGGAAAAGCATTCTAATTATTTAAATGACATTTAAGAGAGGGATAAGCAAGGCTGGCGATATGATGGAAGAGAGGGCAACAAAGGGAAGCATGAAAACCACAAATTGTGGAATATAAAAATTGACAAGTGAGCAAGATTAAATAATTTTGTATTCGATTTAAGAATTAATGAGATTTATGAGTTAATCAATTTTCTAAAATTGAAAAAAAAAAAAAAAAATTATAATAAAAGTGATTTGTGTCTTTTTATGGGGAATTTTTTAATCCCTTAATTAACTTTGATTTAACAGCCTTTGTCCTTAATGGACTTTATAATGAGCAGCTTTATATTTTGAATTTTTTATTTGAATTTTAAATCATTTATTTATCATTATGAGTTTATTTTAACCAGGAAGTTTATTAGCCCAAGTAATTAATGCGAATTTTGATGATAATGAGGATGATTATCATTCCCAAATGTAAAGTAAACACCTCAATACTCAATAATTTCATAAATAATGTGCTATCGTTTTTTTTTTCATTGGTAATTGAATTTAAAATGTAAATGAAGCATTGTGAAAATTTAGAGGGCAAACCAATTTTACACTGTTTTTCTTTTTTTTTTTTTCATCATTATTAGTTGTTATAGCTTGAAAAAAAATAATTATGTTTGTTTTTCTTTTCTTTTCTTATTCCAGGAAACAAAATTTCAAAATGATTTTGGCGTTAAATGTTCCATGGGTGATAATCGAACGGAATGCTATCGAAGGAGGGTAAGTACAACAACAACTAAATGAGTGCCTTGGTCGGGCGGGCCACATCTTATATACCCTCCACCATGAATCGTATTTGTCCAGTTCTATGCGCGGTATCTCTTTTTAAGCAATCAAAGACTATTGAATAAGAACTGTTATGCTATTGGAGCTATGTCATGTTATAGTCCTATTCGGACCATAAATGAATGCTGAACAATGTAGAAGTCATTGTGCAATATTTCAGTTCATTCGGATAAGAATTTCGCCTTGTAGAGGCTCAAGAAGCAAAATCGCGAGATAGGTTTATATGGGAGCTGTATCAAGCTATTGATCGATTCAGACCATATAAGATACATATGTTCAAAGTCATGAGAGAAGCCGTTGTACAAAATTTCTGCCAAATCGGATGAGAATTGCGCCCTCTAGAGGCTCAAGAAGTCAAGACCCATGATCGGTTTATATGGCAGCTATATCAAAACATGGACCGATTTGAACCATACTTAGCACAGTTGTTGGAAGTGATACCAAAACACCTCATGCTAAAAAAGTTTCAGTCCAATCGGTCGAGAATTGCGCCCTCTAGAGGCTCAAGAAGTCAAAACCCAAGATAGGTTTATATGACAGCTATATCAGGTTAGGTACCGATATGCGCCATACTTAGCACAGTTGTTGGAATTCATAACAAAACACCTCATGCTAAATTTTAGTCAAATCGGATGAGAATTGCGCCCTCTAGAGGCTCAAGAAGTCAAGACCCAAGATCGGTTTATATGGCAGCTATATCAAAACATGGACTGATTTGAACCATATTTAGCCCAATTATTTTAAGTGATACCAAAACACTGCGTGTCAAATTTCAGTCAAATCGGATGAGAATTGCGCCCTTTAGAGGCTCAAGAAATCAAGATCCCAGATCGGTTTATATAGCAGCTATACCAGATTATTAACCGATTTGAATCATACTTAACACAGTTGTTGGAAGTGATATCAAAACGCTGCGTGCCAAATTTCATTCAAATGGGATGAGAATTGCGCCCTTTAGAGGCTCAAGAAGTCAAGACCCCAGATCGGTTTATATGGCAGCTATATCAGGTTATGAACCGATTTGCGCCATACTTAGCACAGTTATTGGAAGTGATATCAGAATACAACATGGAAAATTGCAGTCCAATCGGACGAAAATTGCGCCCTCTAGAGGCTCAAGAAGTCAAGACCCAAGATCAGTTTATATGGCAGCTACATCAAAACATGGACCGATTTTGACCACACTTAGCGTAATTATTTGGAAGTGATACCAAAACACTGCGTGCCAAATTTCAGTCAAATCGGATGAGAATTGCGCCCTTTAGAGGCTCAAGAAGTCAAGACCCCAGATCGGTTTATATGGCAGCTATACCAGATTATTAACCGATTTGAATCATACTTAACACAGTTGTTGGAAGTGATATCAAAACGCTGCGTGCCAAATTTCATTCAAATGGGATGAGAATTGCGCCCTTTAGAGGCTCAAGAAGTCAAGACCCCAGATCGGTTTATATGGCAGCTATATCAGGTTATGAACCGATTTGCGCCATACTTAGCACAGTTATTGGAAGTGATATCAGAATACAACATGGAAAATTGCAGTCCAATCGGACGAAAATTGCGCCCTCTAGAGGCTCAAGAAGTCAAGACCCAAGATCAGTTTATATGGCAGCTACATCAAAACATGGACCGATTTTGACCATACTTAGCGTAATTATTGGAAGTGATACCAAAACACTGCGTGCCAAATTTCAGTCAAATCGGATGAGAATTGCGCCCTTTAGAGGCTCAAGAAGTCAAGACCCCAGATCGGTTTATATGGCAGCTACATTAAAACATGGACCGATTTAAACCATACTTAGTGCAGTTATTGAAAGTGATACCAAAACACTGCGTGCCAAATTTCAGTCAAATCGGATGAGAATTGCGCCCTCTAGAGGCTCAAGAAGTCAAGACCCAAGATCAGTTTATATGGCAGCTATATCAAAACATGGACCGATATGGCCCATTTACAATCCCAACCGACCTACACTAATGAGAAGTATTTGTGCAAAATTTCAAGCGGCTAGCTTTACTCCTTCGAAAGTTAGCGTGCTCTCGACAGACAGACGGACGGACGGACGGACATGGCTAGTTCGACTTAGTCACGACGATCAAGAATATATATCTCTAGCTCTCTAGTTCGACTTAAAATGTCACGACGATCAAGAATATATATACTTTATGGGGTCTTAGACGCATATTTCGAGGTTTTACAAACAGAATGACGAAATTAGTATATCCCCATCGTATGGTGGAGGGTATAATTACATAATAACCTGTACCACAGCAGGGGTGTACTAATGCCCGTACATATTTAAAATTCCAAAAAATTTTCCTAAGTAACAAAAAAAAAAAAAATTACCACAGCAGGGGTATACTAATGCCCATACATATTTAAAATTCTATGAAATTCTCCTTAGTAATGAAAAAATTACAAAATTTAGTTGGATAAAAATCTGATGGCCATATAATTTTCTTTAGAAGAATAAGAAGTTAAGTTAAGCTGACGATTCCTTTTCAAAGCCTTTGAAAAAATTTGTACACCGTCTATGCTTTTTTGTTCATTAGGCAGCCCTTTACTGGTTTGTATTAATCACAATGTGTTTAGAAGTGAGTCTGTATGGGTGACAGACAATGCTGTAGTCATACAATTTCTTGTTGCTTTCACACACCCACACACACACGCACACACAATAAACATAGCCAAGATGCAGTCACACAAACACCTAGTACTCCCCATCTTTAAATAACTTATTATGAAGAGATATAGTGTGAGAGAGAGAGTGAGAGAGAGCGAGAGAGAGATAGCAGAGTGAGTATAGAGCCAAAGAGCTTTAAAACATCTACAAGGACATTTAAGTTTTGTTTGTGAAATTTGAGACATATCTAAAGTATGAATGGAATGAAGTCATTCATACCTACGTAGCATTCTATGGCTACATGCATACTCGTACTGTCACATGGGAGATTACGACCAGACAGACACCTTGACGTCGTCTCACAGACTATTGCCACAGACCGTAGAGGCAAGGCAGAAAATAAAACAAAACAAAACCAGAACCCATACTCCTTAGAAACAAAAGCAGAAACAAAAACAAAAAAAAATTAACAACGTCAAGGGTGGCTTGATATTGAAATTTAATAGCCATAATGTGGTCTTGTTAACTTTTTGACTCTTACCATGGGAAACAATGGCCACTAAGGTGAGATTCTTTTGTAAAGCCCAATGTCTGACTTCTGCTTTGCTAAGCGACACTAAGGGAATTTTCGATTTCGAAAGACAAGGGAAGAAAATTAAATAACCGCATAATTGAATAAACAAGACATGGGAGAGTAAGAAGACAGTGTTTTAAAGACAACAGGTAAAATGGTGTGAAGTTCGCCCGGGCCGAAACTTGGGTTCTCGCCACTTAATTCTTATATGAATTATTTTGCAACAATCACATTGGGAGTTGAGTGCGGCTTCTATGATCTCAAGATGTCTTATAGGAGATTCGGTATTTGAGGGAGCCTATACAGTATATATTGTAGATCGATTCGAAACATACTTGGCACAGATGCAGAATTCTTTGTGTCAAAATTTAGCCAAATCAAGTGAGGCCACTGTAGCGCAGAGATTAGCATGTCCGCCTATGACGCTGAACGCCTGGGTTCGAATCCTGGCGAGACCATCAAAAAAAAATTTTCAGCGGTGGTTTTCCCCTCCTAATGCTGGCAACATTTGTGAGGTACTATGCCATGTAAAACTTTTCTCCAAAGAGGTGTCGCACTGCGGCCCTCTGTTCGGACTCGGCTATAAAAAGGAGGCCTCTTTTCATTGAGCTTAAACTTGAATCGGACTGCACTCATTGATATGTGAGGAGTTTGCCCCTGTTCCTTAGTGGAACGTTCAAGGGCAAAATTTGCAAATTTGCATTTTTGATTTAAACAGCTCACGCCGGGTTTTGTGTTTTGTTTCACTTAACCATGAATCGTCTTACAAACGAACAAAGCTTGTAATTGATTGATTTTTTTATTATCAAAATGCATGCTCTGTTAAGAAAGTTCATCGCGCGCTTCTTCGACCAAGCAACGAAGCTCATTTTTGGCTCAATGGGTACTTAAAAAATTAGAATAGTCCATTTTGGAGTGAAAATCAGCCAGAAGCATTGCAAGAGCTACCAATGCATCCAGAAAAAGTCACAGTTTGGTGCGGTTTATGGGCTGGTGGCATCATTGGACCGTACTTCTTCAAAGATGCGAATGCGAATCGTAACCTAACTGTGAATGGCGAGCGCTACCTTGAGATGATATTCAATTTTTTTTGCCCAAAAAGAAAGTTTATGGGTTGGTGGCATCATTGGATCGTACTTCTTCAAAGATGCGAATGCAAATCGTAACGTAACTGTGAATGGCGAGCACTACCTTGAGATGATATTCAACTTTTTTTGCCCAAAAAGCAAGTTTATGGGCTGGTGGCATCATTGGACCGTACTTCTTCAAAGATGCGAATGCGAATCGTAACGTAACTGTGAATGGCGAGCGCTACCTTGAGATGATATCCAACTTTTTTTGCCCAAAAAGCAAATTAAGGGCTGGTGGCATCATTGGACCGTACTTCTTCAAAGATGCGAATGCAAATCGTAACGTAACTGTGAATGGCGAGCACTACCTTGAGATGATATTCAACTTTTTTTGCCCAAAAAGAAAGTTTATGGGTTGGTGGCATCATTGGACCGTACTTCTTCAAAGATGCGAATGCGAATCGTAACCTAACTGTGAATGGCGAGCGCTACCTTGAGATGATATTCAATTTTTTTTGCCCAAAAAGAAAGTTTATGGGTTGGTGGCATCATTGGATCGTACTTCTTCAAAGATGCGAATGCAAATCGTAACGTAACTGTGAATGGCGAGCGCTACCTTGAGATGATATCCAACTTTTTTTGCCCAAAAAGCAAATTAAGGGCTGGTGGCATCATCGGACCGTACTTCTTCAAAGATGCGAATGCAAATCGTAACGTAACTGTGAATGGCGAGCACTACCTTGAGATGATATTCAACTTTTTTTGCCCAAAAAGCAAGTTTATGGGCTGGTGGCATCATTGGACCGTACTTCTTCAAAGATGCGAATGCGAATCGTAACGTAACTGTGAATGGCGAGCGCTACCTTGAGATGATATCCAACTTTTTTTGCCCAAAAAGCAAGTTTATGGGCTGGTGGCATCATTGGACCGTACTTCTTCAAAGATGCGAATGCGAATCGTAACGTAACTGTGAATGGCGAGCGCTACCTTGAGATGATATTCAACTTTTTTTGCCCAAAAAGCAAGAGCTTTACTTGCATGACATGTGGTTTCAGCAAGACGGCGTTATCCTTGTCTTCCGAATCTTGAGAAAGTCGTTGATGGTTCCATCGTCAGGTCCCTGTTCGTTAGGCTGTATTGAGTGTCCCGACCCTGCAATTCCTTATATTTACGTCTTAGGATTCTTGCCTATCCCAGTCTTCCAAATCTTGAGTAAATGGGCTTCTTGGGAGTGGGTGATAGTCTCATCATCGGCTCCCTGTTCGTTAGGCGGTTAGTAAGTCTTCTGTCACTGCACTGCCTGATGTTTCATTATAAGGATCGTACTTATATTTCAGGATCTTTGCCTATCCTAGTCTTCCGAATCTTGAGGAAATCGGTGATGTTTCCATCCTCGGGTCCCTGAAATTTGCATTTGAAAACTATTTTAAAATCTTTACTTATTTTCCTTTAAATTTGTATTTTCCATTTTTTTTTTGCGCTTTTGAAAATTCTGTAACTACTGTCCCATTTACTCTCACCTACTCGTGTACTCGTGTTTTGTCATGTCTTCAGCCTTGTAACTCTTTTCACATGATTGACATTGATCGAAACATCCTTTAGATTGTATGAGTGTGTGCGTGGCTTTGAGGTTGTCATCTTATTTGTTGCCACTAAGGAATTTTTCGTTTGTGGCAAACTTTTTTTTTTTTGTCAAATCATTCATTCATTCATTATTTGATCTTTTGTTCATTGTTGTTTGTTTGGGGTTTTTTTTCTCGAACTCTTTGTAGTGTTTCAATGGCTGTGAACTGTGGTGGAATGCCTTAAAGGAATTTGAGCCTTGCCAGGAAGCATGTGTAAGTATTCTCACACAAAAGCTGAGAGTTAAGATGGTGACAAGGCCAAAAAGAAGAAGAAGAAGAAAACCAAGCCTTTTTTACAAAGCAGCAAAAGTTTTCTCAGGCTGGTGATTGGTTTTTTTTTGGTTTTATTTTTTTTTTCTTTAATTTTTGACATGGTTTGGTTTTGGTTTTCGTTTTCTTGTTTTTTGTTTTCCTGTAGTCCTCCTTGCAATTTTATCCTTACGACTTACCCTGCATTTCCGCCTGTGAACAATCACAAAGGCTCTATTGGCACTTGCAACGATTACGAGTTGAACGAGTTGTGACTACACTACAGCCCCAGCTGTTGCATGACAATGAAGTTGTGAACACACTCACCCTTAAGTGGCCCATTGCCTTGGAACAATTGCCGGCCCAGTATTTGGCCAGCCGTCCATTTAATATACAATACCGCTATGAGTTAAGGCCGTCAGTGACTGCAACTGCAACTGCAACAGCTAAAGGGACTTCAATGGCAGGAGAGACATTTTTGAAAATTGACGACGACCATGCCAACAATGCGACAAAATTGCAGCAAAAGGAAGATTATACGCAACAGGAAACGGATATTGCTGAACAATGGTGGAATTTGGCCGATTACAATTGTAATGAGAATTTCGAATGTGACATCATGGATGGCCTGGTGCCATACACCTCCTACAGGGTAAGTAAAAGACAAGAAAATTGCTTTTTATCTTGACTTGACTCTTGTTCTTATTGGTATTTTCAGTTCCGTTTTGAATTACCCTTTGGCCAAAATCTAGATGATGTTCTTTACACTCCTGCTTCTGAGGTGTATACCACACCGGCCATGGGTGCTCCCATATCGCCGCCCCTTATAATACAAGCCCTGGCCTTAGATAAGGATCATGTGGCTATATTTTGGGAAAAGGGAAAATTTACCAATGGTCCTGTGACAAATTATAAAATTCTTATAGCTGAAAGTTTTGAGGGAAATAGTGGCACTGAACACAAAGAGGTAAGAGATATGACATACTTTTAGCTGTAGATGCAACTGGTCTGGTCATCAAACCTTTCATGAGTCTGCACCACCTTGGGTTGTACGTTCTTCTGTCATTGCTTCATCTTCCATACATTCCGTCCTTCCCTCTATTCAATGTTTTTCCCTACCACCATTATCGTTTTTTTGTTCTGTTAATTTTTATCTCAATCCTTCTCCATTCTTTCCAGTTATTACCCTCAAATGCTTCCTATTACATTTTTCCCAACGCCCACCACCACCAATACACCATACGCTTGTCTATGCTAAACCAGGATGGCGAAGGTCCCTATGCAGAAACTATGGTACGAAAAATCAATGCCATAAATGACCCTGCCCTAAAATTGGATGTAAATTCCCTACTGGTGGCCGGCGAGTATAGTCTTATCTTGAAATCCTTGGATCCTTTAATCGAAACCAAAACTTTGTTTAAAAGTGAAGAAATTTTGATGGATTTCGATGTGCTGCAACATAGCAGACAGGTGTTTGTGGTGAACGCTAAGGGTCATATATTCAGGTAAGCTATTTTGGCTATGTAGAAAAATTTTTGATATGAAATTTTTATTTTATTTTTTAGTTTTTATGTTGACAATGCATTAAATTATACCCAAATTCATCTCAAGCCTGAAATCGAGGGTTTTGTTGTGAGGAAACTTTCAGTGGATTGGCTAAATCAAATGATTTATATGGCCGGAGAGGTAAGATTTTTCTATACCCTACGCTACAACTGTTCGGAAGGAAGAGAGTTAGACCCAGTATACGCATGGACTCAGAAACACTTTGAAATTCGATTTAGCTATGTTCACCTATCTGTCCGTATGTCTGTCCATAACCTTCTGTCTGGCTGTCTGTCTGACTGTTTATGTGGCTGTCTGTTTGCCTCTCTGGCTGTCTGTCTGGCTATTTTTCTGGCTGTCTGTCTGGCTGTTTGTCTGGCTGTTTGTCTGGCTGTCTGTATGTCTGTCTGTCTGGCTGTCTGTCTGGCTATTTGTCTGGCTGTTTGTCTGGCTGTTTGTCTGGCTGTCTGTCTGTCTGACTCTCTGTCTGTCTGGCTGGCTGTCTGGCTATTTTTCTGGCTGTCTGTCTGGCTGTTTGTCTGGCTGTCTGTCTGGCTATTTGTCTAGCTGTTTGTCTGGCTGTTTGTCTGGCTGTTTGTCTGGCTGTCTGTCAGGCTGTGTGTCTGGCGATCCGTCTTTCCTACTGTCTATCTGTCCGTCCTTCCGTCCATCTTTCTGTCTGTCTGTCTGTTTCTCTGGCTGTCTGTCTGGCTGTCTGTCTGACTGTCTGTCTGACTGTCTGTCTGACTGTCTGTCTGACTGTCTGTCTGACTGTCTGTCTGTCTGACTGTCTGTCTGACTGTCTGTCTGTCTGACTGTCTGTCTGACTGTCTGTCTGACTGTCTGTCTGTCTGACTGTCTGTCTGACTGTCTGTCTGACTGTCTGTCTGACTGACTGTCTGTCTGACTGACTGTCTGGCTCGCTGGCTGTCTGTCCGACTGTCTGTCTGATTGTCTGTCTGACTGTCTGTCTGACTGTCTGTCTGACTGTCTGTCTGACTGTCTGCCTGACTGTCTGTCTGACTGTCTGTCTGACTGTCTGTCTGACTGTCTGTCTGGCTGTCTGTCTGGCTGTCTGTCTGGCTTTCTGTTTGGCTGTCTGTCTGACTGTCTGTCTGGCTGTCTGCTTTGCTGACTGTCTGGCTGTATGTCTGACTGTCTGTCTGTCTGACTGTCTGTCTGACTGTCTGTCTGACTGTCTGTCTGACTGTCTGTCTGACTGTCTGTCTGACTGTCTGTCTGACTGTCTGTCTGTCTGTCTGACTGTCTGTCTGACTGTCTGTCTGACTGTCTGTCTGACTGTCTGTCTGACTGTCTGTCTGACTGTCTGTCTGACTGTCTGTCTGACTGTCTGTCTGACTGTCTGTCTGACTGTCTGTCTGACTGTCTGTCTGACTGTCTGTCTGACTGTCTGTCTGACTGTCTGTCTGACTGTCTGTCTGACTGTCTGTCTGACTGTCTGTCTGACTGTCTGTCTGACTGTCTGTCTGACTGTCTGTCTGACTGTCTGTCTGACTGTCTGTCTGTCTGTTTGGCTGTCTGTTTGGCTGTCTGTCTGACTGTCTGTCTGTCTGACTGTCTGTCTGACTGTCTGTCTGACTGTCTGTCTGACTGTCTGACTGTCTGTCCGACTGTCTGTCTGACTGTCTGTCTGACTGTCTGTCTGACTGTCTCTCTGACTGTCTGTCTGACTGTCTGTCTGACTGTCTGTCTGACTGTCTGTCTGACTGTCTGTCTGACTGTCTATCTGACTGTCTGTCTGTCTGACTGTCTGTCTGTCTGACTGTCTGTCTGACTGTCTATCTGACTGTCTGTCTGTCTGGCTGTCTGTCTGGCTGTCTGTCTGGTTGTCTGTCTGGCTGTCTGTCTGTCTGTCTGCCTGTCTGTGTGTCTGGCTGTCTGTCTGGCTTTCTGTTTGGCTGTCTGTCTGTCTGACTGTCTGTCTGACTGTCTGTCTGTCTGACTGTCTGTCTGACTGTCTGTCTGACTGTCTGTCTGACTGTCGGACTGTCGGACTGCCTGACTGTCTGACTGTCTGTCTGTCTGGCTCGCTGGCTGTCTGTCTGACTGTCTGTCTGACTGTCTGTCTGCCTATCTGGCTGTCTGGCTGTCTGTCTGGCTTTCTATTTGGCTGTTAGGCTGTCTGTCTGGCTGTCTGTCTGTCTGACTTTCTGTCTGACTGTCTGTCTGTCTGCCTGGCTGGCTGTCTGGCTGTTTGTCTGGCTGTCTGTCTGGTTGTCTGTCTGGGTGTTTGTCTGGCTGTCTGTTTGGCTGTCTGTCTGTCGGCCAGTTTGTCTGGTTGTATATTACCCATATACTGTTTATCTGTCCGTCCGCCCATCTATACGACTGTCTGATTTTCTGTCTATCCGTCCATATGTTTGTTCGGTGATTTTTTTATCCGTCAATCGTTTTGTTGTTTGTCCGTCCATCCGCCCGCTTGAGGTTTGAGAAGGAAAGAGAACGAACATGAGCTCAAGTCATAAGCAGGCCACTACGAGATGGTCTGTGACAGCTGGAGCTGTCTGAAGAAGTTGTATTGTATGAGCCTGAAGGCCTCGAAAAGCTGTGGGGTTGGGGAATCGGGAGATGACTCAGTAGTTGTTGCTGAACTCTTGCCTGAGAAACTATCGATCACATCTCAAAGATCTGGTGGATAGCAGGAGACTGAAAAATTCCTCTGCCATAATTGAGACAGGAGGGGAAGGCATCGACACGGGACCCGGCAAGATCTGTGAGCCCTGTGCAACCGGATGATGGTTGAACAGGGCTCAAGGTGGGCGCCAGCGGTGAAAGACAGAACTCAAAAAGTACTTCGACAGCAGCAGCTAGTGAAGCATCTACGGAGGAATCGTCCACACCGTAAGTGTCCTGTGTCCTGAGGAAGAGTGGTTCCACGGCTTTCTCGACAGCCCCTGGATGCATACCGAAGCTCATAATGACAAGCTCTAACGAATCTTGTGAAGATGAACTCCTAGTGGAGTATACCTTTCATTTGAGTAAATATGTCCAATTTAGGGATGTTTTGGGGTCTGGGGTCGTCCCCCAAACACTTGGTCCGACACTTTGATATCAGATACGTTTTCTTATCTAAAATACCTTTCATTTGAGTCCCAAATTGTCGTGATTGGTGCATATATATATTTGGTAGGTTTTGGGGAGGGGCGCCCCCCCCTAGGTGCCCCATCCGAAATTTTAATACCAAATTTTTGTTTGTTGGTTACACTATAAGCGAGCACACAAAATTTCGCTAAAAATAACACCACCCATCTGCGAGATCTGGCGTTTCTGAATATTATGATAAGGGGGAGGGTCCGCTCCCCCTTCAGATATCAAAAAATTTACTTTCACCACGGGATCATTATGCACCATCAGTGAAAATTTTCCAGAAAATCGGTTCAGACGTTTCTGAGTCTATAAGGGACACACAAACACAAATTGATTTTTATATAAAAGATAAACCAATCTCTCGGATAAAGGGTCTTGGGCTCTGTTTTTAATTATTTTTTTTTTGTTTTTTTATCTAATTTTCTTATTTTCTTTCAGATTTCTTCCAATACCTGGCAAATTGTTTCCACTGATCTACAAGGTTCTGGCTTACAATTCATAGCCACCAATTTAACAAAATCCTTGAAGCAATTACAAGTAGATCCTGTAAACGGCTGGCTGTTTGCATCAGACGAGGAAGGTCATATAACAAAAATCGATTTGTTCTCTAAGAAATCTACCAACCTTGCCAGATCTTTGGAAAATGGTTTATTCTATGTGGATTATCAAAGTTATTTGCTCAAAAGCTATGATCTCAAGGAGAAAATTCTGCAGGAGCTAAGTTTTGATGGCCAATACCATAAAAAGTTGGGGAGAGCGATGACTGGCAAACTACAAGGCGACTTAATGAACTTCCATTATGTGGGCAATAATGTTCTGTGGGCTTCCAATGCCACACATTTCCTTAAGCAGGATTTTAGCCATAAAGAGGAGGAGTTGATTTTTATCTCAGAATTGGAAGTTTGTGGAAAGATGGTGCCTTTTTTGACCAGTCAACAGGCACGTTTAGTACAGCCCCTGCCGCGGCCGATGGAAGAACCCCAGTTGAAGGAGACCATATTATCGGATACCAAGGCCATTATTATGTGGTCCGCCCCCGCACAGGTTCAGCAATTCCAATCGCAGGCCTGCTGGCGTAACTGGGAATATGAATTGGAGATAATGGATGTGTCCAGCAATAGTGCCTTCAATATACGCAGCATAAGAAGCACCTTTTTTGTGGTGGAGAGATTGCAAGCCAACAATTTGTATAAAATCAAGGTGAGGGCCCTATTTTCAGGGGCCAATGGCAGAATGATGGGTCAAGCAGAACCCAGCCCATGGTCTGAGGAATTGCATACTCGCACTTGGCCCATGGCCAAGCATAGACTGCTATGGGCCTCTCAGGCAGGCTTGTATGAAAGTGACGAATTGGCTGAGGAAGTGGAAATCAGGGGCTTGGCTGCGGAAAACATTCAGAGTTTTGTGCAAGTCAACAGCTCCTTGTTTTATGTGAATTATCCTGAAAGGTCTTTGAAGTGCTACAATTTGCTGCATAACCATCTACCCTGTGGCTTTGAGGCGGAAAATGTTTTGAGTCTGGACTATGATTGGCGCGGTGGCAAAATGTATTGGTCTGATGTCAAAAGAAACTGCCTGGTGCGCTCTGATTTGAAGGGAGGCCCTAGGGAACTGTTGCCCTTATTTGAGGCTCGCTATTTGAAGGTGGACTCCTCGAAGGGCTTTATCTACTATACCACCGATACGAAACTGGTTCGACGTTATCTCAATGGCTTTATGCCCAGTCAGGAGGTGGAGTATTATCATGTCAATGGCAATGGAGAGAGCATAAGAGGCTTTGTCATAGTGGCCCAATACCTGTATTGGCTGGTGCAACATCAGGAGGAGTATACGAAGCTGTTTCGTTGCCCTTTGGATTATCAAATGGAGGAAGTGGAGGAGGTGCTGCAATTACCCAACGATATGAGAGTGCGATTGAATTCCTTGCAATATGTTAAGGAAATCGAGGGTTTTATGTTTTTGAATGAAAAGGATAACTCGGCCATTTTTCTAAGGCAGGAGAAACTCAATAGGATATCGAGAATACAGCTGCCCTTTAAGCACAGGCTCAACCAGGTACGCCTGCTTACCAGTGAGGCCGCCCCCTTTAGGGATGAGTCCATAGTGCCAGAGCCCTTGGACAGGGAGGCCATAGAGATAACCGAAGGCTATTGGGATGATTTTAACATCAAATGGGTAGGCCCCAACAATGCCCAGAATTTAAGCATTTTCTATAAGGTGCTGATAACACCTATGGCGCGCAACTCCTCAACATCTCAGGAGGTCTTAACCTTTGAGGTCTCCCAGCCTTTGGTACGCATTACCGAATTCAGAATGGCCTCTCACATGATTGATGTTACCATAACCCCAGAAACCCTGTGGGCCAAGGGTCCCGCGACCTCAGTGCAATTGAAGACTCCCTCGGCGGCGCCCAAACAACCCAAGAATCTAAGGGTCTATGTGGAACACTTGCAGGAGCCTTTGCAGGATGAGGCCAATGTGACAGCTTTGGTTAGATGGGACTCCCCGGATAATATTTCCCAGGAAAAAGAGGCCTTCTATAAGGTCTTCTGCTGGCTCAAGGATGAATTGCACAGTGTCAAGGACATAGAGGACATGGGCCTCAAGAGTCATGAGGTGAAATTCTATAACCTAATGCGGGAAGAGTCCTATATGTTTCAGGTCCAGGCTTTCTCCCTCAGCCGCTCTAAGGGTGGTGAGAAGACCGCTTTGTTGACCCACTTCATTAATCCTGAGATGCAAGCCAGCCCCAAATTGATATACAGCACCAGTGAGTTGATAGGAGAGCTGGATTTGGATTTGAATGTCTCGAAGACATGGATCTATACCTCCAGCGAGGTGGAGCATATGGCTTTGATGTCTGGGGAACAGCGATTGCTGTGGGTCAATGAAAATGTGGAATTGATGACCTATCAACCGGGTTCAGCCTCCCTGAAATTGGCACGCATGCGCGCCGAGGTCTTGTCCTTGGCGGTGGATTGGATACAACGCAAAGTCTATTGGGCCGAGTTGTCTGGAGATGCCGAAAGGGCAGTGGATATCTATGAATTGCCTTTAAACAATTATGAGGGCAAGGTAATGATGGGCTCGCTTTTGTTTTCTCTAAGCAAAGGTAAACTCCTCAAAGACATGGTGGTTTTGCCTTTTTCCCATACCCTCTTATGGTTGGAGCATGAAAGTGGCGGGGATAACTGTACCCTACAAGCCCGCAATTTAACCGATTTGCTGGAAATAAAACTGAAAAACCTTCCCCCTTTACCCTTGCTCAACATGTTCGAGGGCTCTTGGCATAGCGATATGGAAACCATCAACTTGGTGGATTACAAAGGCAAACTCTATGCCTATGAAGTGCAGAGGCATTTATTGACCAATCTCAAGATACCCACCAGCTCTGGAGATCACATACGCAACTATGAGAGGGATTCCGGCTATATCTATAGCCTGGGAAATCGTACCATAAAAGCCTACAATCGCCGCAAACATAATTTGGAATTTAGCCTTAATATGCCCGAAGTAAGGGTGATAAAGGCCTTCAATTTCCAGCCCTATCCCAAAAGGGAATGCCTACTGCCTGCCGATAGTGAAGTAGTCGCAGAGAAGCAGCAGTCCATGGAGTATGAAGAGCGGAATTTATTCCCCTACCAAGTGGGTGAAAGTTTTATGGAGCTTACACTGCCTTTAGTCAATAGCAAAGGAAATTGCCGCTTGCCCATACCCGGTCTGAGATATGAAATATCCCTAAGCAATAATCTGGACTATGATGAAAGCTTCAAGGTGGAGGAGAATCTGGAAAAGCTCAATATAACCAATCTCAAACCTTATACCAATTACTCGGTCAACATAGAGGCCTCTTCTTACTATCAACAGAGACTAGCCCACACCCACATCAATTATCCGGAATTTTATGTCTCCACCCTGGAGGGAACACCTTGGAAACCCTCCAACTTTAGCTTGCAGGCCTTAAGCCCCACCGAGGTTTTAGTCAGCTGGCAAGAGCCCGAGCAACTCAATGCTGCCCAAGTTCTATATGTTCTCAACTTTAAGAAATTTGGTGAAAACTCTGCCACTTCTCAACTCACCCTAGAAGGGTTTGAGAAAATCTTGGAAAACCTGGAACCCGATTCCAAATACACCATGTCCCTAATGGTCTTGAGTGGTGAGAGGAAAAATGAAACCGAACCCTTACATGTCTACACCTATCCTCAGCCTTGGCCTTTACAGCTGTTGGATAAGCAGGCCTATAATATGACCCTGCTGTGGCATCCCAACACTGTCTACAGTTCAGCCATTTTGGAATGTCTGCCCCATAGCCAAGAACCCGAGATAACCCCCTTTAGCATTGATATCTCCGGCATAGATGGCAACATCACATTGGTGAATCTTCAGCCCAAGACGCGTTATGAATTCTATTTGAAGTTGAAATTTCCCACTACAGCCCGCACTTATGTATGGCCCACGCAGCAGAGTAACAATTTCATATATGAAACTCTGGGTGATGTGCCTGGTAGGCCGGGGAAACCCTGCATAGAACATATAACGGGGGAAATTTTCAAAATATCTTGGCTAGCAGCGGCGGCTCATGGAGCCTTAAGCATAGATTATAGTCTGGAGGCTTTGCAGGCACGCAATCCCAAGCGCATAAGAAGGGAAGCAGTGATTTCAAGTAATTCCCCCTCTCCGGTTTCAAGCAATGGTTATGCCCCTAATGTCCACACCATGATATCTCAGTTACCTTGGGTTGAGGAATTACAACCCATCGAAGACAAATGGATAGTCTATTGCAATACCTCGGAGACAAGTTGCATAATACGCGATCTTCATACCCTACATTTGCTTATGTTTCGAGTAAGGGCCCACAGTGAGGCCTACGGTTGGGGTCCTTACAGCGAGGATAGTGATCGCGTTTTGGAACCTTATGTCTCACCTCAGAAACGTAATTCTCTGGTTTTGGCCATTATAGCGCCGGCTTTGATTGTGGGAACCTGTGTCATCATATTGTTTATTATACGCAAAGGTAAGTCAAAGAAAGTTTTAAGAGAATTAAAAAAAAAAAAAACTGACGCGATAAAAGGATGCGAAATTTTATTTTTGATACTATGTATGGACGTTTTTTCGTAACTCGGCGTTTTTTTTTGAAAAAAAAAAAATGGAAAAAAATTTGGAAAAAACTAAAAACGTGGAGTTCTTTTGAAAAACGTGGTGTTTCTTGAGAAGCGTGGCTGGTTTTTGGACGCCGAGACGCTCTTAAAAAAAAACAATGCGTCTTTCAAAAAACGTGGCGTTGTTTTGGCTTTTTTTGGGAAAATGTGGAGTTTAAAAAAAAAACGCGGCGTTTTTTGAAAAACGAGGCCTCTTTTTGAAAATCGTGGCTTTTTTTGGAAAACGTGGAAGTTTTGTTTTGAAAAACGTGGCGCTTCTTGAAAAAACGTGAAGTTTTTTTTTTACTGTAAAACGTGGCGTTTTTGTGGAAAAACATAGAGTTTCTTGAAAAGCGTGGGTGTTTTTTGAAAAAAATATTAAGTCTTTTGAAAAACGTGGCGTTCTTTTGAAAATCATGCGTTTTTTGAAAAGGCGTTCGTTTGAAAAATCTGGCGTTCTTTTGAAAAACGTGGCGTTTTTGGGAAAACGTGGCGTTTAATTGAAAATCATGGCGTTTTTTGAAAAATGTGGCTTTTAAGAACGTGGCGTTTCTTGAGGAATGTGGATTTCTTAAAAACCTGGCGTCGTTTTGGGAAAACGTGGTGTTTTTTTGACAAACATATCTAATTTGGGAAACTCTGCGTTTTTTGAAAGACGTGGCATTTAAGAAAGTAGCGCTTCTTGAGGAATATGAAACGCGTTTTTTTGGGAAAACTTGGCGTTTTTGAAAAAATCTGGCGTTCTTTTGAAAAACGTGGCCTTCTTTCGAAAAACGTGGAGTTCTTTTGAAAAACGTGGCGTTCTTTTGAAAAATGTGGCGTTCTTTTGAAAATCATGCGTTTTTTGAAAAATGTGGCTTTTAAGAACGTGGCGTTTCTTGAGGAATGTGGAATTCTTAAAAACCTGGCGTCGTTTTGGGAAAACGTGGTGTTCTTTTGACCAACATATCTTATTTGAGAAACTCTGCGTGTTCTTGAGGAATATGAAACGCGTTTTTTTTGGGAAAACGTGGCGTTTTTGAAAAAAAAAAAACGTGACGTTTATTTAAAAACTTAGGTATTTTTTTGAAATAAAAAAAAACATGGCTTAGTTTGAGAAAAAACGTGGTGTTTCTTGAAAAACATATCTTATTTGAGAAACTCTGCGTGTTTTGAAAGACGTGGCGTTTAAAAAAGTAGCGCTTCTTGAGGAATATGAAACGCGTTTTTTTGGGAAAACGTGGCGTTTTTGAAAAAACGTGGCGTTCTTTTGAAAAACGTGGCGTTCTTTTGAAAAATGTGGCGTTCTTTTGAAAAACGTGGCGTTCTTTTGAAAAATCTGGCGTTCTTTTGAAAAACGTGGCGTTTTTGGGAAAACGTGGCGTTTAATTGAAAATCATGGCGTTTTTCAAAAAATGTGGCTTTTAAGAACGTGGCGTTTCTTGAGGAATGTGGAATTCTTAAAAACTTGGCGTCGTTTTGGGAAAACGTGGTGTTTTTTTGAAAAACGTATCTAATTTGAGAAACTCTGCGTTTTTTGAAAGACGTGGCATTTAAGAAAGTAGCGCTTCTTGAGGAATATGAAACGCGTTTTTTTAGGAAAACGTAGCGTTTTTGAAAAAAACGTGGCGTTCTTTTGAAAAATGTGGCGTACTTTTGAAAAACGTGGCGTTTTTTTGAAAAACGTGGCGTTTGTGGGAAAACGTGGCGTTTAATTGAAAATCATGGCGTTTTTTGAAAAATATGGCTTTTAAGACGTGACGTTTCTTGAGGAATGTGGAATTCTTAAAAACCTGGCATCGTTTTGGGAAAACGTGGTGTTTTTTGAAAAACGTATCTAATTTGAGAAACTCTGAAAGACGTGGCGTTTAATAAAGTAGCGCTTCTTGAGGAATATGAAACGGGTTTTTTGGGAAAACGTGGCGTTTTTGAAAAAAACGTGACGTTTCTTTAAAAACTTAGGTGTTTTTTTGAATATTTTTTTTTAGAAATATGGCTTAGTTTGAGTTTGTTTCTTGAAAAACTTATCTGTTTTTTGGAAAACGTGGCGTTTCAAAAAAAAAAAGCGTAGAGTATTTTGAAAAAGTGGAGGTTTTAGTTTTAAAAACGTGTCGTTTAAGAAAGTGGCGCTTCTTGAGGAAAGTGGAGTTTTAAAAACTTGGCGTATTTTAACTGAAAAACGTGACGTTTTATATGGAAAAACGTGGTGTTTCTTGAAAAGCGTGGATTTTTTTGAAAAAACGTGGTGTTCCTTAAAAAACGTGGCTGTTTTTTGGAAAGCATGGTTTTGTTTGAAAAAACAAGACTCCTTTTGAAAATCTTGGTGTTCTTTAAAAAAAAAAACGTGGCGTTTTTGGGAAAACTGCGTTTTTTTTAAAAATGTGGCTTTAAGAACAAGACGCTTCATGTGGAATGTGGTGTTCTAAAAACTTGGCGTGGTTATGGGAAAATCGTGGCGTTTTTAGAAAATTTGATTGGTTTGAAAAGCGTGGCGTTTAAGAACGTGGCGTTTTTTTAGAAACGTGAAGTTTTCCAAACGTAGTGTATTTCGAAAAAACGTTGTGTTTCTTGAAAAACGTAGCTGTTGTTTGGAAAACGTGGCGTTTTTAAAAAACATGGCGTGTTTTGAAAAATTGGCGTTCTTTTGAAAAACTTGGCGTTTTTTTTTTGAAAAACGAAGCGTTTTTGGGAAAACGTGCCGTTTTTTTTTTGAAAAAGTATCATTTAAGATCGTGGCGCTTCTTGAGGAAACTGGATTTTTTTTGGAAAGCGCGGCATTGTTTGAAAAAACATGACGTCTTTTGAAAATCTTGGCGTTCCTTTGAAAAAACGTGGCGTTTTTGGGAAAACTGCGTTTTTTTTTTTTGAAAAATGTGGATTTTAAAAAAAAACGTGGCGTTTTCAAACAACATTCTTTTGAAAAACCTGGCGTTTTTTTTGAAAAACGAGGCGTTTTTGGGAAAACGTGCCGTTTTTTGAAAAAGTATCATTTAAGATCGTGGCGCTTCTTGAGGAAAGTGGAGTTTTTTTTTTAAATTGACGTGTATTTACTGAGAACCGTTGCGTTTTTATGGGAAAACGTGGTGTTTCTTGAAAAGCGTGGCTGTTTTTGGAAAACGTGGTGTTTCTTGAAAAGCGTGGCTGTTTTTTTGGAATACATGGCGGTTTTTGAAAAAAATCATGACGTCTTAACAATTACGAAGAAATTCGGAACAGAGGCTTGTAGTGGACTCCTCGATTTTGTTTTTCCGTCTGTTGCTGAATTATACACTGGATAATGGTGTCTAATATATTAAAATATAGCGGCGTTTTTTTTCGGCGTGTGGTTTTTTTAAAAGCTGATATTTTTTTTCAAACCGTCGCGTTTTTTCAAACTTTGAGTTTTTTTTAAACGTGGCATTTATTGATGACGCACGCTTTTGAGTCCGTCCGTCTGCTTGTTCGTTCGTTTGTCTATCCGTCTGTTTCTAAATTAGACTCTGGATAACGGAGACGAATGTGGTCCATATTGGACGATAAAATGCGAATTTTTTAACCGAATTCTTTGAAAATGGAAACACACATCGATCTGTTTGCTCATTACTGTCTAGATCTGACCTTATTTGGATATAGCTGCCGTATATACCGATATCCCGATTTGGGGATTTAAGCCCATAAAAAGTAATTTTGCAACTGTTTTCACTGAAATTTGGAAGGTGAATTGTAGGCCTACTACAACTCACTGTTCATTATTTCGATTTCGCCGGAATTTGGAACAATGAGTTGTGTACTCTACGGAGTTCGGTGGAGATGGGTTCATATTTAGATATGGCTGCCACATAGACCAATATGTTGATTTAAGGTCATCCGTCCATTAAAACCTCATTTTACCTCACCTTCATAACCCGATATTCACATTTTTAAATAGATAGTTGTTTAAATCGCTTCAACATCGGTTAAATAACCGATTTGATCTAGATTGGACTATATTTTAGGGTAATTGTATACCTATAGACTTGTTACCGGGAAAACGTTAAGAGTCCAAAGCTCCATAAACAGATTGATATGCTCAGCAAATGGTTTAAAAGCTCCGCAAACAGTTTGAAAGGCTCCATAAACAAAAACAAAAGTTTGAAAATATGCTTTTAAGGCCTTCAACAGTTTGAAAAGTTTCGCAAATATTTGGAAAAGCTCCCCAAACCTATAACCGAAAAAGGTTAAGAGTCCAAAGCTCCATAAACAGATTGATATGCTTCGCAAATGATTAAAAAGCTCTGTAAACAGTTTGAAAAGTTTCATAAACAAAAACAAAAGTTTGAAAATATGCTCTTAAGGCCTTCAACAGTTTGAAAAGTTTTGCAAATAATTGGCAAAGCTCCCCAAACCGATAACCGAAAAAACGCTAAGAGTCCAAAAATCAAGAAACAGATTGATATTCTCCGCAAATTATTTAAAAGTTCCATAAACAGTTTGAATGGTTCCATAAACGAACCTTAATTTTTGAAGATATGCTCTTAAGGCCTTCAACAGTTTGAATAGTTTTGCAAATAATTGGAAAAGCTCCCCAAACAGTTTGAGAAGTTCCGGCAAAGGTTTGAAAAGAATTTAAGGAGGTTTTCATAAACTTCATTGGAAAAGCTTCGTAAACAATTTGAAAAGCTCTATAGACAAAAAAATAAGTTTGAAAAAATGCTCTTAAACAATTTGAAAAGTTTCGCAAATAGTTGGAAAAGCCCCCTTAATAGTTTGAATATTTCCGTTAACAGCTTGAAAACAAAAACAAAATTTTCAAACTACTTTTGAAATTATCCTACACAAGGATTAAAAGTCCATAAACAGTTTGATGAGCTCCTTAGACAGTTTGAAAGGCTCCATAAACAATATGAGATGATTTTTAAGCCTCTTTGAATTAATTAGTTTCTTAAAATTCTAAATGCTTGGGCAGGAAGGCCTTGCATGGAACATATAATGAGGGAAATATTTGAAATATCTGCCGCGTTGACGAAATATGGATAAAATGTACTTGTATTCATAGTGGTGGATATATAAAATTCATCATTGCCGAACTCATTGCATTTTTATTTGTTTTTCTAACATTTCCTTCATTTTATAAATTTTTTCTTTTTTTCTCCCTTTCTCTGTTCAGTTCACAAACGCCGTATGAAAGCCAAAAAGCTTTTGGCCAAAAGTCGTCCCAGCATTTGGAGTAATGTCTCTAGCATGCAACAACAAATGACTGCTCGCAATCGTGGCTTTTCAATGACCAGTAACTGTACCATGTACACTGGGGGCCCTTTGAGTGATGCTGATATTGCCCTACTGCCTCATATACAATGGTCACAAATTTCTTTATTGAATTTCTTGGGTAGCGGTGCCTTTGGCGAAGTGTATGAGGGTTTGATGAAACATGAGGATGACGAAGTGCCAGAAAAGGTGGCCATAAAGGTAAGGTGCAAGAGAAAATTTAAATGGGTGTTTTTTTTTAGAGTTTCACATTTATAAGTGAAACTCTAAAATGTGGCACTTGTTTTCTGATTTGTTATGCTTTTTTCTTTGCCTTGTCTTATTTTATTATCTTTTCCCCCTTTTTTAGACCCTTCGCAAAGGTGCCAGTGAATTTGCTGAACTTTTGCAAGAAGCCCAGCTGATGAGCAATTTCAAACATGATAACATAGTCCGCTTGATTGGTGTGTGTTGTGATACCGAATCCATATCCATAATTATGGAACATATGGAAGGAGGAGATCTACTCAGTTATCTGAGGGAGTCCAGACCTTCTAGTCAAGTAAGTACGAAAAAGAAAATTTTAAAAAGTAGTAATCTAAGACTAATTACAGGAAGTACAAAATTCGCAAACGGTTGAAAAAGTTTAGTTAATAGTTTTAAAAAATATATCTGGGGAAGTAGAAGAGTATAAAAAAATCTCTCTTAGCAAAAACGCACTTTTAATGTGAAAAGCTTCATAAACTGTTTATAAAGCTTCGCAAACAGCTTAAAAAGAAACATTTGAAAGATGATTTCTAAGCTTCGTTAAAAATAAAATCTACGAGTCAAGTTTGAGAAGCACCATAAACAGTTTTATGGGTATATGTAGTATGTAGTAAAAACGAAAATTTAAAAATTGGTAAGCCTCATTTGAAGAACAAAAACTTTAACAGTTTTAAAAGCTCTTTTAGTTTGCAAAGCTCTGTTAGTTTGAAAAGCTTTGTAAACAGTTTGAAAAGCTTCGTAAATAGTTTGCAAAGCTTCTTAAACAGTTTATAAATCTTCGCAAATAGTCTTAAAATAAGCATTTGAAAGAGGCTTTCTAAGCTCCGTCAAAAATAAAATCTGCATGTAAAGTTTGAGAAGCACCATAAACAGTTTTATAACTATGCAATGGGAAGAAAATTTAAACTTTGGTAGGCCTCATTTAAAAGACAAAAACTTCAACAGTTTGAAATTCTCCACAAAAAGTTTAAAAATTAAAAAAAAAAGAATCTTTAAGCCTCGTTGAACATAAAGCATTCCTTAAACAGATTAGAAAGACTGGATGATGTGCATGGAAGGTCAGGAGAGCTTTTCATGGAGCAGGTAAAGGAAGAAATTTTCTAAATACCTTAGCTGCCAGTGGCAGCCCTTAAATCCTTAAACCTATAGCCTGGAGTTTTTAGTTGTTAAGTATTTGTAAACAGTTTGAAAAGCTCTGTAAACGGTTCTATAAGTATATCTGGGAATGCAGTAAAAAGAAAATTTTTAAAAAATATTTGTAAGGCTCATTCAAAAGAAAAGAACCTTAAACATATCTAAAAGCTCCAAAAACACTTTTTAAAGCTTCTTAAATTTGTAAAAGCTCTATAAACCGTTTGGAAAGCTCTGTAATTAGTTTGAAATGCTCTGTAAATAGATTTAAAACCTTCCAATACAAAAATTTTAAAAATGTTCCGTAGGCCTTAAACTGTTTGAAAAGCTAAGCAAACAGTTGGAAAATTTGGCTAAAAGTCACTCTAAGTTTCATTGAACATAAAAAAAAATCCTTAATCAGTTTGAAAAGCCTTGGAAATGTTCCTCGAAGGCCAGTAAAGCTTTGCATAGGACATATAATCGGGGAAATTTTCAAACTAACTTGGCTCCAAGCGGCAGCCCAAGGAGATTTCATTCCATACTATAGCTTGAAGATTTCGGCTTGAAAAACATCGTTAACAGTTTGAAAAGCTCTGTTTACAGTTTGGCAGGTATTTATTGGGTTGCCCAAAAAGTAATTGCGGATTTTTTAAAAGAAAGTAAATGCAGTTTTAATAAAACTTAGAATGAACTTTAATCTAATATACTTTTTTTACACTTTTTTTCTAAAGCAAGCTAAAATTAACAGCTGATAGCTGACAGAAGAAAGAATGTAATTACAGAGTCACAAGCTGTGAAAAAATTTGTCAACGCCAACTATATGAAAAATCCGCAATTACTTTTTGGGCAACCTAATATATGAGCCTCATTGAAATTAAGAGACCTTACACAATTTAATACGTTACCTAAACAGTTTGAAATGTTCTGGCAACAGTTTGAAAAGCCCCGTTAATAGTTTAAAAAGCTCCGGAAATAGTTTGAAATTTGATGAGCAATATCCATAAACCTGAGGACAAGTTTGAAAAAATTCATTCAAAGCCTTTAACAGTTTAAAGTGCTTCGTATAAAGTTGGAGACCCCTCTAGCCCAAAAGAGTAGCGATCCCAAAACTGAAAGTTAGTTGCATAATCCATTGGAGTTTGTCTACTGCAAACCAAAGGACAAATCGTATGAATATTTCCCATAGAATCCCTCTTGAGTTTAATAATCCATTCCTTTTTGGCTTGACCTTGAACTGTCATTCATGTTACAATATTTTCATGCTATTCCCTTACCTCTATTTTAATTTTCTCTTCCCTCATTCTCTCTCTCTTTTTCTTTGCAGAAACCTGTGGCCTCCTTACAACTTCTAGATCTCATGTCCATGTGCATTGATGTTGCCACTGGCATGGCCTATTTGGAGGATATGCATTTTGTGCATCGTGATCTCGCCTGCCGCAATTGCTTGGTTTCTTCTCGCATTCCCAGTAAACGTACTGTGAAAATAGGAGATTTCGGTTTAGCCCGAGATATCTATAAAAACGACTACTATCGCAAAGAGGGAGAAGCATTGGTACCGGTGCGTTGGATGGCTCCCGAAAGTTTAGTGGATGGTGTTTTCACCACCCAATCGGATGTATGGGCATTTGGTGTGTTATGCTGGGAAATTCTAACGCTGGGTCAACAACCTTATGCTGCCAGAAATAATTTTGAAGTGTTATCCTATGTTAAGGATGGAGGAAGATTGGAGCAACCAGACAACTGTCCAGATAAATTGTGAGTGGAAAAAAGAGAAAATTTTCTTCATCTTTTTCAGCCAAAAAAAAAAAATACTGAAATTTCGAAAAATTTTTTGAAATATAAGTTTTTAGAGATAAACTTTTTTAAAATTTTCAAAAAAAAAAATTTTAACTTTGATAAAATATTTTATAAAATTTTCCGAAAATTTTTATAAAGGTTTTAAAAACAGAACTTTATAAAAAATTTTGACAAAATTTTATAAAAATTTTTTTTCTGTGTGTGTTTGTTTGTAGGTTTGTTTGTTTGTGTGTATAGACTCAGAAATAGCTGAACCGATTTTCTTGAAATTTTCACTGATGGTGCATAATGATCCCGTGGTGAAAATAGGGTATTACATTTTTTGATATCTGAAGGGGGCGGACTCTCCCCCTTATCCTAATTTTCAGAAACCCCAGATCTTAGTGCGATTTAAGCGAAATTTTGCGTGCTCTCTTATAGTAACCTACAAACAAGAATTTGGTATCCAAATTTCGGATGGGGTACCTAGGGGGACCGCCCCACCCTAAAACCTACCAAATATATTTATACACCAATCACGACAATATGGGACTCAAATGAAAGGTATTTGGGATAAGAAAACGTATCTGATATCCAATTGTCGGACCAAGTGCTAGGGGGACCACCCCAACCCCCAAAATACCCCTAAATCGGACATATTTACCGACCATGGCAATATGGGACTCAAATGAAAGGTATTTGCGAGTAGAATATGAGTCTGATATCCATATGAGGGATCAAGTTTCTGAGGGCCACCCCACCCCCCAAACAGGACTTATTTACTGACCATAATAATATGGGGTTGAAATAAAAGGTCAAGTGGGGCCAAGTGTTTGGGGGGGAGCCTCTCCCCAAAAACATCCCCCAAAGGGGACAAATTTACGACCATGGCAATATGGGTCTCAAATGAAAGGTCTTTGAGAGGAGTAAAGCACGAATTTGATATCAATATTTGGGAAAAAGTGTCTATGTGGTGGCCCCACCCCCATAACACCACCCAAATATTACGTATTTGCTGACCATTGCAATATGGGTGGCAAATAAGAGGTGTTTTAAAGTAGAAGAGATATATTTTCAGGGCCAAGTCACTGAGTGGCCGCACCATCCCCCTAAACACCGCCCCCAAACCGGTCATGTTGGCCGATTATGGAAATATGGGGGATGTTTTTGGGGGAGGTAAATATGTCCGATTTAGGAGTGTTTTGGGGCTTGGGGTAGTCCCCCTAGCACTTGGTCCGACAATTGGATATCAGATATGTTTTCTAACCTAAAATACCTTTCATTTGAGTCCCATATTGTCGTGATTGGTCTAAATATATGTTTGGTAGGTTTTAGGGTGGGGCAGCCCTCCTAGGTACCCTATCCGAAATTTGGATACCAAATTTTTTTTTAGGGTACTTATGAGAGCGCATAAAATTTCGCTTAAATCGTACCACCCATCTCCGAGATCTGGCGTTTCTGAAAATTAGGGTAAGGGGGAGGGTCCGCACCCCCCTTTCGAAATCAACAAATTTAGTACCCTATTTTCACCAAGGGATCATTATGCACCATCTGTGAAAATTTGAAGAAAATCGGTTCAGCCATTTCTGAGTCTATAAGGAACACACAAAAATACAAACAAACAAATAAACAAACAAACACAAAATTGATTTTTATACCCTCCACCATAGGATGGGGGGGTATACTAATTTCGTCATTCTGTTTGTAACTACTCGAAATATTCGTTTGAGACCCAATAAAGTATATAAATTCTTGATCGTCGCGACATTTTATGTCGATCTAGCCATGTCCGTCCGTTTGTCCATCCGTCTGTCCGTCCGCCCCTCTGTCCGTCCGTCTGTCTGTCGAAAGCACGCTAACTTCTGAAGGAGAAAACCTAGCCGCTTGGAATTTTGCACAAATACTTCTTATTAGTGTAGGTCGGTTGGTATTGTAAATGGGCCATATTGGTTCATGTTTTGATATAGCTGCCATATAAACCGATCTTGGGTCTTGACTTCTTGAGCCTCTAGAGTGCGCAATTCTTATCCGATTGGAATGAAATTTTGCACGACGTGTTTTATTATGATATTCAACAACTGTGCGAAGTCTGTTTTAAATCGGTCCATAACCTGATATAGCTGCCATATAAACCGATCTTGGGTCTTGACTTCTTGAGCCTCTAGAGTGCGCAATTCTTATCCGATTGGGATGAAATTTTGCACGAGGTGTTTTGTTATTATATACAACAACTGTGCCAAGTATGGTTCAAATCGGTCCATAACCTGATATAGATGCCATATAAACCGATCTTGGGTCTTGACTTCTTGAGCCTCTGGAGTGCGCAATTCTTAGCCGATTGGAATGAAATTTTACAAGACTTGTTTTGTTATGATATGCAACAACTGTGTGAAGTCTAGTTCAAATCGGTCCTTAATCTGATATAGCTGCCATATAAACCGATCTTGGGTCTTGACTTCTTGAGCCTCTAGAGGGCGCAATTCTCATCCGATTGGAATGAAATTTTGCACGACGTGTTTTGTTATGATATGCAACAACTGTGTGAAGTCTAGTTCAAATCGGTCCTTAATCTGATATAGCTGCCATATAAACCGATCTTGGGTCTTGACTTCTTGAGCCTCTAGAGGGCGCAATTCTTATCCGATTGGAATGAAATTTTGCACAACGTGTTTTGTTATGATATCCAACAACTGTGCGAAGTGTGGTTCAAATCGGTCCATAACCGGATATAGCTGCCATATAAACCGATCTGTGATCTTGACTTCTTGACCCCTAGAGGTCGCAATTCTTATCCGATTGGAATGAAATTTTGAACGTTGTATTTTGTTATGATATCCAATAACAGTGCCAAGTATGTTTCAAATCGGTCCATAACCTGATATAGCTGCCATATAAACCGATCTTGGGACTTGACTTCTTGAGCCTCTAGAGGGCGCAATTCTTATCCGATTGGGATGAAATTTTGCAAGACGTATTTTATTCTTACTTTCAACAACTGTGTTGAATAAGGTTCAAATCGGTTCATAATCTGATATAGCTGCCATATAAATCGATCTCTCTATTTTACTTCTTGAGCCCCCCAAAGGGCGCAATTCTTATTCGAATTGGCGGACATTTTACACATGTCTCCAACATATTGTGGTCCAAACCGGACCATATCTTGATATCGCTCTAATAGCAGAGCAAATCTTCTCTCATATCCTTTTTTTGCCTAAGAAGAGATGCCGGGAAAAGAACTCGACAAATGCGATCCATGGTGGAGGGTATATAAGATTCGGCCCTGCCGAACTTAGCACGCTTTTACTTGTTATATTGGGTTGCCCAAAAAGTAATTGCGGATTTTTCATATAGTCGGCATTGACAAATTTTTTCACAGCTTGTGACTCTGTAATTTCATTCTTTCTTCTATCAGTTATCAGCTGTTACTTTTAGCTTGCTTTAGAAAAAAAGTGTAAAAAAAGTATATTTGATTAAAGTTCATTCTAGGTTTTATTAAAAATGCATTTACTTTCTTTTAAAGAATCCGCAATTACTTTTTGGGCAACCCAATATATAAGATATTTTTTTAGAAATTGGGTTCTAAATATAGTATATAGTCACATTTTTCACAGAAAAAAATTCCACAAAAATTTCTATAAAATTTCTTCCATAAATTTCTTCAATATAAAATTTTTACAAAATTTCCTTGAAGATAAAATTTTGAAGATAAATTTTTGATACAATTTTTTCTATAAAATTTAAGAAATATTTTTTAGTTTAAAGTTGATTTTGATCTTTTCTCCTTAAAAATAATGATTTCCTTTTTTTCCCTTTCATTTGTCTTTCTCAGCTTTGCTTTAATGTCCGAATGTTGGCGAAATGATGCCGAAGCTCGTCCCACTTTCCGCAAAATCTTCAATTCCCTGTTGTCGATTAAGACCGATGTGAGGCGCGTTAGTTTGGGCTACAACATCGATGACAGTGATTATGCCATGTATGCCAATCAACATGGCATTCTGTTTAGCACCTTCTTGGGCACACCCTTGAACAAGGTAAACGAAGAGGAGGATGAACAGGATGTTGATGATGATGATGATGACGATGGTCAAAATGCCATCACCTATGAGACACAACAAAATTTGAAAAACGAAGAAGAAATCAAACTCAACACCAATAAGGCAGGCGATAAATTTGAGTTGGCCAATGAGAAAATTGATATGAAAGTACGTTTTGAAAATAATCTCACGAAGACGACAACAGCGAAAACTGATGATGGTGGGGAGGCGCACATGACAGATGAGACACATTTGATAGATGCAAAATTATATCGCATGCAAGAGAATCCCGATTATTATGTTAATGAAGGCATATCAAGATTATAGGGCTGGAGTAGCTCTATAGATTGTACAACACAAAAACCGCCCTTTACACCTTCCATGTAGTGAGAGATTGAAAGAAAGAGAGGGAGAGAGAGAGAGAGAGTGTAGAAAAATGCCAAAGTATAAAAAAATTATTTCGCAAATCTATGGAGACTGTTTATATTTTATAACTCTAATTTTCAAGTGAAATTTTTAACACATTTTGTTTTATTTATTTTTTTTTTCTATGATGTTAAATTAACACAGGCCTAGTCTATAAGTTTATTACTCATTCATTGTTTTTAGAAATAATTTATTATAAGATTTAATTTAAGCTTGGTAAAAAATGTCAAAGCCTAGTGCCTCTGAGAATTTTTAAGAATTTTTGAAAATAAGAACTCTTTCTAAGCCAGGATTAAAGATTGAAATTTGAATGGTGATTTGGTTTTTTTTTTCCAAGCTAGACTTGTATTGGTTTGCCCAAAAAGTAATTGCGGATTTTTCATATAGTCGGCGTTGACAAATTTTTTCAACGGCTTGTGACTCTGTAATTGCATTCTTTCTTCTGTCAGTTATCAGCTGTTACTTTTAGCTTGCTTTAGAAAAAAAAGTGTGAAAAAAGTATATTTGATTAAAGTTCATTCTAAGTTTTATTAAAAATGCATTTACTTTCTTTAAAAAAATCCGCAATTACTTTTTGGGCAGCCCAATAGAAGACAAAGAGATGATATATGAGCATTTTTGTTGTTGTTGTTGTGGTAGCAGTGTATTGTACACCGAGGCGGCAACCCTAGCCGACGATATAGCTATACAGTGCCGGAGATATCACCCCGCCTTGGGGAACTCCCTGCTTCACTCTAAGTTGTTACGACTACTTTTTCCCAAAATCCACAAATGACTGGCTACCACACAGATAAATCGTGAGCCAGCGTTTAAGACCTGGCTGGAGAGATGTTGTTGTAGCAGTTTGTTGTGTTCTCTCTTTCGTTTGCTTGATTCTGTTGAGTGTCGAGGCCCAGGAACTCTGCGACTAAGATGGGGTGCGTCCACAGGGATCTGGGTCTGAGTCGACTGGATCTGGCTGGGAAGTTTAACGGGGGATGTATATCGTGTGGTCCCTGGTTACAATCGGAACATACATCTTGCACGTCGACTTTAATCCTTGCTCCGTAGGAGTTGAGGCGGTTGCACCTGCCGGAATTGAGCAACAATTACTCTGGTTTGCCGGGGGAGGTCAATTTCTTCGGGTGGTCGTTTTCCAAGCACCATATTCACCCGCATTTGCTACTGTGTCTGCACGAATGTTGATATGCCGCTTGATCTAGAGGTTCTTTTTTGTAGCGCGGAAATTTCGCTCTAGATCCATCTTAAGGCTCCTGGGTAGAACACAGCATACTGCTACAACAACAACAATGTAGTTATGTAATGACAACCCAGCCAAACCCATTCGACTCAGACCAAGATCTCTGTGGCCGCACCTCACCTTAGTCGCAGAGTTCTTGGATCTGGATATTCTACAGAACCCAACAGGCGAAAGATAGAACACAGAATACTGCTACAACAATGCTAAGGTGAGGTGTGTCCACAAAGATCTGGATCTGAGTCGAGTGGGTTTGGCTGGATAGTCGAATAGGTGATGTGTGTCGTGTGGTCCCAGGGTCACAATCGGGACCCATATTCTGTATATTAGTCTCAATCTAACTGAGCCAGATCTACTCTGGTTTGCCGGGGGAGGTGAGGTGTGTCCACAAAGATCTGGATCTGAGTCGAGTGGGTTTGGCTGGGTAGTCGAATAGGTGATGTGTGTCGTGTGGTCTCAGCGTCACAATCGGGACCCATATTCTGCATATTGACCTCAATCCTTGATCTGAGGAGTTGAGGTGGCTGCCTTTGCCGCAAACTAACTGAGCTAGATCTACTCTGGTTTGCCGGGGGAGGTGAGGTGTGTCCACAAAGATCTGGATCTGAGTCGAGTGGGTTTGGGTGGGAAGTCGAATAGGTGATGTGTGTCGTGTGGTCTCAGCGTCACAATCGGGTCCCATATTCTGCATATTGACCTCAATCCTTGATCTGAGGAGTTAAGGTGGCTGCATCTGCCGCATCTTAATTGAGTCAGATCTACTCTGGTTTGCCGGGGGAGGTCAGTTCCATCAGATGCACTGGGAGGCGGTCGTTTTCCCAAGGACCATATTCACCCGTTAGCTATTCACCGCATTTGCTACCGTATCTGCACGAATGTTGATCTGTCGCTTGATGTAGAGGTTCTCTTTTGTAACGCGGAAATCTCGCTCTAGGTCATGTAGATCCACCTGAAGGCTTCTGGGCGGTGGATACCTATCTACAAGATGATGATTTAGATGGTTTCTGCGATATCAGCCCGGAAGGTATTGCTTGGACAGCACGTAGTTATGTCTTCCAACGGCTAGGATCTTTGCCTACTGATGGAGGTGGTCCATATGAGAACTGAGGAGACAGCCCGTAGCAGTTGGAAGAGCGGCTTTTTGCCAGATCTGAATTTCATTACACTGCTTGTCACATAACTGAAGAGACCAACCAAACTGGTGCTGCATAACTTACCACAGACCGGCCAAATGATTTGTACGTGATCAACAAGGTTTCTTTGTCAGCAACCCAATTGCTGCCGATTTTTTTAGAGGGCATATAAAATTCCTCTTAAATCAGTACACCCATCTCCAAGATCTGGTTTTTGAAAATTGGGGTGAGGGAGAGACTCCAATATGCGAGCTACAATCAGGTTATAGGCAGATTCTGACCATATTTGGCACACATGCTAAAGGTCATAGAAACAGTGAATGTGCAAAGTTTCCAAATCGCATGAGAATCGCGTTCTCTAGAGACTCGCCGCCGTAACCGAAACGAATGACACCAGTTTTGAGATAAAGCGAAGAATAATACTGGCAAACAGATGGTACTTTGGACTAAGTAAGCAGTTTAGAAACAAGGTCACCTCCTGACGGACGAAGATTACACTATACAAGACACTGATACTATCCGTGTTGTTATATGGTTCTGAGGCATGGGTACTTGTGAAAGCAGATGAGGCAGTACTTGGAGTATTTGAGAGAAAGATTCTTCGTTTAAAAACAAGGTCACCTCCTGACGGACGAAGATTACACTATACAAGACACTGATACTATTCGTGTTGTAATATGGTTCTGAGGCATGTGTACTTGTGAAAGCAGATGAGGCAGTACTTGGAGTATTTGAGAGAAAGATTCTTCGTTAACTATATATGGATCAGTTCGCGTTAATCGAGAATATAGGCGACGTATGAATCACGAGCTGTATGACGACGATAGCATCAAAATAAACGCAAACCGGGAAGACCAAAAGTCCGATAGAAAGATCAAGTGGTGGGAGACACCTCGAAACTTGGTGTCAGAGATTTAAGAATGAGCGCAAAAGATCGAGGCGCTTGGAACGCTATTCTACTTTCGGCTAGTGGAACAAATGTTCCATCATAGCCGATGAAAAGTAAAAAGAGACTCAAGAAGTGTAAAAGGGAGATCGGTTTATAAGGGAACTGTTTCTAAATATGCACAGATATGGCCTATTTACAATCCCAAACAGACAGATAGACGGTTGGACATGGCTATATCAGGTTATAGGACGATTTGAACCGTGCTTGGCACAATTGTTGAAAGTCACAACAGAACACTACATTAAGAAGTTAAATCGGGAGATCGGTTTATATGGGAGCTTTATCAAAATCTGAACCGATATGGCTCATTTGCCATCCGCAAGGACCTACATCAATGTTAAGTATATTTGGAAAATTTCAAGCGGTTAGCTTTATGTGTTCGATCGCTATCGTGATTTCGACAGACGGACGGACGGACAAACATGGCTAGATCGATTCAGAATGTCGAGATGATCCAGAATATGTATATTTTGCTAGCCGAACCGGGCCCGCTCCGCTGCGCCTTTTATAACTCTCTAATATTTTTTTGGGGTGGGGGCACTTCGCCCTGAATGCTGATATTGAATTCGTGCCATTGTAGCCTATGACGCTGAACTCGTTCGTATCCTGGAGAACATCGTACAAAGCGGTGGGGACATTTGTGAGGTACAATGCCATGCATAGTCATTTAAAAAATGTTCCCCAAAGAGGTGGCGGGACGCCGTTTGGACTCGGCTATAACAAAAGGTCCCTTATCATTGAGTTTAACCTTGAATCGGAGAGGACTCATTAATGTGTGAGAAGTTTGGCCCTGTTCGGTTAATGGTGTTTTTAAAAATTAAGGTGAATTCGACTCAAATATGGATATCAAATTCGTGCTGTACTTCCAAATCCCTTTAATTTGAGCCCTATATTGCCATGGCCGGTAAATATGAACCGTTTGGAGGGTGTTTTGGGGCTGGGCGCCCACCGGCACTTTGCACTGAAAATAGATGTCAAATTCGTTCTTAATTCCCAACGGAAATGAAGTTCAGTTGAGGAGGAGCTTTAGGGCGTACCCCAAAAACACTTGGGTCCAAAATTGGATATCAAATTTCGTTTTGCAACTCTCAAATACCTTTCATTTGAGTCGCATATTGTCATCATCGGTCAAATAGCCCATTTGACGTATCTTTAGGAGGAAAAAGCGCCACCGAGAATTGAACGCAAATTTTTATGTCATATTTGTAATCTACTCCTTAATACCTTTCATTTGAGTCCCATATAGCCATGGTCGGCAAATATGCCCATTTGTGGGTATTTGGGGGTGGAGCGACCTCCCATTACTTGGACCTAATGTTTTATGCCATATTTGTAATCTACTGCCTAAAACTTTTCATTTGAGTCCCATATTGACATTAACTTCGAATATATCTGTTTAGAGGAGTTTTGGGGCTGGGAGGCCCCGCTGGGTACTTGGACCCTAATTTTAATACCATATTCGTTTTCTGGTCTCCAATACCTTTCATTTAATACCCTTATTGTGTCCATCGGACCAGTTTCGGATATTGGGGGGTAAGGGGGAGTGTATGCCAAATTCTTAATCTACTCCCGAATATCTTTCATAAAAGCCCCATATAGAAATAAACGTCCAAAATGTCTGTGTGGGGTAGTTTGGGGTTGGGACAGTCCGATGGGTACTTAGACTCAAGTTTTAATACGATATTCGTATTCTAATCTTAAATACCTTTCATTTAATACCTATATTGTGCCCATCGGTCCACTTTTGATTTTGGGATGTGTTTTTGGCATAAGGGGGAGGGTCCGTCCCCCTTCCGATATTGAAAAATTACCTATAAAATATGCGAAAATTTCTAGAAAATCGGTTCCGAAAACCGAGTCCCATATATTCGTGATAGGGTAATGTGCCCATTTTGGATGTTTTTGTGGGTGTAGGGTGACCCCCTATACTTCGACATGAATTTGTATGCCAGATTCGTTATCTATTCCCGCATACTTTTCATTTTATACTTATATTGTCCTCATCCGTCCACTGTTGATTTTGAGTGGTGTTTTTGGGTTAACGGTGGAGGGGCCGCCCCCTTCCGTTATCAATAAATTATAAAGCCTATTTCTACTTCCTGAGCATATTCGTAATCTACTCCCGAATACCTTTCATTTGAGTCCCATATTGTCATGATCGTAAAATAAACCTATTTAAAGGGGTATTGGGGCTGGGGCGGCCCCCGAGGTACTTGGACCCAACTTTTATTATAAAATTCGTACTCTACTCTTGAATACCTTTCATTTCATACTTATATTGTCCCAATCGGTCCATTTTAATATTTGGGTAGTACTTTTGAGGTAAGGGGAGGGTCCGCCCCCCCTCCCGATATTAAAAAACTATATATCCTTTGCTTGCTTCCAGACCAACCTACACAATCTGTGCATATTTCAAGGTAATCGGTTCAGCCGTTTTTGAGTCTATGCGAACAAACAAACACGAAATGAATTATATATAGGACGGGGTCCTAGATCAATATTTCGAGCTGTTACGAACGGTATGACTAGGTTAGTATACCCCCATCCTATGATGGTGGGTATAAAAAAATTACATTCGGCTGGCCGGAACTTTGGTTACCAACTCCTCGGGTATATTAATTAACCACCTTTTGCCATAATCCAGTGAAAAATGTTAATATATGAACCAAAAAGCAGCTTGAAGCTGGCTCGGTTCACCTACCTTTCCCTTAATCAATTGTTAACTGTCATTTTGTTTTTCTTTTATTAATTTTCGAAAATGTTTTCTTTGTTTTCCTTTCTAAAACTCCATTGACAACTGGGGAAGGACATTTTATACTGCAATGATATCAATGATGATTTATGTATTTCTTCATTGTTTTGTTCTTTAGAAACATTTGGTTGATAATTTTTGTTTTGAAGCCATTCCAACAATGTCTAGCATTGTGAATTGTTATCAATATTTCCTTTCAATAACCTCAAGATGTTATTGTATCATAATCATTAATATCATCAGTGTCCACTTAACAATACTGGGATAATAACCATTGAGAAAAAGCTGTCTAAGCAGCTTGGAAGCTGCATAGTGGGATGGTGAAAAATGAAAGAGGAAATAAACCAAATAAGCTGACTTAAAACAAAAACCAGTAAGGAAGGGCAAAAGTCGGGCGGCGCTGACTGTATAATACCCTACACCTACCCTTTAAGTACAATGTGGGAGCTATATCCAATTCTGAACCGATTTAGAAGGACCTCGGCAGATGTTTTCAAATGGGTTATTAAACAATCCCAGTCAAATTTCGAGCAAATATGTCAAACTGTAATGACTACGGTTGTCAAATGACAACATTATTGCAAATTACCCAAAATCTGACGGAAGCTATATCTAAATCTGAACCGATTTCTATGAAATTCATCAGTAATGTCAAGAGTCATAAGAAAATCCTTTCTGCCTTTCGAGAGAATCGGTTAACAAATGACCATTTTATTGCATTATTACTGGAAATCGGACGAACATATATATGGGAGCTATATCTAAATCTGAACCGATTTCGAGCAAACTTCTCAGATATTGTGGTAGTTATCGAGGAAAGCGTTGTACAAAATTTTGGCAAGATTGGTCAATAAATAAGCTTGCAGTGGCTCTTGGAGTGAAAATCGGGCGATATATATATATGACAGAAATATCTAAATCTGAGCCGATTTCTATGAAATTCACCACTAATGTCAAGAGTCATAAGAAAATCTCTCCTACCAAATTTCGAGACAATCGGTTAACAAATAAGCATTTTATTGTAATATTACTGCAAATCGGATGAACATATATATGGGAGCTATATCTAAATCTGAACCGATTTCAAAAAAACTTCTTGGATATAGTGGTAGTTGTCAAAAAAAGCGTTGTACAAAATGTTGGCAAGATTGGTCAGTAAATGAGCTAGCAGTGGCTCTTGGAGTGAAAATCGGGCGACATATATATATGGCAGCTATATCTAAATCCGAACTGATTTCTATGAAATTCACCAGTATTGTCGATAATCAAGAGAAAATCCTTCCTGCCAAATTTCGAGACAATCGGTTAACAAATGACCATTTTATTGCATTAGTACTCAAAATCGGACGAACATATATATGAGAGCTATATCTAAATCTGAACCGATTTAAGGCAAACTTCTCAGATATTGTGGTAGTTTTAAAGGAAAGCGTTGTACAAAATTTTGGCAAGATTGGTCAATAAATGAGCTTTCAGTGGCTCTTGGAGTGAAAATCGGGCGATATACATATATGGCAGCTATATCTAAATCTGAGCCGATTTCTATGAAATTCACCAGTATTGTCGAGAATCAAGAGAAAATCCTTCCGGCCAAATTTCGAGAAAATCGGTTAACAAATGACCATATTATTGCAATATTACTGCAAATCGGACGAACATATATATGGGAGCTATATCTAAATCTGAACCGATTTCAAGCAAACTTCTCAGATATACTGGTAGTTGTCAAGGAAAGCGTTGAACAAAATTTTGGCAAGATTGGTCAATGAGTGTGCTTGCTGTGGCTCTTGGAGTGAAAATCGGGCGACATATATATATGACAGCTATATCTAAATCTCAACCGATTTCTAAGAAATTCACCAGTAATGCCAAGAGTCATAAGAAAATCCCTCCTACCAAATTTTGAGAGAATCGGTTAACAAATAAGCATTTTATTGCAATATTACTGCAAATCGGACGAACATATATATGGGAGCTATATCTAAATCTAAACCGATTTCTATGAAATTCGCCAGAAATGTCAAAAGTCGTAAGAAAATCCTTTCTGCCAAATTTCGAGAGAATTGGTTAACAAATGAGCACTTTATTGCAATATTACTCAAAATCGGACGAATATATATATGGGAGCTATATCTAAATCTGAACCGATTTCGAGCAAACTTCTCAGATATTGTGGTAGTTGTCGAGGAAAGCGTTTTACAAAATTTTGGCAAGATTGGTCAACAAATGAGCTTTCAGTGGCTCTTGGAGTGAAAATCGGGCGAAATGGCTCTTGGAGTGAAAATCGGGCGAAATACATATATGGCAGCGATATCTAAATCTAAACCGATTTCTATGAAATTAGCCGAAAATGTCAAGAGTCATCAGAAAATCCCTCCTGCCAAATTTCGAGAGAATCAGTTAACAAATGAGCAATTTATTGCAATATTACTGCAAATCGGACGAACATATATATGGGAGCTATATCTATATCTGAACCGATTTCAATCAAACATATGGGATATACTGGTAGTTGTCAAGGAAAGCGTTGTACAAAGTTTTGACAAGATTGGTCAATAAATGCGCTTGCAGTGGCTCTAGAAGTGAAAATCGGGCGATATACATATATGGCAGCTATATCTAAATCTGAGCTGATTTCTATGAAATTCACCAGAAATGTCAAGAATCATAAGAAAATCCCTCCTACCAAATTTCGAGAGAATCGGTTAACAAATAAGCATTTTATTGCAATATTACTGCAAATCGGACGAACATATATATGGGAGCTAGATCTAAATCTGAACCGATTTCAAGCAAACTTCTCAGATATACTGGTAGTTGTTAAGGAAAGCGTTGAACAAAATTTTGACAAGATTGGTCAATAAATGCGCTTGCAGTGGCTCTAGAAGTGAAAATCGGGCGATATACATATATGGCAGCTATATCTAAATCTGAGCCGATTTCTATGAAATTCACCAGAAATGCCAAGAGTCATAAGAAAATCCCTCCTACCAAATTTTGAGAGAATCGGTTAACAAATAAGCATTTTATTGCAATATTACTGCAAATCGGACGAACATATATATGGGAGCTATATCCAGATCTAAACCGATTTTTTCCAATTTCAATAGGCTTTGTCTCTAGGGCGAAAAACATGCCTGTACGAAATTTTAAGACGATTGGATGAAAACTACGACCTGTAGTTTGTACACAAATTAACATGGACAGACGGACGGACAGACAGACGGACAGACAGACGGACAGACAGACGGACAGACAGACGGACATAGCTAAATCAACCTAATCGAATCCGTGATTCTGAATCGATCGGCATGCTTATCAATGGGTCTATCTCTCTTCCTTCTGGGTGTTACAAACAAATTCACTAAGTTATAATACCCTGTACCACAATAGAGTTGTAGGGTATAACAAACATTTAAACATAGGCCTACGTCACGCCACAGGAGGGGCATTTCATCGCCACTCCTATGGGTGACCACCATAAATGACCTATTACGGATGCTGACTGAGCAGGGATTTGAACCCGTCTGATACGCAGACGATGTTACAATACTTCTAAGGGGTAAGAATCCGAACGAGCTATGCAGAGGGGCCGAAAGGGTCTTAGATATGCCATATGACTGGGCTAGACCCAGAGGTCTCAATGTTAACCCAGAGAAGACTGAAATATGCCTGGTTACGAGGAAGACGAAGGTGGGCCCTTCGTCGGGATTTCGATATCTGTTAAGGTCAAATACTTAGGTGTAATCTTGGACAGGAAACTGAATTGGCAGTGTCCCACTCAGGAGCGTAGTGAGAAGGCTCAAAGATGTTGGGCACTATGTAGACGGGCCGTAGGCTCGAAATGGGACCTGAATCCTAGGATAGTCCACTGGCTCTACAGGAGCGTGATTAGACCAATACTTATTTAGGCCTCAGTAGTTTGGTGGACTGCTTTGGAGAAAAAGTGCAACATAAGGACCATAAAACAGGTTTGGAGAACATGTTGTCTTGGCATGGGCGGCGCGATGAGGACCACGCTCGCTAGGGCACTGGAGACTAGTCTAGATATCCGACTCATAGACATCCAGAATAGTTCACTGGCTCTACAGGAGCGTGATTAGACCAA